>NC_057806.1:629367333-629667333 GCF_018294505.1 Triticum aestivum
TCCAGCTCCTCCCCCTCGCACGCCCCAGCCATGGCCGACGCCATCGCCGCCACCCCCTCGCCGTAGCCACGCCCTCCGTCCACCCCACGCCGTGCCACCGTGTCCAGGAGCTTCGCCGCCGTCCACTTCATCGAGCTAGCCGAGCCCCGTGTGCTCGAGCGGCCCGAGACTACCGCACCGACCTCGCCCAAGCTCGCCGTCGCCGGAGATCCCTTTCAACGCCGTCGCTGCCTCAGCTCGTCCCCGACCCCGCCGGTGGCCTCTACGGGAGCGCTGTGAGCCTAGCTACTCCTCCGACCCTCTCTCTCTCATTCCCGAGCCGTGTAGCCACCGCACGAGCATCACACGCCCGCACCGTCGCGGACCTCGTCACCGACGTGCTTCCGGCCACACTCCGGCCACAAGATGGTGTCCATCTTGCTCACCGAGTCCCACAGCACCTAGCTAGCCACTCCACGAGCCTCACCGACCCCTCTAGCGCCAAGTTCATCCTCGACCGAACCCCGGTGGCCGCCAAAGTCGTCGCCGGCGCCAACTCCGGCCACCCCGACCCCAACGGACTCCGCCAAGACCTGCGGTTTGTCCTCAGCTCCACTCCGGTGGTCTCCGCGGTCCATTTGGTGGCCGAAATGGCCAAAACCACTCCCGCCGCCGCGTCGGGCTCGCCGACGGCTAAACGCCGGCAGCCGACTTTGACTTTGACCACGGGTGGACCCTGGTTGACTCTCCTGAGTCAATGACAGGTGGGGCCCAACCCTGCTAATTATACAGGATTAGTTTTAAATTAAATCTTAATTAAAATAATCACCCTGACATGCGGAACCCACTGTCAGGTTTGACCCAGACCTGTTCCGTTGACCTGCTGACGTCACACTGACGTCAGGCTGACGCAGTAATTGATTTTCTGGATTTAAATTAAATCAGGAAATTCCAGAATATTATTTAAACTTCAAAAATTCATAACTTTTATTCTGTAACTCCAAATTGGACAAATTATATATGAAAAATGATCAGAAAAATCCAATCTATCCATCTGTACTATTTTCATGCATGATCAAACAAGTTAAATTGATGTTTTAAGCAGAACAAGGAAAAGCACTTTAAAAGACCATATTTGAATTTGAAATTTGAATCCTTGATTCAAATTTGTTCAAACCCCTCTGGTTTTAGTTGCATTAGCCCAACACACTCATATTGCCATGTTTCATGCATGCATCATATTGTTGCACATTGTTTGGTGATGCTTGTGTATCGATGCCCTTTGCGACAGGTTCTGCCCCCGAGGAGTACCGTGATTACCCTAACGAAGAACCATATCAGTGCATCGAACCATCAGGCAAGCAACCAACCATTTGATCATATCGATACAACCCCATGTTCTCGCTCCTGCTCTCTTTTACTGCATTAAGACAACGCGATTCAAACTGCTATGTGCTACGGTAGTTGAACCCATTTCCTCTGCATGACCTGTCATTGCCACAGTAACTAGATGAAACCCACTAGCATGTGTAGGAGTTGATTGAGCCCTATGTATGTGTTGTTCCTACCTTGCTATGCCTGCTATGCTTAGAGTCGTGTCAGGTCTGGTTCATCTGGGTGATGGGCTAGAGTGAAATGATTATGTCGGTAATGAGAGTGGTGTGGTGAACACGATTTGGTAAAGGTATCGATGAGAGGCCATGTAGGAGTACATGGTGGGTTGTTTCATTGAAGCCGACCTTAAGCACTGAGATCTGTATGTGTGATTTAAGAATCAGCTACTACCATGCATTGGGCCCAAAACCAATGGACCCTCTCGGCTTCTTATTCACCCTAGTTCTCCGTCCAGGAGTTGCAAGTAGTTTCTGGTGTTTGTAGCCTACTGGAGGCCGTGGACAGCGCTGACCGTAGGGGTGGGCTGTGATGCGGTAGGTACGTGGCACGGTGTACCGAATACCCGTTAGGTATCTCGGGAACCCTGTTCACATCGTTCGGGGCCGTATGGGAAACCTCGGCCGGACTCCCTGCGGATGGAACCTGAATAGGCGATAAACCTGGACTAGAGGCTTAGGTGATTAGGTAGGTCGTGGCCGACACCCACGTTGGGCTTCCGCTTGAAGGTTGCCGAGTACATGTCGTGTAAGCGACGATAAGTGGTGAGAGCGTGTATGAAGAAGTACACCCCTGCAGGGTTAACATGATCTATTCGAATAGCCGCGTCCGCGGTAAAGGACTACTTGGTTGCCTATACAGTTCATAGACAAGTAAATGGATACTGTTAAAAGCCTCAAGATAAAGTGTGAGTGCCGAGGATGGCTCTTCCGTAGGAAGATGGAGGTGGATCCTCGGTAGTGTATTGAAGTGGTGAGTAGTGGACTCGTGTGCGCCAAACTATTTCAAGTTGGAGTATCGTAGGATAGTCTAGACAAGAGTCAAAGCTGGCTTGCTGCAATAACTCCACCAACCCTTCTTGATACTATGCATGTATGTAGGATCTGATGTAAGTCTTGCTGAGTACCTTTGTACTCATGTTGCTATAATCTACATTTTTACAGAAGACGCTGCAACCCCTTCTGATGGGTTCTATGTAGACGTTGACATCAACGAGTAGGCTAAAGACCCAGGTGGTAACCCTGAGCTTGTGAAGGACCACGTAGTATAGCTAGGCTTTCCAAGCCTCTTTTATTTTACTAGTTGTCTGTACTCAGACAAGTTACTTCCGCTGCTGGTTTGTATGACTGTATGACTTGTATGTTGGGTCGTGAGACCCGTACCTTTGTGTATGTCATGTGTGGCTCCCTGAGCCTTAAATAAAATACTTGTGTCATAGAGTCATGTTGTGATGCTTCGTTGTATTTGCACATATCGAGCATATTGTGTGTATGATTGAAATGCTTGGTATGTGTGGGATCTGACTATCTAGTTGTTTATCTTTAGTAGCCTCTCTTACCGGGAAATGTCTCCTAGTGTTACCGCTGAGCCATGGTAGCTTGCTACTGCTCTGGAACACTTAGGCTGGCCGGCATGTGTCCTTCTTCGTTCCTGTGTCTGTCCCTTCGGGGAAATGTCACGCTTTGAGTACCGGAGTCCTGTTAGCCCGCTACAGCCCGGTTTACCGGAGTCCTGCTAGCCCAGCGCTACAGCCCGGACGCACTTGCTGATGACCGACACGTTCGAAGCTGGGTCATGGATGCCTGTCCCTGTAAGTCTGTGCCACTTTGGGTTTACGACTAGTCATGTCAGCCCGGGCTCTTTATCATATGGATGCTAGCGACACTATCATATACGTGAGCCAAAAGGCGCAAACGGTCCCGGGAAAAGGTAAGTCGACACCCGTGGGGATACCGTGCGTGAGGCCGCAAAGTGATATGAGGTGTTACCAGCTAGATCGATGTGACATCGAGTCGGGGTCCTGACACCCATGCTCCTCTACATCACCACCACCAGCCGAGTGGTCAGCACAGTCATCGTCGTGGAGCGCAAAGAAGACGAGAATGTTCTGCCAGTCCAGAGGCCGGTATATTACCTGAGTGAAGTGTTGTCCACCTCCAAGAAAAATTACCCTCACTACCAAAAGATGTGCTATGGCGTGCACTTTGCCGCCAAGAAGCTGAAGCAGTATTTCCAAGAGCACCGAATAACTATCGTCTGCACTGCTCCACTGGCCGAGATCATTGGCAGTCAAGATGCCTCAGGCCGAGTGCCCAAATGGGCCATTGATCTGGCCCCCTACACCATCTACTACCAACCTCGCACCGCCATCAAGTCGCAAGCGCTATCTGACTTCCTTGTCGACTGGGCCGAGACCCAGTACCTGCCGCCAGCGCCCGACTCCACCCATTGGCGAATGCACTTCGACGGACCCACCGGCGTCATCCTCACCTCTCCCAAAGGCGACAAGCTCAGATATGCATTGCAGATTCACTTTGCCGCCTCCAACAACGTAGCAGAATATGAAGCACTCATACACGGGCTCCGGCTTGCCAACACTACTAGGGAAAAGCCTAGCAGCAGCGCGGGTTTTAGGCTTATCAGTAGCGCGGGGAGATGCGCTACTGATAAGGCGCTACAGCTAACGTATAGCAGTAGCGTGCCTCCGCCCACACTACTGCTAAATCGACTTAGTAGTAGCCACTTTCCGGAGGAGCGCTACTGGTAATTAGTAGTAGCGCTTCTGCCTGCCCGCGCTGCTACCATTATTTTGTATTTTATTTCTTTTTTATTTCATGTTGTATTCGTACACCTTTACACAAGTTTTCATACAACAGGAATTTGGAAATTGTTTTTACATCATAATGAGTTATTACATCACGGGGTGAAAGAACCGTGGACTAGTTTCAAGTGGATGGACATCCACTTGAAACTAATCCGCGGTTCTTTCACCCAATGTTATAATAAATATCATCATCATCATCATCATATCATTAATAACTTATCATCATAATACATCATTGTCATATAACACCTCCTCAAGATCATCATTTTCATCAATGAGACATCACATAGCAAATTGGTCACTAGTCGTAATCACAAGTACTCCTCATCATCAACTCTAACACATTGTATCACATAATAAACATATTGTAGCTCATAGGACCTACTACATTCTCTTAGGACCTACTATATTCTCTAAGGTAAAATAGCAAAAAAAACAAGACAACCCCTGACTCTCCATTATGGAGAATGGAGATTATCATGTCTCCAATTCTTGCCTTTCGCTTAATGTTACTTCCAAGAACCTCCTTGCGAATGTCCAAACATTTTTTCCATTCTATGATTAGCATGTGTTCACCGGTTTTAGAAATACGATATGCACAGGTGAGCTCCTTAGATTCACCTGGCTGTATGTTCATAACTGCAAGGCGACCATTCTAATACATCAGATGAGGCACACAATCCATCGGGATTTCCTGTTGAAAAACATAGTAATAACTTCATAGTTAGCAATGATGTAGTAGTTTTAGAAGTATGCAAAAGATGCACAAATGTCGTAATAGTAAAAAAATCTTACCAGGGTATCTCCATAGAACTTATCGTGGTTCAACACGTGCACTAGTGGCACGTATTCACCATTATTTGGAGGAGTTCAATAATAGGTATTGTAATTCTCAAGAAAAGTACAATAAGCAATCAGATGACTTTTCTCCTTATAAGTTAATTCGGAGCCATCAGTGTAGTGGGTTTGTCTACCATCTTCTGCACATTCTTTGAAGATTCAAAATAAGCTGTCAATGGAAATAAGCTATCAACTATTTTGAAATAAACAATATAAATTAGTTAATAACTATGTTTGAGAAACTCACACTGCGGTAGAATCGGAAGCGTATCAACAAGGACCAAAATGTCCATATTGTCTTGCTCGATGTCAGGATTACCAAGATCCATGGTGACAATCATACCCTCATAAAAACCATACATTTTGCAAAGTGCTTCCCAATTTTGGCAACCAAAATGGGTTACGCTCTGAGAATTGTACAGATTTACTTCAAAATTGATATCATGATGGGTCCTTAGGTGTATGTTCTTTGTTTCAAAATTTTCATGGTCTTCAAAACCCATCCTCTCCAAGACATAGCGTCTTGCATGACATGGGATAACCTAGTCGAATTGTAAAAGATGAAAATTAGACATTGACATAGTTGAAGTCATGCTTAATTACGAAAAAAAACACTTGTCATTGTTGCCTACCGTTTCAACATCGAAGGTCTCCTCGAGCTTAATGCTGAAGCGCCGATCTTCATCCAGCTCAACGAACCTGTTGCACATACCTCGATCGTCGTGGTACCAGCTGCACACCCCCGGGAGACTGTCGTCATCCGAGTATGACATTTCCTACGTTCATAATTCAATGATTAAACTTGTACATATTCTAGCACAAGTCATGCCAGAATTCACGGAAAAATCCGGCATGACCTTTGCTAAAAAAGGACATATAGAGCACCTGAAATTTACCGGAACGGAAATTAATCAACACTCCTGCAAAACATAGGCCACTCGAAGGTGTAACCAAAACATGAAATAATTGCTTAAACTAAAAAATAACAACAAATATGACATGTTCAATTAGTTCTATTAATTCAACTAGTTCTTACTAAATATAAACTTACTATAAATAGAAAAAAACCTAGTTCTTTCTAAAAATAATGTAGTTCAACTAGTTATTAATTTACTTACTAAACTAGTTCAACTAAAATTAAACTAGTTCAACTAAAACTAAACTACTTCTATTAATTCAACTCGTTCTTACTAAATATAAACTTACTATAAATAGAAAGAAACTAGTACATCTACTACTACTAATTAACATCTACTACATCTACTACTGCTAATTATACAACTAGTTTACCATCACTACTACTAATTAATATCTACTACTACTAAAAATCATTATCTATGAACCCTAAATTAACATCTACTACTACTAAAATCATCTACTAACTAAGCAAAGAGAGAGGGGTGGGGAGGGGTGGGGGGCTTACAAAGAGGGGAGAGACGGCGACGGGGAGGTGCTCAGTGACGGAGGTAGGGGCGGCGAGGGCGGGCACATGATCGGGAGGCGGCTGTCTTGGGCGGGCTCGGGCGGCGGCGGTGAGGTCGAGGGCGGCGGCGGTGAGGTCGAGGGCGGCGACAGTGTTGTCGAGAGCGGCGGCGGGCGGCGGCGGTGAGGTTGAGGGCAGGCTCGGGCGGCGGCGGTGAGGGCAGGCTCGGGCTCGGGCGGCGGCGGCAGGAGTAGGGGAACATGCCGGGGGGAAGGAGGACTTAGCGAAATTTTGAGCCGGGGGGTCGTTAAGTCGAACTAGCAGTAGCGCTCATAAAG
Source organism: Triticum aestivum (assembly GCF_018294505.1). Classification (NCBI taxonomy): domain Eukaryota; kingdom Viridiplantae; phylum Streptophyta; class Magnoliopsida; order Poales; family Poaceae; genus Triticum; species Triticum aestivum. The sequence continues at coordinate 629,374,130 of NC_057806.1, forward strand.
GAAATGCGCTATAGCTAACTTATCTATAGTGCGTTTTAGAGAAAAACGCTACTGCTAATGGAAGCAGTTATTTCTTTTGTTTATCTCAATATCAGTAACGCTTTGTCCTGAAAAGACACTATAAGTCTAAGCAACGTAATAACATCAAAAATATACATTGGTCATCATTGATCTTTTTGTGTAGAATCTAAATAGTCAACATGAATCCTCACTGTACCTGTATAGGTACAGGCTAGAATTCATATTGCAGCCACAAATCATACACATATAGTTCAATGAAGACCAATTGCTCGAGATAGGTTGAGAAGTAACATATTTAAGGTGGTAAACACCTTGTTCGCTTAGCAGTATGGGACTAAACTTAATTATTTGCGGTGATACTTAGCAGCAGCGAGTTTTGGAGAAAAACGCTGCCACTAAGTACTTTAGCAGTAGCGCATCTCTGGGAAGGGTGCTACTACTATATCTAGCCTGGATGCAACACCGTGCAATTATAGTAGTAGCGCTTGTTTCACCTAGAGCGCTACTGCTACTTAGATATTAGTAGCGCTGTTTTCTGAAGCTCGCTACTGCTAATTATTAGTAGCGTCTGTTTTTAAACCACGTTGCTGCTAAGATTCTATGTATAACGTTTTCCCTAGTAGTGCAAGGAACTCGACATTCGCCAGATCCTGTGGTACGGAGACTCCGACTTGGTGGTCCAGCAGTCGTCAGGCGACTTGGACGCCAAGGATGCAAACATGGCGAGCTACCGCTTCCTTGTACGGCAACTCAGTGGATATTTTGACGGGTGCGTGTTTCTCCACATATAAAGGAACGACAACGAGCAAGCAGATGCCTTAGCAAGAATCGGCTCCACCCGGCAAGCAATACCAGCGGCGTCGCTCTCCAACATCTCGTCAAGCCGTCTATCAAGCCATCAACAAAATCAGATTCCATCTTTGTGCCGGCTCCTCCTGAAGCAGTCAGATCTGACTTGACGACCCAAGCAGTTGGCACGAAGAAGTCGGCAGGCGGCCCAGGGACTGCAGCAGCCACACTCGCCCCGGGCACTCTAGAACCCGGCCCAGGGACTACAGCAGTCGGCCCCGGGACTCCATCAGCTCAGCAAGCGGCAGCCAACACCAACCCGCCACCTCCCGGCCCAACCAAGCTCGTACAAGTAGCAGTCTTGACAGTTGAAGAAGTCGCAACACAATCATGGGCCCAGCCCATCCTTAGTTTCCTAATCAACAAGGAGCTGCCGACTGACAAGATCTTGGCCCGGCAGATTCAGCGCCGAGCAGCAGCATATACCATAGTCAATAGAGAACTCGTGAGGCGCAGTGTCATTGGTGTGTACTAGCGCTGTGTCGAGCCGGAGCAAGGCCAGGCAATCCTCAAAGATATCCATCAGGGCGAGTGTGGCCACCATGCGGCCTCAAGAGCACTCGTAGCCAAAGCCTTCTGCCACGGTTTTTTCTGGCCGACTGCTCTCAAAGACGCCAAAGAACTAGTTTAGAAATGTAAAGGGTGTCAGATGTTCCGCTCCAAGCCACACCAGCCGGCGTCTGCCCTCAAGACCATCCCAATCGCCTGGCCCTTTGTTGTCTGGGGCTTGGATATGGTGGGCCCATTCAAGATAGCACGCGGGGGCTTGACCCATCTGCTCGTCATAGTGGACAAGTTCACCAAGTGGATAGAAGCAAAACCAATCAAGAAGTTGAATGGGCCGACTGCTGTGACCTTCATCTCCGACATCACAATGCGGTATGGCATACCGCACAACATCATCACCGACAACGACACAAACTTTGCCAAAGGCGCCTTGGCCCATTTCTGCGCGACGCAGGGCATCCGACTGGACTTAGCGTCCGTTGCCCATCCGCAGTCAAACGGCCATGTAGAGTGAGAAAATGGCCTCATCATGTCCGGCATCAAGCCCCGACTGGTCGATCCTCTGGAGCGTTCGGCCGGCTGCTGGCTCGATGAGCTGCCGGCCGTCCTTTGGAGTCTACGCACTACCCCAAACAAGTCAACTAGCTTCACTCCTTCTTCCTCGTCTATGGTGCCAAAGCCATCATCCCGACGGACATAGAGTACGACTCCCCAAGAGTCACCATGTACACCGAAGAGGAGGCAAGAGAAGCACGAGAAGATGGCGTCAATCTGCTGGAAGAGGGCCGGCTGTTAGCACTTAGCCGGTCCGCCATCTACCAGCAGAGCCTTCATTGGTACTACAACCGGAAGGTCAAGCCAAGATCCTTCCAAGAGGGCGACCTTGTGCTCCGGCTGATCCAGAGAACAGCCGACCAACACAAGCTCTCGGCACCTTGGGAAGGCCCCTTCATCATCAGCAAGGTGTTGGGCAACGACTCCTACTACCTCATCGACGCTCAGAAGCCTCGAGCATGCAAGAGAGACGACTCCGGCAAGGAGACAGAGCGACCGTGGAACGCGAACCTCCTCCGAAGATTTTACAGTTAAATGCAGTATGTACCATGCAACTTTCGTATTAACGTACTAAGACTCCGGGAACCCCGAGAATATCTCAGGGACTGCCCTTTTCCGTTTATATGATAAGTATTACACCCATCTTTCGGTGTTGTTTTATTTATCCGTCTGGCACCAGGTTCGACTAGTCGGCCCGGGGACTCGCCACCTTGTACTATGTGAATGTTTCCTGCAGCCGAACAAGTAATGCGTGGCACCTAAGCTTACTCCTACCAAAGTCGCAGCTCACAGAGCTACTGACTGGTGGGCGGGAGTTAAAAGCTGAAAAGGTGCCCGCATGAAAAATGGCTAAGGACCCAAGGTATCCACATAGTTCAAGCCGGCTCCCAGCCTTGTCGACCGACTGCTAAGGAGCCGGCCGGCTTCTACCCTACTTCCCAAGTGGCTAAGTGCTTGACCCAGCCACAGCATGCAGAGCGGTTGTTCGAGCTGGCAAGACGACACCTTGGGAAGGCAGCAAAGGAAAAAGCCAAAGGAGTCGAACGCAAGGAAAGATAGAAGTTAGTAAACTTATATACACATCAAAGGCCCTTGGTCGGCATTCAACAAGTTTGAAATACACCCCACGGGTGGAATTGTGCAAAATTAAACAAGTTCATCAAGACTGTTGAGCAGATAAGACAAAAGGTAAACTACGCGGCCTAAGGAGCAGCAGACGGGTTCGGCGGGTCTGAGAAGTCAGTGACGCCGGCTTGTGGAGCGGCCAACTGGTCAACTCCTGCTTGGTCGGCTCTAGTGGTAGCTAGCTCATCCGAGCGCGACTTATTGCTGGAGGCGCGGTCGACCTGGGGTGGGCCGTTTGCTCCAGCCGCTGGCGCCTCTCCTTCGCCTTCCTCCCTCTCCTCGTCTTCATCCTCACTGGTGGAGTCGATCACCTCCACCGAGTCCTCGCCGTCCTCCGGCTTCATCCTGAACCAGTCGGGTGGCACCACGGCGCCGTTCTCAGTCCGCTCCGGGACGAAGACACTAGTGTCGGTGTACTTGGTGATGGCTGCTGCACGCTTGACGAGGGCGTCCTCCATAGCCTCCAGCTCCCCCTGAGCCTCTGCCTGAAGCGTGGCCAACTCGGCTAAGCTTAGATCAGGATACCACGCCTTGACGAACTCCAAGGCCCGGCGAGCTCCTGCCCGGGCCGAGGAGCCCTTCCAAGCCTCCAAATGGCCAGCCGCCACCTCCAGCCAGTCGGCAGTCCGACTGGGCGTGCGTGGGGCCGGCATGTCTGGCCATAGGGCGGTAATCGCCTGGGTGCCAGCGCGCTGAAGGCGACGCAGCATCTGATGACCCGGCATAAGGCGGGCCTGGATGCTGAGGATCTGCTCGTTGAGGGTCCGAGGAGCGTCGGCGGCGATATCTGCACCCTCTGCCCTTGGCCTTTCGCGGCTGGCCTTGATGGCCAGGTTGGCAGCATGGGAGTGACCTGGGAAGAAGTCTGCCCAAAACAATAAAAGTAAAAATAAAGTCAGAAACAAGAACGGGCTCGGTTGGCAGCCGGCAACCCGGAGAAGGAAAAAGAGAAAAGCTCACCGTCGACGATGTCCTCGATTTCATGGAAGCCGGAGGTCAGTATCGACTCCCTGTCGGTCGAGGCGGCGCGCTTTGACGCGAACTCAGCGAGAAGGCCCATCTCCTTGTCCTCCGCCTCCTTCTTGGCCTTCTTGAGGAACTCCACCTGCTCCGCCAGCTGCGTGACCAGCCAGTCACTCTCCTCAGCCAGCTTGCCGCACTCAGCCTCCTTGGCATGCAGTGCGGTGCGGGCTTCGCCCAGCTGCTGCTGCTAGGCAGCGTTGGCTTCTGTAGAAAATAAAAGAAGAGAGTGTCAGTGGCCAGCACAGAAGAAAAAGAAAAGTCACCGGGGAGATCCGGCCCGACTGCTCGGCAGTCGGCCCGAATCTCGGGGACTACAGCCCGCGGGCGCCAGCGCGCCCCCGCGAAGAAAGAAAACATCAAAAAGTGAACAAGAAAAGGGAGAACAGTTGCCAGAAGATCTGGCCCGACTACTCAGCAGTCGGCCCGAATCTCGGGGACTAAAGCCTGCGGGTGTGCCAGTGCGCCCCCGCAAAGAAGAAGTCATCAGAAGCAACAAAAAGAAGATAACAGTTGCCGGGAGATCTGGCCCGACTGCTTAGCAGTCGGCCCAAATCTCGGGGACCACAGCCCGCGGGTGCGCCAGCGCACCCCCGCAAAGAGAGAAGGGAACTTACCCCGGCTTTCTGCCAAGTCGATGGTCCATTGCGTCAGCTCCTGCACCTTGGAGTTGAAGACGTGCGCACGGAGGTTGTGATACTCCTGCGTTGATGAGATCAGGCAAAGTTAGTACTCAGAGCTAGCAAATTGAAGTTCCGAGCCGCCTGCTCAGCAGCCGGCCTGAAACTCGGGGACTACACCCAGTGGGTGCGCTGGTGCGCCCCCACGAAGAAACACAAGTCAAAAAAGCAAGATGATTACCCGGACAGCTGCGCACGATGCCAAGAAGGCGTTGTTGCAGTGCTTGAGGGCGTCGGCTTTGGCCTAGAGCTTGGCCTGGACGTCCAGGATCGCCGTGTTCAGTGGACCCGTCCCGCCTCCTCGTGCCCAACCGACTGGAGCTGAGCTGGATGCCTCGGCATCGAGGATCGAAGAACTCGCGCTGCTGACACCCGGCGGGCGCGATGATGAGGCCGCCTTCAACAGCCAGCGGCGGGACGGCGCGCGGACTTTGGGAGTCAGGTCCGCCACCTCGCGTCCGGCTGACGGTGCAGGCAGGTCCGCCGGCTGCTTGTCCCGCGACCCCCCTGCAGGCACCGAAGGAAGCACGATCACTGCCGGCAGGGGGGCGTCGCGGCTCTCCCTCTCCATGGCCGAGTGCTGGTCGCCGGCTCCTCTATTCGGCGCCGTGAACTCGAGTGGTGGCGGCGCAGAGCTCAGAGGGATGATAAACAGCGGCATCTAACGACGCGCCGCTTCCTCGGCCCGCTCCCGCTCCTTGGCAGCGGCTTCGGCCGCCGCCAGCTCTGCCATGGAGATGCCTCTGCCTTCTCCGCCGCCGTCTTCCCCAGGCGGGCCGCCTCCTACTCTGCGCGCGTCTCCCACGCGTTCCGCTCCGTTGCTTCCCGGAGGTCGGCGGCCGGATCGATCCACCAAGTGGCCGCGGGGGCCTCGGCCGACTCCACGATGGAGGCGGCGTCCGCCCTCTCAAGAGTGAGTGGAGCTCTAGATTCAGAAAAACAAGGCAAAAAAGATCAGAAAAGAACAGACAAGACAAAGGAAGTACCAGAGCAAGTCGACACTTAAGCGGAAACCAGCTGGGGCGTCTTCACTGGTTTGCGGAAGCGGAGAGCCTTCGCGGCCGCTTCGTCCTGCTTGGTCGCCGCGGTCGTGCCTCTGGGCTTCTTCGGCCGGCTGCCGTACAAGCCCGGTGCGGCCCGGCGCTTCTTCGCGCCACCTTCGGCGCCCGGAGCGGCAGATGAGCTCGGCTGGTTGGAGCCCGACTGGCGATGTGGAGCCTCATCCCACACGTCGTCATCGGGCCAGTCCTTGAGACCGGCTGCGAGCCCCGAGCCGCCTGCCTCGTCGCCTCCTCCCTCGGCATCGGCCTCCAAGGACGCCGCCCCCAAGTCGGGTTCGTCGACATCGCTCTCTGCCCGGTCGGGGTTGAACTTGCGTTCTGGCCCCGTGGTGCCAGCTACCGGCTGGAGGAGACGGCTCTAAGGCCGATTGGACAGAGTCGGACAGACGGAACTCGGCAACGAAAAGACAAAGAGAAGAGAAGACGACTTACCATAGGTGGAGGGTTGGCGCGTGAGTAGGGCTCCTTGCCAAACTGCCACTCGTTCGTGAGCTCGCAGTTGGCCATGTAGTTCACCGCGTGAGCCACCTCCGCGTGAGGCATCTCCTTGGTGCTCAGCCGGCTTGGGTCCCGGTGCCCACTCATCTGACAGATCAGATGAGGGCGGCTCTGGAGCGGGAGCACCCGGCGTGCCACGAAGGCGGATAGCATGTCGGGCCCGGTCAAGCCCTCAGACTGCGTCAGCACCCGGAGCCGCGCGATGGAGGCAACTCCAGAGGCCGACAGGGTCTTGGCCCGGTAGGACCAGTTGGGCCGCCTCTTGGCCGGCCCGACTGCGTAAGCCGGCAGATTGACCCGGTCGCCTTCTGGGGAGATGTCCTTCACATAGAAATATAACCGCTGCCACATCTTCATCGATTTGATCAGCGTGATGGAGGGGAACGGGTTGTCACCTCACGACCTCCGTGCGACGATGAACGCGTCGCACTGAGCCGGCACGCCCGCCATATGGGTGCCGAGCTTGGAGTAGAAGAACTCTCCCCACAGCTCGATGGTGGGGAGGACGCCGAGGAAGCCTTCTCACAAGGTGACGAAGGCGGTCAGCAGCACCACCATGTTTGGAGTGAGGTAGTGCCGCTGTAGCTGGTAGAACTCCAGGAAGGATCGGAAGAAGCTGCTTGCCGGCAGGCCAAGGCCGCGCAGGCAGTGCGAGCGAAAGATGATCCGCTCGCCCTCCTCCGGTGCTGGCAAAAATCTCCCTCGCCGGCGCAAGGCGAACCCTCATAGGATCTTTGCTGGGCAGCCGCCGCGTATCGTGGAGGAAGTCGATGTGATCGTCGTGGATTTCGGAGCCATCCCATGCTCCAGAGCGCACCGGGGGGCGGTGGATGAGCTCTTGGGGATGGGCTGCTGCTGCGCTCGGTACAGCTCGGGTGCGCGGCGGTGAGAGGAGGAAGAAGGGCAAGAAGACAAGAGCGAGGCAGGGTGGAGGGGCGTGCGTGCTTTGACGCTCCCCCTCCTCCCCCTACTTATAGCCTACGGGCTACAAAGTCGGGCGAGCGTGGGATCATGGGATTAACTGTGCCCACAACCCCACGACCCCATGTTCCTCGCACGAGTTACTGTGTGCAGTAACTCCGCGGGGGAGCCCAATCGCCCGCCCTGGCCATAGCGGCTCCACTCGTGTGCCGTGGCCCGGTGGTGGCGTGCCCGACCTGTTGTCATGTCCCATCGCGCGCGTGGGCTGGCAGGCTGGCCCAGCAGGGTGACGACATGTGGCGAGCCCATGCCAGGCGGCAGGCTAGGAGGCTTAGCTAGCATGCCACCCGGTTCCCGCCGTGACATTCGAAATTCTCTAACCAACCGACTGGTCAAGGCCGACTCCTTCCTGGCGGCTTGCCAGATGACGGACGAAGCTTCCTTTCAGAGCACCCGGAGGAAACAGTTGAGGCTCCTTGGTTCTTTCACCGTGGCGCCTCACCAGCTTCGGGGACTACTGTCGGAGCAATGGGCCACGGGTAGCCTAACCCGAGTCCCAAGATCTTTCAAGACATCGAGGCAGGCTGCGCCCCTCAAGACACCAAGATGAAGTGCCGCCTTCTGGTGGCCGGCAGGCCACATGGCCGACTGCTAGAAGACGGCTTGCCCCGGGAGACGGCACCCGGACAGGTCAACTCCTAGGAAGGCCGGTTCCCAAGCAGCCGCCTCACGACGCCCAACAAATCCGTGCCCACATTAAGATGACAAGACGGGGAGAGGCTATAGTGTAGCCCATCCCCCCCGAATCCTAGATCAGGCCTGGCCACAGTGCGTAGCGCTGACGGAGATCTCTGGCGGCGCGGCACTGTTGCCACTCCACCCTTGACGTCACGACTGACGGACGAGACCCTGCTCCCACGACGACCTTTCAATACGGCGCGCCGGTGGCGGACCCTACTGCTCAGCGAGAGCCCAGAAGACGGCAGAGGCCAGACCAGGCGGACCCAAGGGGATCCGGCTTCCAGCAGACGCTTGGCCCCCTCCTTGGGCTCCGCGCGCCATTAAGCAGAAGAGACGCGAAGTGATTATAGTGATCTCTGACCAGACAGCGGGACTGTAGCCACGCCCCCTACCAGTATAACGACTACAGTAACCAGGAGCCGCCAGGACCCGTGATCTGCGGGACGGCCTGTCGGCCTTGTATCGGCGGGGCCCACCAAGTCAGCGGGCCCCAGCAGTCGGCGGAGAAGCCGGCGACCAGAGACACAGACAACCAGGACCTACACCCGGCCAGATTACCATTGTACCCCCGAGGGGTAGGCGTATATAAATCCCCCGGGGCACCCATGCAAAGGGTTCGGACCTGTGTAGACTAGACACATACATAAAGAGGGAGAAGACCTAGCCTTGCCTTCTCCTACCTCTAGCATACAGCTCGAGGAGCACCATTGTAGTCACTTTGCCTTAGTGATCATGCGGAGACCCCGCAGAGCAGGACTAGGGGTGTTATCTCCTAGGAGAGCCCCGAACCTGGGTAAAGTTCAACGGCGTGCATGCCTACGCCTCATCCCGCTTCCAGACACCGGCGACGTTCTACTCGCTCCCACCATGATAAGCCACCCGTTGGCATATATCACACCCAACCACCAACAGAAGCCTACCAGTTCCATTCCAAGAGAACACACCTCCCTGGCCAAGCCCTTCAGACAATCCATTTATCATGGCCATTTTCAGTTTGGGGGCTCGATATCCTCGGTCCTTCCCCCGAGAAACTGGGGGCTTTGAATTCTTGTTTGTCACCATCGACAAGTTTACAAAGTGGCCAGAAGTGACTGTCACAGCCCTAGAAATCTTCTTGTAATTAGTGGCATTGCATCCATGCATCATTTTCAATTTCTATTAATTTTGAAGTGGGGATGACAGAACCCCCAGCACCCGTCCCTGAAACAACTAATGTTTACTAAAATCTTTTTCAATGAACCTGAAATGCCCTTTGAAAAAGTCCACCCTTTTTGTTATGGGTTAGAACCCTCTGACAAAATGGGTTCACATCTTTCCAGGACACACAAGGTCATTGGATTAAATCATTACTATTTGCATTTGGGCAATTTAAATCCTATAAATATTTTAAAATGCCAAAATAATCCTGAAAGTATTTTTAGGCTATTGAGAATATTTTCATATGTGCCTCTGGATATTTTCCGGTTTTTCCTTAATGGAATAGTATTTTTACTATTTCAAAACACAGAACAGGAATAAATAAAAAGAAACAAAAGCAGAGAGCAGAGGCTTACCTGGCGCCCACCTAGCAGGCCCACCTACCGGCCCAGCCCAGCCACCGCTCTTGCGAGCTACTTGGCTCGGCCAGGCAGGCAGGTGCTCGACGCCGGCACCAGTGCGCGCCACGCAGCTGCCCGCCGCCTTGCTTCCTCTCCTCGTCGTTCTGCTGCCCTGGGACAGTCACCCACTTCTCCCCCGAGCTAGGAGACACGCCTCTTCCTCCCCAGCTCCTCTCCCTCGCTCTCCCGCACCATGGTCGACGCTGCCGCGCCCGCGCCACCATGATAACCATGTTCGCCGTCGTCCCCGTGCCATGTCACTGTGTCCATTCACTCCACCGTCGTCGACTACGTCGAGCAGACCGAGCCCCGAGCGCTCGCATGCTCTAGAGTCGCCCCCGACCCCGTCTTCCGCAACTCCGGCCACTGAGATTGCCATCGTCGCCCCGCTTAGCTCCAGCCTTACCCGAGCCCGCTTCGACGCTTGCTGCAATTGTCATGAGCTCAGCTCCGTCCTCCCCCTCTCCGTTAACTCTCTCCTGCACCGTATGCACCGCACCACGTTCACCCGCACCCGCCGCTGCCGAGCTCATCGCCGACGTGACTCTGGCCACCCACAGGCCACACCACCATGTCCAACGCACTCACCGCATTCCCAGGAGCCCATCGCACCACCCCACGCACCTTGCCATGCCCCGTAGCTTCGGGTTCGTCCTCACCCGACTCCGGCGACCGCCAAGGTCATCGCCGGTGACGTTTCCGGCAACCCCGAGCTCCACCACAGCCACCAAAGGACGCGGCTCGCTCCCCGCGTCCCGTAGATGGTCTTCGCCGTCCATTTGGTCGCCGGAGCGTGAAACTGCACTTCCACCGCCGCGTCTGGCCTCGCTGGCGGCTAAACGCCGGCGGGTTTAACCCGTTGACTTTGACTGGGTGGGCCCTGGTTGACTCCCCTTGACTCTATGACAAGTGGGGCCCGCTCTGCTAATTAACCTAGGGTTAACACTAACTAAATTTAGTTAGTTTAGATTAATACTGACACGCATGACCCACTGGTCAGTTTGACCTGGACCAGCTCTGTTGACCGTTGACGTCACCCTGACGCAATGCTGACGTAGTTAATTATTTTCTGGATTTATTCTTATTCAGGAAATTCCAGAAAATGTCCTAAACTTCTAAAATTCATAGAAATTCAACCATAACTCCAAATGAAACAAATTATATATGAAAAATGATCAGAAAAATCCAATCTATCCATCTGTATCATTTTCATGCATGTTTGAACAACTTAAAGTTGCTGTATGAAACAATTTGAATTAATGGCATTTGAAATGCCTTATGTGGAGTTTGAATTTGAATCTAGTGTTCAAACCAACTCCATTTAAATCGTTGCTAGCTGCATTAGCTCAACTCACATCATATTTCCATGTCATGATCATGCATCATATTGTCGCATTGCATTGATTGTGTTCTTTCTCTGTTGCCGGTGACTGTCCCCTCTCAGTAGATGACGTTCCGACGATGAGTTCAACGACACCGATGAAGAACTATACTATCTTCAGAAGTGCTAGGAAAGCAAAACCCCCTTGTTCATTCCGATACAATCCCACTCTCTTGCTCCTGCTCTCTTTTACTGCATTAGGACAACAACGCTTCAACTGTTACATGCTGCCAAGGTTGTTAGAATCGCGATTCTATTATACGATTCTACGACTTTACGAGCCAAATTAACCCCTTTGATTCTATGATTTTGGTTCATAGAATCTACGTTTCTACGATCTTGATAGTGAAGATTCTATGATTTGCGATTCTACCATCAGAGCTCCGATCCTATTCAGGATCACGATTCTGACAACCTTGCATGCTGCGGTAGTTGAACCCCTTTCCTCTGCATGACCTGTCATTGCCACAGTAAATAGACGAAACCCACTAGCATGAGTAGGAGTTGTTTGAGCCCTGATGTGCCTACTCATTCATGCTTGTTTGTCATGCCTGCTATTGCTTAGAATTGTGTCAGGTGTGATTCATCGGGGATGGATTGGAAAGTTGTGAACATGTCCTACTGTTGAGAGCTAAGTGTGTGAACACGATTTGGTAAAGGTAGCGGTGAGAGGCCATGTAGGAGTACATGGTGGGTTGTCTCATTGAAGCCGTCCTCAGGAACTAAGTTTTGTGTTTGTGATCCATGAAACAATTACTACCACACATTGGGATCCTTAATTGACTCTCTTGGCTTCTTAATCACCCTTGTCCTCTGTCCAGGAGTTGCAAGTAGTTTCTGGTGTTTGTAGTATGCTGGAGGCCGTGGGCAGCGCTGACTGGAGGGGTGGGCTGTGATGCGGTAGGCACGTGGCCGGTCATGCCGGGCGCCCGTTTGGTGTCTCGGAACCCTGTACACATCGTTCAGGGCCGTATGTGGAAACCTCGGCCGGACTCCCTGCGGATGGAACCTGAATAGGCGATAAACCTGGACTAGAGACTTGAGTGTTTAGGTAGGCCGTGGCCGACACCCTCGCTGGGCTTCCGCTTGAAGGTTGCCGAGTACATGTCATGTAAACGGCGATAAGTGGTGAGAGCGTGTGTGAAGAAGTACACCCCTGCAGGGTTAACATCATCTATTCAAATAGCCGTGTCCGCGGTAGTGGACTTCTGGGTTGCCTATACAGTTCATAGACAAGTGAAATTGGATACTCTAAAAGTCGCAAGATAAGCGTGAGTGCTATGGATGGCCTTCTCGTAGGGAAACGGAAGTGGATCCATAGTGGTGTATTGATATGGTGAATATGTGGACTCGTGTGAGCCACCTCAAAAGAGTTACTTGCAGTCATAGTTTAGGTTAGCCGCTGAGTTAAAGCTGGCTTGCTGCAGTTAAACTCCACCACCCCTTTGTTGATACTGATGCATATGTAGATAGTTTTGATGTAAGTCTTGCTGGGTACATTTGTACTCATGTTTGCTTATTTTATGTTTTTCAGAGAGACGTCGGTCTTGCTAGTAGTTCCGTGTGGACTTCGACGTTTAGCTTGTTACCTCAGCTACGATCTTGTGCCCTCGGCAGGATCTGGTAGATAGTCAGGCTTCTCAGCCTTTTTCATTTGTAGATGTCTGTACTCAGACATGTTAAGCTTCTGCATGTGCTTTGACTTGTATGCTCTGAATGTAGACCCATGTTTGTAATATCTCACTCATCGGAGCCTAATGAATAAATACTTTGAGTCGTAGAGTCTTGTTGTGATGCCATGTTGTATTTAAACATATCGAGCATATTGTGTGTATGATTGAAATGCTTGGTATGTGTGGGATCCGACAACCTAGTTGTTTATCCTTGGGAGCCTCTCTTATGGGGAAATGTAGTCTTGTGCTTCCATGAGCCATAGTAGTCCTGCTACAGCACGGGTTCCCGGAGTCCTGTTAGCCTAGTGCTACAACCCGGATTCACACGATGCTGACCGACATGCTCGATGTTGATTCATGTATGCCTGTCCCCGTAAGTTAGTGCCACTTTGGGTTCGCGACTAGTCATGTCGGCCCGGGTTCTCTGTCATATGGATGCTAGCTACACTATCATATACGTGAGCCAAAAGGCGCAAACGGTCTCGGCCATGGTAAGGCGACACCCGTGGGAATACCGTGTGTGAGGCCGCAAAGTGATATGAGGTGTTACCGGCTAGATCGATGTGACTTGGAATCGGGGTCCTGACAGCGTTGGTATCAGAGCCTGACTACCTATAGGATTACCAAGCCAAACCGGTCGAAGTTGAGTCTAGAAATGCTTTAGTTATATATGGGAATTGATTGTGGGAGGGAACTTAAGGCTCTTTTTACTCCTTTACCCTATGGCCTTCTGATCTGAGTCAACCTCTCCTTTTCTACGGGGATTAAGAACTAGGCCTTCTCATCTATCTATCAGGTTGACGTGTTACTAATCCATAGACTTATAAAATTGTTGGATTTAAGCCCAGTTCAGTTTCTATTACTTCCGTGTGTTCATAGTTCGTCTCGGAACCTTGATATTGTGCTTTTGAGTGGTTATGCCACCATTTTTGCCGGATGTCTCAAATTCTTTAAGCATTTACAGACGTTATGCTGTCCGAGTCATCCCAGGTTTCTAAATAGTCTGATGCATTTGCAAATCCCTTCTTTCCATTCTCAACGTCCCTTTGGGCCAGTTCAACCACACTAACCGGTGAGTTGAGGTACTCTGTTGCCTTGACATATATGTTGGAGCTATTATTATGACCCTAGGTGTTTTAGGGAGTCACCTAGTAATCTAGTCATGTTTTGTTTTCCCAGTGTGATGATTCTGGCCCCCATTCTTGAAAGCATCCCATGATTTCATTTAGTAGTAGGTATTCTATTCCTGGGTTCTTGAACCCGAGATTTACCCTACTTACCTCATGTTGATAGTGTTACTAGTTCCTTTAGGATATTAGTGACCTTTTGATAGTCTTCGAGGTCCATGGTATATCATTCTTCCAAATACCATGAACCATCCTTGGTAGAAGTTCCTCGTTGAACCAAAAGATCACAACAAGAGTGCTCTCGATGAGTTCCCGATTCTATATTGTGACTCTGCCAATCCTACCTCTCTGCATGGGATTTTTGGAAGAAATATGTTGAGGTTTGCTCGACATACTAATCTATGCATCCACAACTCAAAAAATTATATGTTCCTTGAGTTGTTCCTCTTCAGTTGTATCCCGACCATTATCTATCAGTTGATAGCCAAGAGTATGTGTGCATTTGTGTTCATCGATATCTTTTATTCTTGTGGTCCGTCAAGCCGTTCTAGTTCAGAATGACTAGGAGAAACAAACTCCAGTACCTCATCCATATCTAGGAATGGGTCAAAGCAGTTGTATTTCGTAGATCAAAATGCCAATCTAGCTTTTGATTCTGTTCTACCCTGAAGTATTGCCCTCTTTATGTCAGGAATATCATAGGAATTGCACAACCTCCTATGAACTCTTGATACAGTGATACTTCTCGCCATCATTGTTCATTCCTCGGTCCCCGTGTTATTGTAACCGGAATACCGACAAGTGAACCGTGATATGTGAAATCGATACTCCTAGCAACATCGTTGCTTGGTAGTTAATGGACAATATTCTCATTCTTAGCGTGTTGGTTATTGACTCATCATTCTAAGATAGATTGTGCTACCTAGTCCTTATTTCCGGTGCACTCTTCGATCCATGAGTTAGGATTAGTCAATCCCTTGCTTATTTGATCATATCGTCTTGCTCTGAAAAGCAAGATTGTTCTCGAGCTTAGTAACATATCGGTGTTTCATGATTTTCCGAATATCTTCTCGAAAGTGTTACCAGGCTGTCACCTGAATGCTATGTTGAGTTCGTGATCAAGTTGGTTTTCTTATAAACCAGCTGTCGGTGTCAAAATCGGCAGATCTCGGGTAGGGGGTCCCGAACTATGTGTCTAGGAAGATGGTAACAGGAGACAGGGGACACGATGTTTTTACCCAGGTTCGGGCCCTCTCAATGGAGCTAAAACCCTACTCCTGCTTGATTAATATTGATGATATAGGTAGTACAAGAGTAGATCTACCATGAGATCAAGGAGGCTAAACCCTAGAAGCTAGCCTATGGTATGATTGTTGTTCGTCCTACGGACTAAAACCCTCCGGTTTATATAGACACCGGAGAGGGTTAGGGTTACACAGAGTCGGTTACAATGGTAGGAGATCTAGATATCCGTATCGCCAAGCTTGCCTTCCACGCCAAGGAAAGTCCCTTCCGAACACGGGACGAAGTCTTCAATCTTGTATCTTCATAGTCCAGGAGTCCGGCCAAAGGTATAGTCCGGCTATCCGGACACCCCCTAACCCAGGACTCCCTCAGTAGCCCCTGAACCAGGCTTCAATGATGACGAGTCCATTGTGCAGATTGTCTTTGGCATTGCAAGGCGGGTTCCTCCTCCAGGTACTTCATAGAAGATTTTGAACACAAAGCATAGTGTCCGGCTCTGCAAAATAACTTTCCACATATTGCCATAGAGAGAATAATATTTACACAAATCTAATCTGCTGACGTATCCTGTAGCGTGACATCACACCACGGCCAAGCCTTTATTCAAATCATTTCTACTGTCCCACCTCAGCGCGTTTAGCGAGGCGGTTTCCTTGGCACGTCTTGTCGAAGCAAAGATCGTGTCCCCTTTATTTACGGGATTCTCATCAATACGGACATGAGTAACCCAATTGTGCCTGTTGGCATGTTTTCTCGATTAAAGACGAGTCCCAAACGGTTACGGGGAGGGCCCTTGGTATTCAACCTCTTATAAAGAGACCAAGGCCTTACTCCTTTCTTTCAATCTCAAACGAGTTCTCCCTTTGCCTCGAGTTCCGACACCCAAGGCTCCAGATTTAGGCGCTTCGGACCTTCGACAATGTCCGGTTCCGACCTTCGAGGCTGATGGATGCCCTCCTTCGTCATAGAGGAGGACGTGCTAAAGTTGAGATAGGCCAGGTTCTTGACTGGCGAAATCTCGCATAGGCTGCCTGCTCAAGGGCAGGTCATTCCCACTCCCAAACCTGGTGAGAGCGTGGTGTTCATGTCTCACTTCCTTCGAGGGCTAGGCTTCCCGACAGATCCCTTTGTGAGGGGGGCTCATGTTTTATTATGGGCTGGAATTTCACGACTTAGCTCCGGAGTCCATCCTCCATATTTCCTCATTCATCGTCGTGTGTGAAGCCTTCCTCCGTATTACTCCTCACTTCGGACTATGGCTCAAGACCTTCAAAGTATAACCGAAGATAATCGAGGGACGGCACGCGGAGTGCGGAGGTGCTATTATAAGCAAAAATGCCGATGCTCCATGGCCCGAGGGCTCTTTTCAAGAGGAGTTTGGCTTATGGCAACGAGAGTGGTTTTATATCACCGCTCCCAGGGGCACCAAGTGGGTGGTGCCACCTGCCTTTCGCTCGGGCCCCCCACCACAGCTAGCGTCATGGGTCCATAAGGGACTGGACTGGGGGCCGCCCAAGGACGTGCCCTTGTTGCAGGGTCGCATCAGGGATCTCTTAGAAAGAGACATCAGCCAGGTCGTGGTGACGCATGTCATGTTGATCCGCTGAACCCTGCCCGGCAAACATCGCCCCCTTCGCCTGTGGGAGTTCAATCCAGAGGGACTGTGAGCTCTCCAACATTTTATGGGCTCGACGCCCGTGGAGATGTATAAATTGTTCTTCGGATCAAAAGCAACGTGTGCAGACTTGACTGAGGGCGCAGGTCTGAGCTGCAATCGCCCGGATACTCAAGTAAGTAGCCTTGTGCCCGGACTTGCCATCCGTATATTTCTCACAAAATTGCCCTTAAAAGAGTTGTCCTTTAAACAGGGGTGGATAGCGAAAGTAAAGCTGATCAGGTGTCCGGCTCCCCTCCCCGAGACCACGTTGGATCCCATGCTAGTCAGGATGTTGAAGGTTGTGCCTTTGGAGGAAAGTGAGGGAGGGGACAAGGAGGCTACGGCCTCCTTGAAGGAGTCTGTTCGGAAGGGAGGACTCGAAAATTCCTCTCCTCAGGGGAAGAAGAGGACCGCCTCTGACGACCCGGAGATCATGGCCTCAAAGCGGGAGGACAAATCTTCGTCAAAGGGTCCTGCGCTGGGGAATACTTCGGCCGAATTATGCCCCCAAGCGGGTCAGCCCTCCACCGAGCCGTAAGTAGAGAGAAGTTTTCTTTTAAAGAAATGAAGGGAATCCTCGCTTTGTATCTGAGATGTGTAACCGAGAATTTACCTTGTAGCTCAGACCTCAGCCCTTCTCAGCAGAGCTCGTCTTCGGGGGATCTTCTCTCGGAGATGATGGAGAGCGGAACGCCTCCCCCTACCGTACCGCCTTGCGAGGCGGGCGACCCTGAGGTATCGTCACGGAGGGTTTCTCCGGATCCGGCAGGGCCGGAAGGTAGTCATATGGCCCCCCAAAGCCCTCCGCATCCGGCCTTCGAAAAAGGCCATAGGACGAGTCCAGCGCCGTCCGGTGCACGGTCGGGGGAACTAAAGGATCTGCTAGGGCGAGCATCGTGCATTGATTGTCACGGTGATTGAAAGGATTTCATCCGCGGAGAGCGCATTGCACGAGGCCGTCAGGAGTTTACTGACAGGTTTTGAGGTACGTGAAATAATGTACACTTTTTGATAGTTGCGCATAAATAAGATGCGCCCTGTATAGATAGTAGCCCCTGAGACTCTGTGCATTGTCAAAAGTGACAGCGCGCAGAGGATCATAATCCCAGGTCTAATATGCCGCTGTCGGTGTCAAAACCGGCGGATCTCGGGTAGGGGGTCCCGAACTGTGTGTCTAGGCGGATGGTAACAGGAGACAAGGGACACAATGTTTTACCCAGGTTCGGGCCCTCTTGATGGAGGTAAAACCCTACGTCCTGCTTGATTAATATTGATGATATGGGTAGTACAAGAGTAGATCTACCACGAGATCAAGGAGGCTAAACCCTAGAAGCTAGCCTATGGTATGATTGTTGTGCTGTCCTACGGACTAAAACCCTCCGGTTGTTATAGACACCGGAGAGGGTTAGGGTTACACAGAGTCGGTTACAATGGTAGGAGATCTAGATATCCGTATCGCCAAGCTTGCCTTCCACACCAAGGAAAGTCCCTTCCGAACACGGGGCGAAGTCTTCAATCTTGTATCTTCATAGTCCTGGAGTCTGGCTGAAGGTATAGTCTGGCTATCCGGACGCCCCCTAATCCAGGACTCCCTCAGTAGCCCCTGAACCAGGCTTCAATGACGACGAGTTCGGCGCACAGATTGTCTTCGGCATTGCAAGGCGGGTTCCTCCTCCAAGTACTTCATAGAAGATTTTGAACACAAAAGACAGTGTCCGGCTTTGCAAAATAAGTTCCCACGTATTGCCATAGAGAGAATAATATGTACACAAATCTAATCTGCTGACGTATTCCGTAGCGTGACATCACACTACGGCCAAGCCTTTATTCAAATTGTTTTTACTCCCCCACCTCAGCGCGCTTTGCGAGGCGGTTTCCTTGGCACATCTTGTCAAAGCAGAGATCATGTCACCTCATTTATGGGATTCTCATCAATACGGACGTGGGTAACCCAATCGTGCCCGTTGGCATGTTTTCTCGATTAAAGGCGAGTCCCAAACGGTTACGGGGAGGGCCCTTGGTATTCAACCTCTTATAAAGAGACCAAGGCCTTACTTCTTTCTTTCAATCTCATACGATTTCGCCCTTCGCCTCGAGTTCCAACACCCAAGGCTCTAGATTTCGGGCGCTTTGAATCTTCGACAATGTCCGGTCCCGACCTTCGAGGCCGATGGGTTCCCTCTTCCGTTATGGAGGAGGACGTGCTAAAGCTGAGAGAGGCCAGGTTCTTGACCGGCGAAATCTCGCATAGGTTGCCTGCTCAAGGGCAGGTCATTCCCACTCCCAAGCCTGGTGAGAGCGTGGTGTTCATGTCTCACTTCCTTCGGGGCCTAGGCTTCCCGATGGATCCCTTCGTGAGGGGGCTCATGTTTTATTATGGGCTGGAATTTCACGACTTAGCTCCGGAGTCCATCCTCCACATTTCCTCTTTCATCGTCGTGTGTGAAGCCATCCTCCATGTTACTCCTCACTTCGGACTATGGCTCAAGACCTTCAAAGTAGTGCCGAAGATGATCGAGGGGCGGCACGCAGAGTCCGGAGGCGCTGTTATAAGCAAGAATACTGATGCTCCATGGCCCGAGGGCTCTTTTCAAGAGGAGCTCGGCTTATGGCAGCGAGAGTGGTTCTATATCACCGCTCCTAGGGGCACCAAGTGGGTGGCGCCGACTGCTTTTCGCTCGGGTCCCCCACCAGAGCTGGCGTCATGGGTCAACAAAGGACTAGACTGGGGGTCATCCAAGGACGTGCCCTTGTTGCAGGGCCGCTTCAGGGATCTCTTAGAAAGAGACCTCAGCCTGGTTAAGGTGACGCAGGTCATGCTGATCCGCCGAACCCTGCCCGGCAAATGTCGCTCCCTTTGCCTGTGGGAGTTTAATCCAAAGGGACCGCGAGCTCTCCAGCATTTCATGGGCGCAACGCCCGCGGAGATGTATAAATTGTTCTTCGGATCACAAGCAACGTGTCCGGACTTGACCGAGGACGCAGGTCTGAGCTGCAATCGCCCGGATACTCAAGTAAGTAGCCTTGTGCCCGGACTCGCTATCCGTATATTCGTCATAAAACTTGCCCCTAAAGAGTTGTTCTTTAAACAGGAGTGGATAGCGAGAGCAAAGCTTATCAGGTGTCCGGCTCCCCTCTGTGAGACCACGCCGGATCCCGTGCTGGTCAGGATGTTGAAGATTGTGCCTTTGGAGTAAAGCAAGGGAGGGGACAAGGCTACTATGGCCTCCTCGAAGGAGGATGTTCGGAGGGAAGGAATCAAAAATTCCTCTCCTCAGGGGAAGAAGAGGACCGCCTCTGAAGACCCGGAGACATGGCCTCAAAACGGGGGAAGAAATCCTCGTAAGAGGGTCCTGCGCCGGGGGATACCTCGGCCGAATTATGCCCACAAGGGGGTCAGCCCTCCACCGAGCCGTAAGTAGAGAGAGGTTTTTCTTTGAGAGGAATCCTTGTTTTACATCTGAGAAGAGTAAGTGAAATTTGCCTTGTAGTTCGGACCTCAGCCCTTCTCAGCAGAGCTCGTCTTCGGGGGATCTTCTTCCGGAGATGATGGAGAGCGGAACGCCTCCCCCTGCCGTACCGCCTAGTGAGGCGGGCGACCCTGAGGTATCGTCACGGAGGGTTTCTCCGAATCCGACAGGGCCGGAAGGTAGTCATATGGCCCCCAAGGTTCTCCATGTCCGGCCTTCGAAAAAGGCCATAGGACGAGTCCGGCACCGTCCGGTGTGCGGTCGGAGGAACTGAAGGATCTGCTAGGGCGAGCATCTATCTCAGAGGAGCACTGTGCATTGATGGGCATGGTGATTGAAAGGATTTCGTCCGCGGAAAGCAGATTGCGCGAGGCCGTCAGAAGTTTACTGACGGGTTTTGAGGTACGCGGAATAACGCACCCTTTTTGACAGTTGCACATAAATAAGATGCGCCCTGTGTAGATAGTAGCCCCTGAGACTCTGTGCATTGTCAAAAGTGATGGCGCACAGAGGATCATAACCCCAGGTCTAAAATGTCGCCTTTGAATGTAGGTGACGAAGTGACAGGCATCCAGCCGGACTAAAGAATTTGCCGTGCTAAAGCGGCAACTTGACATGGCAGATGCCGACATCATGCTTGTTAACAAGCGGCTTGACGAGGCACAAGGAATGTATTTCCTCCGGTGGCACCTAGTAAGAGGAGCTTTGTGCCAGTATCTTACTATGTGTGTGCTTGATGTAGATGGTGCGGCTGCCATGGAGAATCTTCGGGCGGAACTTGCCCGAGCCAAGGAGCAAGCCAGAAAAAGTGATGCGGCTGCCGGAAAGGCAATTGAAGAGCTGAAAGCCGAACAGGCTGCTCACTGCCGAAGCAAGAAAGAGATGGCCGAGATGGCCGTGAAGCTGAAGAGCGCTGCTGACCGTTGCAAGCTTCTTGAAAAAGAAGACCGGGCGGAACAGACGGACTTGGAGAAGGCCATTGCCAATGCCAAGGTTGCTCGCTCTGCGATGAGAGCTGCGAAGGAGGAGCTACGTCAGGCCGGAGAGATCGCGGCTGGAAAGCCCTTTATGCTGAGAAGGAAGTTTTGTGATCCTAAGAATGCTCCGTTAGACCGGTTGTGGAGTACGGCGGGCACCTATCTGGATTTGGCAGCGAGTGCTGCTGATGCGACTGAACACTTTCGAGATCAAGAAGATCAGGAAGTGGAAAAGCTCTTCTGGTCGAGGTTCCACAATCCAGAGCGTCCAATGTCAGTGGCCGATCGCCTGGCCGAATGGGCCGAGCTGAATAGGTTGTCCGGACTCGCCATGAAGTGTGTCATGAGTAACCTGTGGCCAGAGAGATCGGAGCCGAAAAGTTATTTCAGCTTGGTGCAGCAGTTCCTTGGTGCGGTGCCGCGTATTAATGCAATGAAGAGGTCAGCATGCATAGAGGGTGCACGGATGGCTCTTGCCCGTGTCAAGACATACTGGGCGGAGATGGAAACCACCACTGTAGCATCCCGAGATTCGGACGGAAGCCAAGTGCCTGCCGAGCACTATTTTCCAGAAGTTCTGCAAGACGCTCGTGTAATAGAGACACAGTGCTCCAAGGATGCTATGTACGAATAGCATGTGTTATTGTAAAACAATATTTTGATAAATTGTAGAAGCTTTTTATACTTGTGCCTTCAAGTATTGTAACACCTCCTGTGCGGCCGTTTAAGGTATATATATATAATCTGAAAGATAGCAGTCGTCGGCTTTAGCCCCCATGCAAATAATGCGGGGGTGTTCACAGAAGGCGCATTTTCACACTTGATCCAACGTCTTGGTACTACAAAGGAGGTGATAGCGCAGCGAACTAGGCAATCGGACTATAATGCTTTATCACTTTCACTTAGCCATAGGAGCTTGATAGTGAGGCTACTTATATAGCCCCTGGCGGCGCCTGCGCTCGCCCGAACTCGGGGCACATATGTGCCTGGTCGGGAAACGGCCCTTCGTTAATGCGGAGGAATTCTAAAGATTCTGATAAGTCATCGAGTGGTTGACCAGTCTCACGCTATATCATGACAGTCAGTTTTCAGCTTTCTCTACTGAGGTGCTCGCCTGGCCGAACCGGGGCACAATCGTAGTAGTTCTCCTGGTGCCGCCTTAGCCGATAGAGCGGAACGTAAGGCAGCAAAACACAGGAGTCGGGCAACCCAACATTTGACCAAAGACATGATTCGAAGTTGATGCATATAAGGCCAAACTCGCGACGCCGAACACTCCCTAAGGTATTCGGTCTTTATGAGGGCGGGCGGGACAACATCCTTAGTAATAAGCCCCTAGTGTCCAGGTACGCGCAAAATTCTGACATGGCCACATGCCAAAACACCAGCCTCCTCCTTGGTTACACCAAGAAACCAGGGGATGTGTATCAACAAGAGACAGTAAAAAAGGTTTATGCAGGGTCTTAATCTGAAAAGAATCCTTTGAATGGGTCCCTGCTGCACGCCTGTGCCTGTATCTCCGTTGTGCCGTATCCTGGATGGGCGCAGCATGGTGTTCATCTGTAAAAGAGAGGAACTTAGTTGAAAAAGGCACGTGCCGAACAGAAGTTATACTAAATAAACAAAGTATAAATTGAAATGGGTAAAATTGAGCTTGATTATCTCATAATTTATATGCGCGGAGCCCCTAGTGCAGGGGTATACGGCTATTAAGCCTTTATCAATTATATGTTTATGTCGGACTCGTCTAACCGTGTCCGTGGTCTTAATGACCTGTTTGGATGTTTTGGCTGGTGAAGCCGTTTTATTGTGGGGTTGTTAAGGCAGCCGCACAATCTTCTGCGCGGGGGCGCACTCAATGTTTCCCTTTAGTGAGATGATGCCTCATGGACCGGGCATCTTAAGTGTGAGAGATGCATAATGTGGTATTGCGTTAAAGCGGGTGAAAGCTTCGCGTCCCATCAGTGCTTGATAGCTACTTGAGAATGGGACGATGTGAAAAGTTAGCTTTTCGCGACGGAAGTTATCGGGGGAGTCGAACATAATTTGTAGCCGGAGAAAACCCATGCAATGGGTATCCGGACCTGGCGTTACCCCTTGAAAGGAGGTTTTGCTATAGCGAATTTTTGTTGGGTCTATCCCCATGTGGCGGATTGTGTCCTGATATATCAGGTTTAGACAACTGCCGCCGTCCATCAGGACATTTGCAAAGTGGAGTCCGCTGATTATTGGATCAAGTACCAAGGCAGTCCAGCCTGCGTTCCTGATACTTCCAGAGTAATCCAGATGATCGAAGGTGATTGGTTTTAACAACCAGTGGCGAGACTCCTTTGGGATAGGCCGTATGGCGCGTACCTCTATGGGCGCCGCTCGTTTTGTTAAGTGAAGTATGTTTACTGTTTTTACTTCTTGTGGAAAATTCTTTTGTTTCCTGGTGCTCTTCTTTTGGAGTTCGTCATCGTCTTCGCTTGGTGTGTCGAGCCCCTTGTGTTCGGCATTGAGTTTGCCGGATTGCTTGAAAACCCAACAATCTCTGTGGGTATGGTTTGCAGGCTTCCCGGGAGTACTGTGTATTTGACATATCTTGTCCAAGATTTTGTTTAAGTTGGATAGCTCGTCCCTGTTATCCTTGAGGGGCGGCTTTTTCTAATTCTGCCGCGAGCTTTTGAATCCGGCATTGACTGCCGTGCTCTTCGGATTGCTTCCCTTAGTCCGGCGCTGGTCCTTGTTGCGTCGCGGTTTTCCGTTTCCGTCTCTAATTTCAGATGTACTTGGGTCGCTGGTGCTACATCTTGCCAACGAGCTGTCCTCTCCTGCGCAAAAGCGGGTCATCAGGCTTGTTAATGCTGCCATTGTTCTTGGCTTTTCTTGGCCGAGGTGTCTGGCGAGCCATTCATCTCGAACGCTATGCTTAAAAGCTGCTAAGGCTTCGGCGTCCGGAGAGTCGACTATCTGATTCTTTTTAGTAAGAAATCTATTCCAGAATTGCCAAGCTGACTCTCCCGGCTGTTGACTTATGTGACTGAGATCATCTGCATCCAGAGGGCGGACATAGGTCCCTTGAAAATTTTCTCGGAAAGTGTTGGGGATATTACTACTGGGCATAAACCGGCCTATTTGGGCCGGGTTAACTTCATTAGTAGTCGAAGAGTGTTAAAGCCCAAGAAGATAGATGAGGGCCTAAGGCCCGTAATCGGTTTAAGACTTGTAGCCGTAAACCGGCATTTGTATGTAAACTTGTGTTGTAAGTTAGGAATAGGGAGAGACCAACCCGGATACGAATATGAACCGGTGTTGGGACTCTGTGAACCGATGGGTGTCACTCGTGTATATAAGGGGATGACCCGGCGGTGGTTCAGGACAACAGACAACAACTCGAGACTTAGGCGAAGCTTGTTTGCTCCCTAGTCATCGAAACCCCATCAATTCCATCACAACTAGACGTAGGCTTTTACCTTCATCGAAGGGGCCGAACTAGTATAAACCCTCTTGCGTCCATGTGTCCGCTTTAACCCCTTCAAGCCAACCCGTTGCGATGGCTCCATGACTAAGTCCTATCATGAGGACATCTGCCGTGACAAAACCACGATAGTTGGCGCCCACCGTGGGGCTATCGCATGATGGTTTCAAGTTCTTGGAGGGTCGCTTCGAAGGACTCGAGGGCTACGCTGTGGGTCAGATGACTAAGAGTCGTCGCGGCAAGCTCTACATCGACGATGCAGGCTGGGCCCCGAGGCCGGCTCAATTGAGTACGGGTACCGGGTCCCCTTTGGTGGCATGCATGTTTTCATCGGCAAGATCGGTGAACCGGGCCCTGAGCCGGACATCTGCACTGACCTCGTCGAAACGGCTCAGCGTGCGCGATCTGCCCAGGTTAAACCGGCCGTGAAGCGTGCCTTCGTGGGAGTCATCCGTGGAGGAAGCTATGAGGATGGATCGGAATCTGGTGGCGAGACCGTTGTTTACTCTGGCGACGAGTCATCAACCGGAGAAACCGAATCTCTGTATCAACTACAAGATGGCTGGATTGGGGGCTGTTCCGATGGCGACAGTATTCCGGACCCCTCTGATCTGCCCAACCGGGTTGGAATATTCATGGCCGGTACACAAGCAGTGCTTCATTCTTCGACCGCTGCGGCAATGACCTCCGGTTCAGTAGCGGCGACGGCTGCCGGGGTAGGAGGCTCTGTGCGCCCACCGGCTCAAGTTTTATCGGATCTGTTTGATGCATTGGCTGCGCTTGTGGCAGAAGCTAACCCGGCGGATCAGGACGTCCACAACGCGGAGATTGCAAAGGTGAGGGAACAGATCACTCAGGCCAAGGCGGACCTGGCAGCTGAAAATACCAGGATGACTGCAGAGCGGGCCGCTTTAGATGCACAAGCCTACAGGCTCATGTTGGACCAGAACGCGTCGCATGAAGTCATGAAGAGGAAGTACCGATCCCGTTTGCCTTCGGTGTTCGAGGCCAGAGACCTCTTCAACACCCCAGGAGCGGGAACCAGTTATCCGCCGGGGGTAAACCGGGCGGAAGCCCCTGGGACAGGCGCGCCGGTCCAGCCCCGTTTGACGGATCTGCCTCGTCATAACACTGTTGTACCCCAGCCGGTTCCAACACCTCCGAGTCACTACTCCAACCCGATGGACAACCTTGTTGCAGCTGCTGCACGGCTGGAGGCCATTCCCATTGAAGGTGATTCGCCGCAGGCAGTAGAGATGCGCCTGGTCAAGGAGCTTCTTAGGACAGCTTTGGTCCAACAGGAAGCATACTCGTACAGCCGCGACCGGATCCACTCCACCCCTCGTCCAAGCCAGAGCTATAGCAGACATATGGATGAACCGGCCGTATCAAGTAATGAACAACGTGGAGCACCCCGCGGCAACAACCCGGCGGGTGGTGCTGATAATGCTCAGGAAGTGGTGGACCGAGCCCGAGCGCGCAGGGAGGCCGAGTTAGCCGCACAGTATCAGGCTCAGCAGCTTATGCCGGTTCGTCCCACTACCTCGGTCGAGCCTGGTGTTACTTCTAGTTCTTTGGGGGTGCCTTGCCTTGTCCTCGCTTTACGCAATGTGCGCCTGCCCAAGGATTTCAAGGGCCCGTGTAAGGTACCAAATTACACGGCGGATCAACCTCCAGAGACATGGGTGGAGAGCTATGAGATGACCATGGAGATGCTTGATGTGGATGATGCGGCATGTGCGAAGTACTTCACCATGATGCTCGAAGGAACGGCCCGTACTTGGTTAAAAATCTTACCGGCCAATTCTATTAG
Organism: Triticum aestivum; assembly: GCF_018294505.1. Classification (NCBI taxonomy): domain Eukaryota; kingdom Viridiplantae; phylum Streptophyta; class Magnoliopsida; order Poales; family Poaceae; genus Triticum; species Triticum aestivum. Next base: position 629,400,509 of record NC_057806.1, read on the forward strand.
TTCATGGGCCCAATTACGAGCCCGGTTTATCAGTAATTTCAAGGATGCATGTAAGCAGCCTATGTCGATAGTGGACTTAGCTGCCTGTGTCCAGGAGGAAGGAGAATCGATGACTCATTGGGTGCGCCGGGTCTCGCAAGTTCTGCATTCATCAGACCGCATCAACGCTTACACCGCGGTTATAACCCTAGAAGGCAACTGTTGGTTTGGGCCCCTAAAGCTGAAGTTAGGACGGATGAAGCGCCATTGCACTGACATGGGGACCCTCATGGCTGCTTTGGTAAAGTATGCTGATTCTGATAGAACCAAGGATCCCGAGTCTGATGATGACAAGACAGGGAAGGGAAAGAAGAATAGCAACTCCAAAGGTCAGCAGCATCACTCGGCAGGTAATGGTAGCGGAGGCAAGCGTAAAGCGGATGGCAACATGGACTTCATGGCTAATACCAACGCACAGGACAAGGGCCAGCGACGCAAGGGTAAACCGCCGAATCGCAGTGGAGCGCCTAACCCTAACCCGGACCACTTAAATTATCTATTGAACCAGCCCTGTCCAAAGCATGGGACGAAGGAGGTGCCAGCAAACCACCTTTGGAAGGATTGCTACATTATGCAGGAGTTCAAGAATTCTAATGCTTTCCGGTATGATCATGGCTCCGCCGGTGGCTCAGGATTCGGGCTGGGTTACGGTGGAGGAAATTCCGGTTCAGGATTTAATGGTAATCCGGGCGGACATAACAATCAAAATAATCAGAATAACCAGGGTGGTTAGAACCGGTAGCAGCAAAAGTCGGGTTACCAGAGCAACCCAAAGCAGTTGAATAGTGGGCAGTACCATGTCTTCACCACTAGCTTGGACAAGCGAGACCGGAAGGTTCAGAAGCGGGCAGTCAACTCTGTTGAACCGGTCGTGCCCCGTTATCTACGTTGGTCCGAACATCCTATCATATGGAGCAGAGAGGATCACCCTCCCCGAGTTGACAATCCGGGTCAGTTGGCTTTAGTGGTGGCGCCTCAGGTGGGAGGTTACAAGTTCACCAAGGTGCTCATGGATGGGGGGAGCAGCATTAATATCTTGTACTATGAGACCTTCCGTCGTATGGGACTAACAGATAAAAATCTCAAACCGTCCAATACGGTGTTCCATGGTGTGGTACCTAGCAAGTCAGCATATCCTGTTGGTAAGATAGCTCTGGAAGTGGCCTTTGGAGATGATCATGATTCCAGGTCGGAGACATTGACGTTTGAAGTGGTAAAAATCCAAAGTCCATATCACGCCCTGTTTGGGCGACCGGCCTACGCCAGGTTTATGGCACGGCCCTGTTATGTGTATTTGCAGCTCAAGTTGGCGGGTCACAAGGGGACAATAACGGTTCACGGAAGCCGTAAAGTCGCTTTGGAGTGCGAGGAAGGAGATGCGGCCTACGCAGAGTCGGTTTGTGCCACCGAGGAGCTGAAATTTTATAAGGACAATGTTGATCCGGCAGACATGACTCTGTTGAAGAAGCCAACTACGGAGCATGATCCGGTCCTGAAATTCAAATCGGCAGCTCAAACTAAGCTTGTTGACTTCGTGCCTGGCGATTTGTACAAGCAGTTCAGGATCAGTGCCAACTTGGATCCGAAATAGGAAAGCGCGCTCATCGAGTTCATCCGTGAGAATCGGGACATTTTTGCATGGAAACCCTATGACATGCCAGGTGTACCGAGGCGACTCGCTAAGCACACTCTTAATGTGGATCCTAAGTACAAACCGGTGAAATAGTTTCTCCTCCGGTTTAATGAAGAAAGACGCAAGGCTATTGGGAGAGGAGGTAGCCAGGCTCTTGGCAGCTGGCTTTATTATTGAAGTTTTCCACCCTGAGTGGCTTGCTAATCCGGTGCTGGTCCTTAAGAAAAATGGCACCTGGCGCATGCGTGTGGATTACACAGATCTTAATATGGCTTGTCCGGCGGATCCTTTTGCCCTCCCCCGTATTGATCAAATTATTGATGCTACGGCGGGTTGTGAGCGTTTGAGTTTTTTGGATGCATATTCTGGCTATCATCAGATCAAAATGGCAGTTAAGGACCAGGAGAAGACGACGTTCATAACTCCCTTTGGAGCTTTCTGCTATGTGTCTATGCTCTTTGGGCTCAAGAGTGCCCAGGCAACTTATCAATGGTGTGTACAAAATTGCCTTCACAAGCAGATTGGCCGTAATGTACATGCTTATGTGGATGATATAGTGGTTAAGTCAAGGGAGAAGGAGACTCTGGTTGACGATTTGAAGGAAACCTTTGATAACCTAAGGACGTAGAAGATGATGCTTAATCCGGCCAAGTGCATCTTTGGTGTACCGGCAGGCAAGTTATTGGGTTTTCTGGTGTCCAACAAGGGAATCGAGGCTAATCCGGAGAAGATCACAGCCATCACCTCCTTGGCTAAACCAAAGTGTATCAATGATGTTCAACGCCTGGCAGGCCGGATTGCCGCGTTGAGCCGGTTTATCAGCCGCCTTGGGGAGAAGGCAATCTCTTTGTATCAGATGTTGAAGAAGACGGATCATTTCATCTGGAGTCCTACTGCTGATAAGGCATTTGAGGATTTAAAGCGGCAATTGGCCAATCCGCCGGTGCTCGCCGCTCCCATTGACAAGGAGTCGTTGCTCCTATATGTTGCTGCAAATGCTCGTGCAGTCAGTGTGGCTATTGTGGTGGAGTGAAAGGAGGCAGGCAAGGAGCATCCAGTTCAATGTCCGGTCTATTATATCAGCGAGGTACTTATTGAGTCCAAGCAAAGGTATCCGCATTGGCAGAAGCTGGTATATGGAGTTTTTATGGCAAGTCGGAAGCTTAAGCAATACTTCCAAGGGCACCCCATTACGGTGGTCAGTTCTGCTCCCTTGGGCGATATCATCCAGAACCGGGAAGCGACTGGCCGGATTGCCAAGTGGGCTATAGAGCTTGGGCCGCACGGGTTGAAGTACGTGCCTCGGACAGCGGTTAAGTCTCAAGCACTTGTTGGTTTCATCAATGATTGGACAGAACTGCAAGCACCTGAAGAAAAGCCGGATCACACATATTGGACCGTCCATTTTGACGGATCCAGGCAATTGGAGGGCTCGGGGGCTGGAGTCATATTAACTTCCCCACGAGGTGATAAGTTTTGTTACGTTGTCCGCTTAATGTTCCCTTGTACTAACAATGCAGCTGAGTATGAAGCCTTGCTCCACGGTCTCCAGATGGCTAAGGAGATGAATCTAAGTCGAGTCAAGTGCTTCGGTGACTCGGACCTCGTGGCTCAACAGGTGTCTGGCACTTGGGATTCCAAGGACCCACTCATGGCAGCATATCATCGTGAGGTGGATATTGTTGCAGGTCACTTTAAAGGCTATCAGGTGGACCATGTGGACCGAGGGAAGAATGAAGCGGCGAACGCTTTAAGCCGGTTGGGCTCTCAGCGCAAACCGGTCCAACCCAATGTTTTCCTCGATGTACTGCACAACCCGTCGGTCAAGCTCCCTGGTGAAGCGGATTTGGCTATTCCTGATCCGGAGGCTCAATTGGTGGCAGCTCTCCATGTCATTCCGGATTGGATGCTTCCTTACCTTGCGTACATGAACCGGGGCGAGTTACCAGAGGATGAGACTCTGGCCCGACAGATAATCCGGCGATCCAAGTCCATGACTATTGTCAATGGCGAGTTGCATCATTGCAGTGTGTTAGGGGCGTTTCAACGCTGTGTGTCTCCTGAAGAAGGCTGTGAAATTTGCGTGAGATCCACGAAGGAGATTGTGGTCACCATGCCGGTTCAAAATCTTTGGTCGCTAAAGCGTTTCGCCATGGCTTCTATTGGTTAACTGCTCATGCTGATGCGAAGGATCTGGTCAGACGGTGTGACGGTTGCCAAAAGTTTTCAAGACATGCTCATGTGTCGGCCCAAGAATTGAGAATGATTCCAATCACTTGGCCGTTTGCGACTTGGGGGCTGGATATGGTTGGGCCTTTAAAAAGGTCCAAGGACAAGAAAACCCACCTCCTGGTGGCGGTTGACAAGTTTACAAAGTGGGTGGAAGCAGAACCTGTTAGCAAGTGTGATGCGGCCACGACGGTTCATTTCATCAAAAAAATGATTTTCCGGTTTGGCTTTCCACGCAGTATCATCACAAATAATGGTACCAATTTGTCCAAGGGTGCCATGAAGGAGTTCTGCAAACGTGAGCACATCCGGCTTGATGTTTCATCAGTAGCGCACCCACAGTCCAATGGTCAAGCAGAAAGGGCTAATCAAGAAATCTTGAGAGGCATCAAACCCCGGCTTATGGCTCCTTTGCAGAGAACACCGGGTTGTTGGGTAGAAGAGTTACCAACTGTGTTATGGAGCATCAATACTACACCCAACAGATCAACAGCATACACACTGTTCTTCATGGTCTACGGAGTGGAGGCGGTTCTCCCTAGTGATATTCATCATGACTCACCTCGTGTGGCGGCTTATGTTGAAGCGGACAACGAGATAGCACGACAAGATGCTTTGGACCTGTTGGATGAAGAGCGTGACATAGCAGCCACTCGCTCGGCGATTTACCAACAGGATCTTCGTCGTTATCACAGCCGCCGAGTCAGAACCAGAACCTTTCAAGAAGCAGATTTGGTGCTTCGGCTCATCCAAGATCAGACTGATATGCATAAGTTATCCCCACCTTGGGAGGGACCTTTCATGGTCAGCAAGAATCTGCATAACGGGTCATACTATCTAATCGATATTCGAGAGCATAAAGACTCACATACATCAGAAGAGGAGACCAACAGGCCGTGGAACATAGCTCATCTTCGGCCTTACTGTACCTGAGCCATCGGCTCTACTTATGTACATATTATGACAATGTATATATTATGATTAATATAATAAACCGGAACCTCAGCTAAAGCGGGGTATCTGTTCTTTTACATCATGTGTGGTTACACGGAGTTGTTCTGTCTTAAAGTGGCCTCCGGTTTACCCCTTGAAATTGCTCTTTAAAAGCTTTATAACATCACTTGGGGGCTTGGTCGTATCCACACCAATGCAACACCTTTTAATAGGCGAAAGCCACCAGATCACTTGGGGACATGGTCAAGTCTGAACCAGCCACGCCTCTTGATTGGCCTAAGGCCACAGAATCACTTGGGGCTTGGTCGAACCCGAACCATTGCCACACCTCTTGATCGGCATAATGCCACTATTTCAGTTGGGGACCTGGCTGACTTGAACCATAGCTACGCCTATCAGGAGCTTGGTCGTGTCCGACCATGGTAACGCCATCTGATCGGCTCAAATAATCCTCTTTTTGCAAACGGTTTTATCATTGCCTTTGCTTCAATATTTTCTTTGATAAATGTTTATTTATTTTTGTCGCGTTTTTAAACCGGCAAAGTTTTAAACCGGTTCAGACTGTCAATTGACGGAACACGGTCCATTTTTAATCTGGAGACTATTTGCTCGGTTTGATTTTCTGTTCACATCTCGAAGGAAGAATAAACACGGTGTTTATCATAACCCGGCACGGTTTTCATGGTAAACCGGCATTACATACACAAGAGCTACTTTTTCCTTCGACGGTATAAGTTTATATGCCTCTGTTTCAAGATTGGCAATGCCAACTTCATGGCCAACGATGGCAGGTATTTTGTATCACAAGATTTGATCATATACCTAAATTTCATTGCATATATATACAAAGATCATAATCCAGCAGGCGGTACAACCGCCTTGGCAGTTTAAGATTTTGTGATTGCAGGAAAAATAGATTGAAGGTTTTGATCATTCAAAAGAAGGGTAAGTACCAGTACCTATGCACGAAGGCATCTCAAAAGCAAGAGTATTGGCTATCCTATTACAAGGCAACATGGTGCCCGAATAAGATCATTGTTTTTTCGGCGGAATATAAAAGACCAGCAATTTAAACCGGCCTCCGGTTCAAGCTTCGTCGTCGGCCTGGTCTGATGGTTGCGGGTCATCTTGCGCCACTTCAGCTTCTGCTTCCCTACCCAGTGGCTGGAAATCAATAGTTGTCCAGTCGATTCCCATTAAGGCTTGAAAGATAGCTTCATCATGGATCAGCAATGACGGTTCAATATCAGGAGCGTAAGTATGCTTACGGATTGGAGGGATCAGATTCTCCGCTTCAAGAATTGGTGCAGCCACTCGTTTGTTCTGGTTGTCATATTGGGCTTGATAATGAGACAAGTCTACCTCTTCCACTAATTGACAAGCTAGAGGGCGCACCTCCTGGTTTATCGCTCTCAGGTCCTCCTCATTGAACTCTGAGCCATATTTCTTCAAGTGGGGGTATCCTTGAGCCGCTTCAACAGGATCAAAATCCGGCACCCACGCTTTTGCCCGGATTAAGGCATTGATAGCACCGGTTTGAGCAGCAGATTTTTTCAGCTCTTCAACCCGGGCAGGAAGCATAGACAGTCTTTTCAGGGTGTCTTGGATCAAGGTGGGCGCCGGGTTGTTGTGGGACACAGTTGAGATGATCCGCTGCGCACCAGTATACAGTTGCTCTATCAATGTATAGGCAGCTTTCAACTTCTTCCGCACATCTGACCCCAAATGACCAACGTGTGTCCCTGCAACATTACAAAGGATTCACAAACTGGACACATCATAAGAAGGCCGTGTTACTATAGAAGTCAAGATAGTTTACCAAAGATAGCGACAGTCATGGCATGCACTTGACGTTTTACGCTGGTCAGTTCATCTACCACCGGTTTAAGTGCCGCTTCGGCATTTTCAACTCGCTTAGTCAAAGCGGCCTTCTCAGTGGCCCAGTCCGCCCGCTCTTTCTTGAAGTCCTCCTTAAGCTGTTCCATGACGCTTAAAGCGCTGGTCAACTCCTCTTTTGCTTTTGAGGTTTCAGCTTGTTGGGACTTCAGATTTTCTTGGAGATCGGCGACTTGGTTTTCTTTTGTCTTCAGTTCAGCCTGCATACAGACAGTTATATGATTAAGAAAGCAGTGCAAGAATTGAAGTACCAACCACATAACAAGTTACGCACTTGGCACTTGGGGGCTAATGCATATTTGATCTTCATCTTTCAATTGATTATAAGGTCCTAGGATCAATACAAGTATTCAACTTGGCACTTGGGGGCTAATGGCTATTTGCTCGGATAAATTCTGATGCGGCAGTGTCAATTACTTAAAGTCTCGGTTAAACTACACTAAGTTGAACCGGCCCTTGGCAGCTACATCAGCGAATTCCGAAGCATTGAGATTTATATTAGCAAGTCCCGGTTTGAATGAAGATTTTAAACCGGCCCTTGGGGGCTAGGAGCGTTAACAAGATTGAAATATCCAAGCAGGAAAAAGCACATGGAAGTTACCTCAAATTTTTCTTTCATCAAATTCACCAGACCAGCTTCATAGTCACGGCTGTTATACAGCCGGTTCAGGTAGCCGGAATGAAGATCTTGGACATTCAGAGCAGCATAAGTCGCCAGGTCAACATTCCACTTGCCTTTGCCCATGGCAGCAAATTCTTATTTGGCAGTATGCTTGGATAAGGCAACAGGATTGCTTGGCTCTGTACGGCCAATGCCAGTAATCACAACATCATCATCTTTAGCATCACCGGTTTGCACTGGGGCAGTCGGTTTGTCAGCTGGCTGGGATGGACTGGTGGATCTCTCAATCCGGATGGGGCTTGTGGGCCGGTCGACAGGGCCTGAGGTGTCAATAGGCCTTTCTTCAGCAATAAAGTCCTCATCGTGCAGTGGTGGGTCGTTGGGAATATCTTCACGAATAGCCGCTTGAAGATCTGGTGTTTTATCCGGTTCAGGGACGGCGTCCTCCTCGGCCGCTTTATCCAGGCAGGCCTTCTTGCTCGGCCTAGGCTTGGCCCTGAAAGGAGTACTAAAAGTCAAAAATAGCATATGTTGCAAAGTAATGCGCCAGAAATGTTATGATAAGTATAGCTTACCAAAGCACCGTTTTGAGAGGTGGCAACTGAGTAGCCGATGACTCGCCAGAGGATGAATGGGAAGTAACCTAATAATCGGAGTCAGATGGATTAAGAGGTTGACGAAAACAGCCCGCTTTAGGACAAGCACTGACAATCAAATTAGAGACCTCTGAACGGTGTTTCCGAACCGGACTGTTCGGTAAACCGGCAGAGGTAACTACCTGGCCGCTATGCCGGGTTGTGCGGCGAGCTTCATGCTGTTGGGTCTTCATAGGAAATTTGGGATCCAAGTAAGCAAGAGGATAAGAAAATTTAACCTTCTGGTTTGCCTTGACGGATTTTTAGCGAAGGCAAAGGGTTTGAATCGGAAGTGAGAGTAATTACCTCTGCAGCATTAGCATGGCTGGCTTCGGCATCATCCTGACAAATATCATCATCAATAAGGCATGTGAAAAATAAGCCAAGCGAATCAAGCTCTACCTCAAGGTCCGTATTACCCACATCATCATCAGCGGCCGGATCAGAAGATGCAGTGGTTTTCTTCTTATGAGCAGACCTCTTCACGACTTTAGTCTTTGGCCGGATTGGTCTTTCCGGTTTGTCTAGTTTTTCTGGTTTCTCCTATAGAAGCTTGTTGCTCCAAAACGGATCATCGCCCTGTTTAAACAGATGTTGATATTAAAGAATGGACAGATATAGCAATGACAGGTTCAGTAAAAAGTAAAATCAAAATCTTACAGCTGGCGGTTTGTTGGTGGCACAAAAGGGAAGCAGGCCGGTTCGGGCACAGATGTGTTCCGGTTTGTTCAACATTTTCTTTACAGCTTTTGTGACTTTCTTCATCGGTGAGCTAGATGTTAACATGTCGCAGTGGGTCATCGACACTGCCAGTATACTCGCACATCAAACCGGAGCGCTGACTAAGGGGCAGTATGCTCCACGATATCCAACAGCGAGCAAGATCAACTCCTGTTAAACCGTTAGCCATGAAGGCTCTGAGCTTGGACCGTTGAGGAGCATATTTACTTCTCTCCTTGGCAGTCAACCTTTGCGGAAAAGGGTTTTTATTGCTAAGCCGCTCCGGACGAAAGCCAGGCAAAGGATTTTCATCAGCACGGGAGGTGTCTTTGCAATAGAACCATGTTTGAATCCACTCTTTGGGGTGGCTGTGCGGTTTAGCGTGAGGATAAGTGACCTCTTTTCTTTTCTGAATCACCACACCACCCAACTTCGTATTGGAACCGTCAGTAAACTCTGTGCGGCGGTTTAGATGGAAGCAGTCTCTGAACAGCTCAACTGTGGGTTCCTCTTGAAAGAACACCTCACAGAGCACTTGGAAGTGACATATGTTGGTAACAGAGTTGGGGCCAGTGTCTTGCGGGCGGAGTTGAAAATTGGCTAAGACAGCCCGGTAAAATTTAGAACCTGGCGGATTAAAGCCCCGGGCTAAGTGATCTGCGAAAACGACGACCTCTCCCTATTGAGGTGTGGGAGGACATTCTTTACCAGGGACCCTCTAATGGATAGTGTCTTTGCTGCTTAAAGCGTCGGTCAGGACTAAATTATTCAGTTGAGTTTCTGTGACGCGAGAAGGAACCCAGTTGCACTCGTATACTTGCTTGGCCATGATGAAATCTACAAAATAGGTGATTCCGGTTCAAGAATGTGTTGGTTAAATGTATACTGGTATATACAACGTTAAACTGGAGACAGCTATATCTAAACCGGAGTTCTACGAAGCATCTGGCTAAAGAGTTCTAGCGGTTCAACAAGGGGACTAATGGTATATGCCAGGTTGTTAATTTTTTTACATCAAGTTAAACCGCCTGATCTAAGCATTGAAACAGTTGAGATTGCGGATGGATAAGTATACAGAAACAGATTTCACAAGATTTCTCTACTGCATTGGATCTGAAGCAAGTTCAGAAAAGAAGGAAAATATTCAAAAGCTCAAAGCAGAACGGTATTGAATCAATGGGCAGAAATATATGTGAGATCTATGATTTTGGGTGTGAAACTAAAGGCGGATAATAAAAGTTGCCGCTACACAGAGGAGGGGTTCATAGATGCATCCAAGAGCTAGTATATGAATATGAACAGGTGATGAACACTGCAAGAACATGAAACCCTAGAACAGATCTATGTTGAGAAGAGCAGAAGACCTACTAGAGCTGAGGAAGACGCGGAAGGTCGCCGCGGTTTTCTGGTGCACTCAGGTTGATGCAGTGGCCAAGGTCGGTGCAGAAGACGACGGCGGCAGCGGAGCTCTGAGACTGGCGACGCTAGGAAGACGAAGAGGAAGGACACGAAGGGGAGAAAAGAAATGACCCTTTGGTCCTATTTATAAGGCAAAAAGACATGTGTCAGGCGCATGAATCAAGGAACCGCGAATTTCGGAAGCGGAGTTGTCGCCTCGATTGTTGTGCGTCTATTAAACAAGGAGATATCATGGATGTTTTCTTTATGATAGATGACGTCACTCCGGTTTACAGCAACTGGAGAAGATGACATCACGGCGGTTCAACAACTACAAGAAGATGTTGAAGATGAAGATTTTTGCTAAGGATTGACATGAACCCGTTCAAACCAATCTGGGGCCTAATGTTGGGGATATTACTACTGGGCATAAACTGGCCTATTTCGGCCGGGTTAACTTCATCAGTAGTCCAAGAGTGTTAAAGCCCAAGAAGATAGATGAGGGCCTAAGGCCCGTAGTCGGTTTAAGACTTGTAGCCGTAAACTGGCATTTGTATGTAAACTTGTGCTGTAAGTTAGGAATAAGGATAGACCAACCCGGATACGAATATGAACCGGTGTTGGGACTCTGTGAACCGACGGGCGTCACCCGTGTATATAAGGGGACGACCTGGCGGCGGTTCAGGAAAACAGACAACAACTCGAGACTTAGGCGAAGCTTGTTTGCTCCCTAGTCATCGAAACCCCATCAATTCCATCACAACTAGATGTAGGCTTTTACCTTCACCGAAGGGGCCGAACTAGTATAAACCCTCTTGCGTCCCTGTGTCCGCTTTAACCCCTTCAAGCCAACCCGTTGCAATGGCTCCACGACTAAGTCCTATCATGAGGACATCTGCCATGAGAAAACCACAATAGAAAGCGTCCTCGAGCTCTTCCCAACTTCCAATTGTGTTTTCGGGAAGGCTTTCGAGCCAATGCCGGGCTGGCCCTTTAAGCTTGAGGGGTAAGTATTTTATGGCGTGGAGGTCATCTCCTCTGGCCATATGTATGTGGAGGATATAATCCTCGATCCAGACTCCAGGGTCTGTTGTTCCGTCGTACGCCTCTATCTTTACGGGCTTGAATCCCGCTGGAAATTCATGGTCCAGGACCTCATCGGTGAAACATAGGGGGTGTGCGGCACCCCTGTATTTGGGTGTGCCATGATGTTCAGATATTGGTTGTGTTGCATTGCTTACAAGAGCTTGCTTTCTTGGCCCATAGATAGATCTGGCTGGGCCATCTTTTTGATGTGAATCCTTGATTGGATCGCATGCCGGCTTGTGTGCGGCGCCGTTTGCCGCTCTATGCTGGCCATGGGGTCGTCTATCCGACCTGGTGGCATTCTTATTTTTTGATTGCGGGGGTTCTACGGCCTCCTCATCAAATTCAGGCAGTAGCTTTCGCTTTGGATAGCTTTTGGTGTGGCGACTGCCGCCATATTTGTCTGTAGTGTTGAGTACTTTGCTCCATCTGATTCTGAGTGCATCTTCTGCAGTTTTGAGCTTCCGCTTCTGCTTTTTTAGGCTACGTGCAGTGGCAACGAGCCTTTGGTGGAGGTTCTTCTGCTCCATTAGCTTGTCTAGCGTAAGGTCGTCCGGAATGCTGTTCTCACTGGGGGCGGGTTGTTCGGTTTGTTTATCCAAGTTGCCCTGTTCGTCGTTCGGCGGTTCGTCCTGCTCTATGGCTCGGTCTATATGGTTGTTGTCTTTATCGAGGCGGGGCTTGGAGAGGCGTTTACGTCACCGCTTTGATTGCTTTTCGAGAGAACGATCCCTCGTTGCATCCCTGTGTTCCTCATCGTTGCTTCCTTTAGGTGTGTCCACCATGTACACATCATGAGATGAGGTGGTTGTCTAGTGCCCTATAGGCGTTGGTTCGTGTGCGTCTCCTACATCGTCGTCCATACCGTCGATGTCTTCGGAGTCGAAATTGAGCACGTCGTTTAAATTATCGATAGTGGCTACCAAATGGGTGGTGGGTGGTCTTTGAATTTGTTCATCGTCCGTATCCCAACCTTGCTGACCATAGTCCGGCCAGGGATCTCCTGATAAAGAGAGAGACTTTAGTGACTTCAGGATATCGCCGAAGGGCGAGTGCTGAAAGATGTCCGCGGCGGTGAAATCCATGATCGATGCCCAATCGGATTCGATCGGCAGGGGCGCGGAGCGCTCGTAGTCCGGACAGGAGTCCGGCCCCTTGGAGTCACGGGCCTCGTTGAGGCGGCGTCCAACCACTCATCCTCGATCGGTGCAGTTGGTTCCGAATTAAGGGTCGGAGCTGATGCGAGTGCGGCCTCTAGGGCACTGTCCGGTGGCAGAGCTAGATCTTGCCCATCGTGACAGCACGGCGCGCTTGGCAGTGGCTCAGATCCGTCGAAGATCAAGTCTCCGTGGTCGTTCACCGTGTAGTTTAAACTTCCAAATCTGACCTGATGGCTAGCGGCGTAGCTTTCGATCTGCTCCAGATGGCCAAGCAAATTGGCCCGCAGTGCGAAGCCGCCGAAGACGAGGATCTGTCCGGGGAGAAAAGTCTCACCCTGCGTCGTCGTTGATGATCGGAGGAGCCATCGGGCCTAAAAGGGTCGACACAGAGGAACTCTCAATGAAAGCACCAATGTCGGTGTCAAAACCGGCGGATCTCGGGTAGGGGGTCCCGAACTATGCGTCTAGGCGGATGGTAACAGGAGACAAGGGACACCATGTTTTACCCAGGTTCGGGCCCTCTTGATGGAGGTAAAACCCTACGTCCTGCTTGATTAATATTGATGATATGGGTAGTACAAGAGTAGATCTACCACGAGATCAAGGAGGCTAAACCCTAGAAGCTAGCCTATGTTATGATTGTTGTGTTGTCCTACGGACTAAAACCCTCCGGTTTATATAGACACCGAAGAGGGTTAGGGTTACACAGAGTCGGTTACAATGGTAGGATATCTACATATCCGTATCACCAAGCTTGGCTTCCACGCCAAGGAAAGTCCCTTCCGGACACGGGACGAAGTCTTCAATCTTGTATCTTCTTAGTCCTGGAGTCCGGCTGAAGGTATAGTCCGGCTATCCGGACACCCCCTAATCCAGGACTCCCTTAGCCGCCTTCATATGTAGGTGGCAAAGTGTCCGGCGGCCAGACGGACTGATGAATTTGCCGAGCTAAAGCGGCAACTTGACGTTGCAGATGCCGACATCGCGCTTGTCAACAAGCGGCTTGACGAGGCACAAGGTATTTAATTCCTCCAGCGGCACCTGGTAAGAGGAGCTTTATGCTAGTATCTTACAATGTGTGCGCTTGATGTAGATGGTGCCGCTGCCATGGAGAATCTTCGGGCGGAACTTGCCCGATCCAAGGAGCAAGCCAGGAAAAGTGATGCGGTTGCCGGAAAGGCAATTGAAGAGCTGAAAGCCGAACAGGCTGCTCACTCCCGAAGCAAGAAGGAAATGGCCGAGATGGCCGTAAAGCTGAAGAGCGTTGCTGACCATTGCAAGCTTCTTGAAAAAGAAGACCGGGCGGAAAAGACGGACCTGGAGAAGGCCGTTGCAGATGCCAAGGATGCTCGCTCTGCAATGAGAGCTATGAAGGAGGAGCTACGTCAGGCCGGAGATATCACGGCCGGAAAGCCCTTTATGCTGCGGAGGAAGTTCTGTGATACTAAACATGCTCTGTTAGACCAGATGTGGAGTACGGTGGACACCTATCTGGATTTGGCAGCGAGTGCTGCAGATGCGATCGAACACTTTCGAGATCAAGAAGATCGCAAAGTGGAAAAGCTCTTCTGGTCGCAGTTCCACAATCCAGAGCATCCACTGTCAGTAGCCGATCGTCTGGCCAAATGGGCCGAGCTGAATAGGTTGTCCGGACTTGCCATGAAATGTGTCATGAGTCATTTGTGGCCGGAGAGGCCAGAGCCGAAAAGTTATTTCAACTTGGTGCAGCAGTTCCTTGGTGCGGTGCCGCATATTAATGCGATGAAGAGGACAGCATGCATAGAGGGTGCGCGGATGGCTCTTGCCCGTGTCAAGACATACTGGGCGGAAATGGAGACCACCGATGTTGCATCCCGGTGTTCGGACGAAAGCCGAGTACCTGCCGAGCACTATTTTCAGGAAGTTCTGCAAGGCGCTCGTGTAATAGAGACGCAGTGCTCAAAGGATACCATGTTCGAATAGCATATGTTATTTTAAAAGAATATTTTGATAAATTGTAGAAGCCTTTTATACTTGTGCTTGCAAGTATTATAATACCTCCTGTGCGGCCGTTTAAGATATATGTATATATAATCTGAAAGATGGCAGTTGTCGGCTTCAGCCCCCACGCAAATAATGCAGGGGTGTTCGCAGAAGGCGCATTTTCACACTTAATCCAACATCTTGGTCCTACAAAGGAGGTGATAGCGGAGCGAACTAGGCAATCGGACTATGATGCTTTATCACTTTCACCTAGCCATAGGAGTTTGACAGTGAGGCTACTTATATAGCCCCTGGTGGCGCCTGCGCTCGCCCGAACTCGGGGCGCGTATGTGCCTGGCCGGGAAATGGCCCTTCGTTAATGCGGAGGAATCCTAAAGATTCCAATAAGTCATCGAGTGGTTGACCAGTCTCACGCTATATCATGATAGTCAGTTTTCAGCTTTCTCTACTGAGGTGCTCGCCTGGCCGAACCGGGGCACAATTGTAGTAGTTCTCCTGGTGCCGCCTTAGCCGATAGAGCGGAACGTAAGGCAGCAAAATACAGGAGCCGAGCAACCCAACATTTGACCAAAGACATGATTCAGAGCTGATGCATATAAGGCCAAACTCGCGACGCCGAACACTCCCTAAGGTATTCGGTCTTTATGAGGGCGAGCGGGACAACGCCCTTAGTAATAAGCCCCTAGTGTCCAGGTACGTGTAAAATTCTGACGTCGCCACATGCCAAAACACCAAGAAACCAGGGGATGTGTATCAACAAGAGACAGTAAAAAAGTTTTACACAGGGTCTTAATCTGAAAAGAATCCTTGGAACGGGTCCCTACTGCACGTCTGCGCCTGTGTCTCCGTTGTGCCGTATCCTGGACGGGCGTAGCATGGTGTTCATCTGTAAAAGAGAGGAACTTAGTTGAAGAAAGATCGTGCCGAATGTAAGTTATACTAAATAAACAAAGTATAAATCAAAATGGGTAAAATTGAGTTTTATTGTCTCTTGTTTTATATGCACGGAGCCCCTAGTACAGGGGTATACAGTTATTAAGCTTTTGTCAATTGTATGTTTATGCCGGACTCGTCTAGCCGTGTCTGTGGTCTTAACGACCTGTTTAGGTGTTTTTGGCTGGTGAAGCCGTTTTATTGTGGGGCTGTCAAGGCAGCCGCACAGTCTTCCGCGCGGGAGGGACACTCAATGTTTCCCTTTAATGAGATGATGCCTCGTGGACCGGGCATCTTGAGCGTAAGAGATGCATAATGCGGTATTGCGTTAAAGTGGGCGAAAGCTTCGCGTCCCAGCAGTGCTTGATAGCTACTTGAGAATGGGGCAATGCTGAAAGTTAGCTTTTCGCGACGGAAGTTATCGGGGGAGCCGAACATAACTTCTAGCCGGAGAGAACCCATACAACGGGCATCTGGGCCTGGCGTTACCCCTTGAAAGGAGGTTTTGCTATGGCAAATTTTTGTTGGGTCTATCCCCATGTTGCAGATTGTGTCCTGGTATAACAAGTTTAGATCACTACCGCCGTCCATCAGGACATTTGTAAAGTGGAGTCCGCCGATTAGTGGATCTAATACCAAGGCATTCCAGCCTGCGTTCCGGATACTTCTGGAGTAATCCTGATGGTCGAAGGTGATTGGTTTTAACAACCATCGGTGGGAGTCCTTTGGGATAGGCCGTACGGCGCGTATCTCTATGGGCGCCACTCGTCTTTTCACGTGAAGTAAGTTTACTGTTTTGACTTCTTGTGGGAAATTCTTTTGTTTCCTGGTGCTCTGCTTGTGGGGTTCGTCATCGTCCTCACTTGATGTGTCAAGTCCCTTGTGTTCGCGTTGAGTTTGCTGGATTGATTGAAGCCCAACAATCTCTGTGGGTATGATTCGCAGGCTTCCCGGGAGTACTGTGTATTTGACATATACTGTCCAAGATTTTGTTTAGGTTGGACAGCTCGTCCTTGTTGTCATTGAGGGGCGGCTTTCTCTGACTCTGCCCTGAGCTTTTGAATCTGGCGTTGACTGCCGTGCTCTTTGGGCTGCTTCCCTTATTCCGGCGCTGGTCCTTGCTGCGTCGGGGTTTTCTGTTTCCGTCTCTAACTTCGGATGTACTTGGGTCGCTGGTGCTACATCTTGCCAACCAGCTGTCCTCTCCTGCGCAGAAGCGGGTCATGAGGCTTGTTAATGTGGCCATTGTTCTTGGCTTTTCTTGGCCGAGGTGTCTGGCGAGCCATTCGTCTCGAATGTTATGCTTAAAAGCTGCTAGGGCTTCAGCGTCTAGACAGTCGACTATCTGATTCTTTTTAGTAAGCAATCTGTTCCAGAATTTCTGGGCCGACTCTCCGGGCTATTGAGTTATATGACTTAGATCATCTGCATCCGGAGGGCGGACATAGGTCCCTTGAAAATTTGCCCGGAAAGCATCCTCAAGCTCTTCCCAACTTCCAATGGTGTTTTCAGGAAGGCTTTTGAGCCAATGCCGAGCTGGCCCTTTAAGCTTGAGGGGTAAGTATTTTATGGCGTGGAGGTCATCTCCTCTGGCCATGTGTATGTGGAGGATATAATCCTCAATCCAGACTCCAGGGTCTGTTGTTCCGCCATACACCTCTCTGTTTACGGGCTTTAATCCCGCTACAAATTCATGGTCTAGAACCTCATAAGTGAAACATAGGGGGCGTGCGGCACCCCTGTATTTGGGTGTGCCGTGATGTTCGGATATTGGTTGTCTTGCATTGCTTACGAGAGCTTGCTTTCTTTGCCCATAGATAGATCTCACCGGGCCATCTTTTTGATGCGAATCCTTGAGTGGATCGCGTGCCGGCTTGTGTGCGGCACCGCTTGCCGCTCTATGCTGGCCATGGGGTCGTCTATCCGACCGGGTGGCTTTCTAATTTTTTGATTGCGGGGGTTCTAAGGCCTCCTCATCAAATTCAGGCAGTAGCTTTCGCTTTGGATAGCTTTTGGTGTGGCGACTGCCGCCGTATTTGTCTACGGTGTTGAGTACTTTGCTCCATCTGATTCTGAGTGCATCTTCCATAGTTTTGAGCTTCCCCTTCTGCTTTTTCAGGCTACGCGCAGTGGCAACGAGCCTTTTGTGGATGTTCTTCTGCTCCATGAGCTTGTCTGGCGTAAGGTCGTCCGGAATACTGTTTTCGCTGGGGACGGGTTGTTCGTTTTGTTTATCGAAGTTTTCCTATTCGTACGTTTGCTCGATGGCATGTTCGTCGTCCGCCGGCTCGTCCTGCTCTATGGTTGGGTCTGTATGGCTGCTGTCTCTGTCGAGGCAGGGCTTGGAGAGGCACTTACGTCGCTGCTTTGATTGCTTTTCGAGTGAACGATCCCTCGTTGCATCCCTGTGTTCCTCGTCGTCGCTTCCTTTAGGTGTGTCCACCATGTATACATCATGAGATGAGGTGGCTGTCCAGTGCCCTATAGGCGTTGGTTCGTGTTCGTCTCCTACATCGTCGTCCATATCGTCGATGTCTTCGGAGTCGAAGTCGAGCACATCGTTTAGATTATCGACAGTGGCTACGAAGTGGATGGTGGGTGGGCATCGAATTTCTTCGTCGTCCGCATTCCAATCCTGCCGGTCATAGTCCGGCCAAGACTCTCCTGACAAAGAGAGAGACCTGAGTGAATTCAGAATATTGCTGAAGGGCGGGTGCTGAAAGATGTTTGCGGCGGTGAATTCCATGATCGGCGCCCAATCAGATTCGATTGGTAGGGGCGCGGAGGGCTCGGAGTCCGGAGAGGAGTCCGGCACCTTGGAGTCACGGGCTTTGCAGAGGAAAAGGCTGGTGTTCGGCTTGATCACTGTAGAGATTGCAGCCCCCGAGGCGGTGTCTAACCACCCATCCTCGATTGGTGTGGTCGGCTCCGAGCTAAGGGTCGGAGCGGACACTGGTGCGGCCTCCAGGGCACTGTTCAGCGGCAGAGCTAGATCATGCCCATTGTGGCAGTGGGGAGCGCTCGGCTGTGGCTCGAATCCGTCGAAGATCAAGTCTCCGCGGATGTCGGACATTAGTTTAAACTTCCAAATCTGACCTGATAGCCAGGGGCGTAGCTTTCGATCTGCTCCAGATGGCCAAGCGAATTGGCCCGCAGTGCGAAGCCGCCGAATACGAAGATCTGTCCCGGGAGAAAAGTCTCACCCTGGACAGCGTCGTTGATGATCGGAGGAGCCATCGGGCCTAAAAGTGACGACACAGAGGAACTCTCAATGAAAGCACCAATGTCGGTGTCAAAACCGGCGGATCTCGGGTAGGGGGTCCCGAACTATGCGTCTAGGCGGATGGTAATAGGAGACAGGGGACACGATGTTTTTACCCAGGTTCGGGCCCTCTCGATAGAGGTAAAAACCTACTCCTGCTTGATTAATATTGATGATATAGGTAGTACAAGAGTAGATCTACCACGAGATCAAGGAGGCTAAACCCTAGAAGCTAGCCTATGGTATGATTCTTGTTCGTCCTACGGACTAAAACCCTTCGGTTTATATAGACACCGGAGAGGGTGAGGATTACACAGAGTCGGTTACAATGGTAGGAGATCTACGTATCCGTATCGCCAAGCTTGCCTTCCACGCCAAGGAAAGTCCCTTCCGAACACGGGACCAAGTCTTCAATCTTGTATCTTCATGGTCCAGGAGTCCGGCCGAAGGTATAGTCCGGCTATCCGGACACCCCCTAACCCAGGAATCCCTCACCAGCCATTCTCCAAGAATCTGTGTTGGATACCCCTGAGCTAGTTGATCAAGCTAAATAACAACTTGGAGAGTTGGAAGATAAAAGCTTCTCTAACTTAGTTCATTTCCAAAGGGATATCTTGTGTTTGTGTGCTTGTTGTAGAAAGATGATTTCTTCATCGATTGTTCCTCGTGATCGGTTGTTGGATCTATTACCTTGTCTAAACTTTGACTTGAATATGGGCTATCGTCAAGTCAAATTAGAACCAACGATGTTCATAATGTTGTCTTACTCGTGGTCGATCCCTCGAGCATACACCATTTCATCTTTTGGTCTGACCAATGCTATCACCGTGTTCACATGATGGTGGAAGTCCAGTGATATGGAAATTTTGATGAGTTGTTGTTGAGCGCATCAGCTACATTTTGTCTCCCCCATGATTCATGTTGAACATCAACCTAGTGTTGAGAACTTTGTAAGCAATGCCTTCGTGTTCCATTCATGAAGCTTAAGCTTGGATGGAAGAAGTGACTTCCTCGAATTCATGTGCATTTGGTGTAAGTTGCCGTCGTGAATTCGAGAAAGTTTCTTTTGTTTCCCTTGGAATCATCCCAAATCAGTCATGCATGCGTGCGAAGTATTCTATGGTTTGGTAGATTAATTACCTCCACTCCATATGTGTTCCTAGCACACCAAGCCACTGATTGAGTTGTTCGAGGATAAGAAGTTGCTGTGCGAATACTAGTTCATGCACAAGACTCCGACATCCTCGATGATGGTTCCCCACCTAAACTCGGTAGTGTTTTATTATAAGACTACTATGTGGTCATGCTTGTCTGGGACAGTGTATTCACATGGATGTAGCAGAACCAGCTCATGTTTTGGAGCTTGCTATCTTAGTTCATTCCCCGAGAATCTCGCAACTCCTTCTCGTCGGTTTGTGTTGTAAACTTTCTTTTCCAGACATGCTGTCTGAAATATCCTGTTCCAACCATATCTGAATCTCAGGCAGATATGATGGTTGGAACATTCCCAACATTTGCATTTTGTTCCCAGCTTGCACCCCATCGCGCCATCTTTCCATGGGCTGTCTTTCTCAGCAGTTGCTGTCCAAGATCATGTTCCAAAGTGGACTTACCATGGGTCCCATCCATTTCTGTTGATAAGCAAAATCATCCATTGCGTTGTCTTCAACAAGGTAGTCCACATCATCCATTCGAATTCGAGTATGCCATTCTCTTGAACTCCTTCAAATGATCGATTGTGATTGCCTTAGGCTGGTATAAAGAATCTGAATGATGGAGGTATCAAAAGTAATTCTTTTTGCCACTTAAGGGATTAATTCTACCAGTCATCTTCCCAAAGGTGCCCCTGTTTGTTCCGAAGGGCAACCAACTCCTTACTACATTGACACCGTTCACCACCCTCCTAAGTGTGGAAATTCCGCTACTTATTTAAACCTTGTCATATGCTCATTTCTATCATTCTTGATGTGTGTATCATGTCTCAGCTCAAGAGATGTTATGTCTCATTTCATGAGCTGATCGTCAGTTGTTCGATCTTTGAGGAGATCAGTTTCGTAGAATTTCTTTCTGTCATTGTCGTGTTGGATGAAGTTCTAAGAGCATGACATCGAGACAAAGACAGTGGTTGAATCAACACCCTTATGAAGTGCAACCTGGATCGTGATGATTGTGTTAGTTGTGTTCCCCCTTCACCTTACCCTACGCTTGAATCTCAGGACGAGATTCTTGTTTAGTGGGGGTGAGTTGTCACAGCCCTAGAAATCTTCTTGTAATTAGTGGCATTGCATCCATGCATCATTTTCAGTTTCTATTACTTTTGAAATGGGGATGACAGAACCCCCAGCACCCCTCCCTGAAACAACTAGAATTTACTAAAATCTTTTTCAATGAACCTGAAATGTGTGGCATCCCAAAATTTTAACCTTGTTTTATTAATTAAAATTTTTCCAGGAAAATTAAACTTTTCATCTTTCTGGGTTTTCTTTGATTTCAGTACCACCCTTTTCTTGGTTTTTTTGGAGTTTTATCCAAAGTGAAAGTTTCCAAATATATTATTGGACTTATTTGCCCTTTCAAGAAAAACATTACTATTATCAGTGGAATTGATTTGCACAATTATTTCTCTCTGAGCTTTATTCCCTAAAATTATTTTTCCCTTAGTTTTGGAGCTCTTTTGAACTACAACCACTTGATAAATTTATTTAAAATTTTCACCAAAATTTGGAGGTGTCATGTGATGTGTTTTAAATCACTTTTATTTAAAAATATATTTCATTCTTTTAATGTTTTGAGCTCTACCCCAAGTTAAAAATCTGGTCCAGAGAGCAATTTTGCACTACAACCTAATTAAATATTTCTTTAAAACTTCCACCAAAATTGTGGGATGTTAGTAGTGGTATGTAATTCAACTTTATGCAAAAACCGAGTGGTGTTCTTTGAAAAATCTGAGTGAATCAACCTCTTTTGCTTTCCGGTCCAGTTTGGCTTTTTCTACTTCAACCCTAGTTAAATTTCCTCTAGTACTCTTGAGCTTTCTCCTGCTTATAGCCCATGCTACAAAACCCTTAAGTCCAGAAGAGTGGACCCATTGGAGAATTTTTAGTACAAACAACCATGCCTTTTTCTTTCTGTCCAAAACTGATGTTTTGCAAAACTTGCACTAACAAGTTTCTGATTTTGTCAAACTAACCTCACCACCCTCTTACTCATCCAAGGAGACATTGATCTGGAGAATTTGGCCACCCCAAGAGTTGCCTAGATGCCATTGGCATTTTGTCAAACACCCTGAGTGCATGACCAGTTTTGGCTTAGTTTCTGGTTTGTGTTATGAACTTGATCCCCTGACTAGACCAGCATGTCACATGGATTTGCCCAAGCCTATAGCCCCACCCTGCTAACTCTCTTGTGGTTTGGAGCCACCTAGCATGCCTTGGCATATTGTCGAGCACGTAGCGTGCGTGCTCTAGGCGCGCCCAGAGCGCGCGTTTTGCACGTGCGTGTGCTCGGGTCGCCGCGTAGCGCCCCGGCCCTTGCTCGCCTGCAGAGCCGCACCCCTGACCTCATCCGCTCGCAGGAACCAGCCAAGCCCCCCCCTGGCGACCAACAGCGCCGCTGTCAGGTCGACAACGGCGGCTAGCGGGCGGCCACAGCAGCCTCTGCCGTGGACGGCGCCGCCCGAGCCACCAACGCTCGCCAGCTGCCCCCTTGAACGGCTCAAGCTCATCCGCAGCCTTGTTCGCAAGCCCTCGTCGCCGCCACGTCGCCCTAGCTACAGAATGACGGTCGCCGGCGTTCTTATCCTCGGCCATCGTCGGAACCGCCACTGCTCACCTATATAAGAAGCCCCGAGCTCGTCAGGCCCTCAAGCAACTTACCTCACTCCCTCACTGACCCTCCCATGGCAGTAGAAAGACCAGAGGGGTCGTCTTCCTCATCTCCGGCAACCACGGCCGCCGCCACTGTCTCGTTCACTCCGGCGCCACCAGGGCCTCTCCCCCTCCACTCTCTTCACCAGGGGCCCTCCCTTCGTCTCGTGAGTCCACCCCCAAGCTCGATTTTGATCAGGAGCCACCGAAGACAAAGCCCCCAATCATGCCCAAAGCTCCCTTCGTCGCGGAGCTCGCCGCCGGCGATTCCCTCCATCCCCGCCGCCAGTCGACCACCGGAAGGACCGCCTAGGAGTGGCAGATCCATCCCTGGACTCGGATGCCCTCGAGGAGCCTCCGTTCACCGGCGACGATCGCCGGAATCCCGCCCACGCTCAGGCAGAGGAAAAAGGAGGGAGAAGCGACTGGTCAAACCTGACCAGTGGGCCCCGTGGACCCACTGTCAGTGACCCAGCCCCGCCTCCACCTGTTTTAAGTGAAGGCGTAAACCCCATAAGTACGTCTCCTCTGCCCCGGAAGCGTATTTCTATCTGAAATGTTTTCTTTTCTGTTTTAATTTAAGAACAGAATTTGACCAAAACTTTGAATGGCTATAACTTTTAAAATATAAATCCAAATGACTTGATTCTTTTTCCGTTGTCCCTCAAATATTGTCTAGTTTATTTTATTATTTATTTCAAAATTTTCCAACCAACATTTTTGTAATGTTTTTAACTTAGGTGATAATTTAAATATTTCCAAAAATAGGATTTGTTGGAGAGAGAAGAAAGCTTTCAAGGTGTTGGAATGCACCCTGCCTCTCCACAACTTAAAGGGAAGCATTCTGAACCCTGGCATAATGTTTTGTGGGTTGTTCGATACGGTTATAACACCACCTCGACATGAAGCGTTGGTTATTTTTATATGACGATATGATCATACACCTTGAGTGCATAAATGAAAATTCTTGCTGTTGGAAATGGATAAGCTTGTGATAGCAATCACCCTCATATGCCTCTCATGTCTACCGGGAAGGACCTGGGAAAGTCTCTATCTTGTGTAGACACGAGCTTGTCCCTCATCGAGACGGTTATGACCGGTAGGGCAGGGGGAGGTATGATAAGTGGTGGTTGTGTCTGATGGCTGTGAAATATAATTCTTGAGCTAACCATGCAGGAAATACTTAAGCCTCCTGAGGCGGCCGTAGATCGAGTCTTGTTCGAGTAACCCCCATACTTGTTTCATGCTGCCACTTGCCCCTGCCATAGGTAGGGTATGGTTCAGTAAGTTGTCAACCCCTGTCCTAGCACACATCATACAGAGAGGCCATGGTGGAAGATACTGGTTGTAGCTGGTAGGCATGCCACCTGGTCCGGGGGCATGGGTGTTTCTGGTTGGGACCGAGAGGGGAGGCCACCCCTTAGAGCGCGCGATAAAAATTTGATCCCATGCTACACGAGGTTGTAGCCTCCCCACTTAGAGTTTTGCTTAACATGTGTCTGGGTGATTCTAGACACGTGTAAGGTTAAGCTGGTGTGTGCAAGTCAGGCGTGTTTTCGACTAAAAGACTGTAGACGGAATTAGTTCCGGTGGACTAAAGAAATCCGTTACTCGTGGGTAAAGAGTACACCCTCTGCAGAGATATTGAACCTATTCGAATAGCCATGTCCATGGTTAAGGACTACAGTCTGGGATGGGTCAAGCGTCGGTCTTAGTGTTGGTCTTCGGAGGAAAAACTATTAAACCAGAATATTGATCATGACTTGTGATGTATGATGATTATGATTATTATTATTATGGACTAACCATTTATGTTATTTCAATTATTGGGTATCTCTGGGACGGTTCTACCTCTTGGATATTCTCCGTGATTATGTGTATATATAAGCCCTTTATGTGGTGTCGCATAGACGCCCGACTTTGGCATGCTTGTCATTTCATTTACTTATAAGCCCTTTATGTGGTGTCGCACAGACGCCCGAGTGTGGCATGCTTGTTATTTTATTTACTTATAAGCCCTTTATGAGGTAACGCACAGACGCCCGACTGTGGCATGCTTGATATTTTATCTACTTATAAGCCCTTTATGTGGTGTCGCTTAGACGCCCGACTGAGGCATACTTTATATTGTTATCCTTTCGAGGCGTCGCTTCAGACACCCGATCGGTGCATTCTATTTCTACTCGCTGATTGCATATTCATATATGACATGATTAACCTACTTGCATGCATCATGAGCTTCATTTATGACTAACGAAGTAATCATGGAATATTTCAAAGCATGATTATCAGTGGCTATATTATACCTGTGTTCTTAATGTTTGCGAGTACATTCAAAGTACTCACTGGCTTGTCCCTGGCTATTGTCTTGGCCAGATTTCTTGCGTGGAAAGGAACGTTGCGATGACAGCCCCGGAACCTACGCAATGGAGATAGCAGCCTCGCGAAGATAGGAGTTATCCTGGTCAGCTGTTCCTGTGGGAAATGGAGTCCCATAGACGCTAATGATCCGCAAACCGCTTCCGCCATCAACCACTAGAAACCAATTGTTGTACCCATAGGCCAGAATGGTCTTGTACTACATATTTTGTAGTTTGCTTGGAGTTTCTGTAACAAGTTGGTGTCTCATTAGCTAACAGTAATCCTAGGGCTGGTGAGCACAAGGGCCGCTTTTGGGATATTAATATCCTGAAAAACCGGTCCTGACACACTTGGTATCAGAGCCAGGCTGACCATTGGCTAATCCTATCTTAGACAGATCGAAAAACCTAGGCAAACCAACCCACCAGACCTTAACCAAACCCCGGCCAAGCTTCTCGTGTAAGATAGCCTCACATTGACCCGACACCTTTTGGAAGTCGGTGCCCAACCTATCAGCCTAACCTGTCAGTCACACGCTAGTGACCGGCCCCTAAATAGTCTTTTTCGCAAGCGTGCGAAGGAAGACTCTGTCCCCTTTTTTCTATAAAGAGGGCACGCTCACCTCAGCACAGCACAGCACAACCTCTACCCCAAACCGAGCTAGAATGCCTGGCCCCATTGTTCACAATGAGACCACAGCAACCAACCTTGGAGGTTTCGTGACCGTGCTAGCAAACCTCACCCGCCGTGCCTTTGCATTAGAAGAGCCCCTGGAGTATGTTGCGTACCAAGGGTCCATGAGCGGTGAGAGCCGTCAATTTTGGGCCACTGTGCATGTCTATGGTAGGGGTCTATCGCCAGAACGCCCCTACAGGTTCACCGGAAGGACAACTTCCTTTGAGCCACAAGCCATCCAACTAGCTGCTCGAGAAGCTATAGTTCAACTCCGGCACTTGTCGCCCAGAGTTAACTGTCGCTCCTTCTACTACTACCCCAGCCGTGACGGGTATGGTAGACCAACCCAAGTTGCCAATGGAGACCACGAGATGGATCCTGCATTATTGCATCTAGTGCGCTATGTAAGTGCACTAGAGGGACTATTCGATCAAATCACCCTTGATCTGATCGCAGCTCGTGGAGAACTGATCCGCCGACCCCCAGCAAGAAGAGAGGCTGAGCCCGACACCAACAACCCAGTCATGTTGTTCGGACAACCGATCAAGACCTTGAGGTCAGCCCCAGCCGTCAACCAAGGTGCTTTGATGACCCCAAAAGTGCTTCATCGCCTTTTGGGAACACACTCCAATGGGATTGTGGCCAACAATCCCCACGATGGTCATCATCGCTACCCCAAACCTGCAGTTCCGCAACCCCCTGCAGCTAACCCTGATGGTGGAGCCAATGGAGAAGCCTCGACATCCGCAAGGCACGCCCGCTTAGATATAAATGAGGTGGACTAAGCCACTCGAGTAGTACCCAGTCTTGGCTTGTCCACACCCAGTAATTATGTGACCTCGTATTACCACAACGTTGCATGCCTGTGCACCCCTATTTTTAAAGTAGATGTGCATAAGTGTGTTCATGTACGGTTGCATTTTTAATTCCGGGCGTAGCTACCAAAACCAACCCCGACGGCACCCACAGTAACACGTCACTTTTGTGAGATGTGTGTATCTGTGGATTTGACCCCAACCCCCATGGGAGTAGAACCAGCAAACTAGTTGCCCTTCACCGCGGTAAATAACCCAGCCCAGTTGCTTTATAAAAGGGACACCTTGTGACCTTGCCGAGTACCCCTCATCTTGTGCGCAACCCTCACAACCATTTCTTGCCATGCCGAGCGCTAGCATTTATCTAAGAACCCCGGATGCAACCCCAAGTAGTTTTGTTAGAATATTGTGGGACTTTACCTGCAGTACCATGGGTTCTACCCAGCCACCCCAGTACGAGCTGCTCAAGTCGAGGATCACCTCATCCGCCTCGAAATATTGGGCAGTAGTGCACATCCCTCCCGTAAACTCAAATCAGGACCCAACGGAAGTCCCCTTCCTAGGGAAATCTATGCCGACTCCGCAGATGGCCATAGAAGTGGCTGCACACGAAGCGATTGTTCGCCTTCGATTCGCAGTACCCTATGCTAGCGAACGAGGGTATTATTACTTTCCGAGCCATGCAGCACCCGGGGAAGTGACATCCTTTCCCGGTGGACGAATTGAGAGAGACCCAGTACTGGCCAACCTTGTCCAGTACGTCATCGCCCAAGAGCGTTTGACCCAGCGAGTAATGGGTTATCTCCAGAGCCTCGCTGATTTAAATCCTCAGATCGCCATCGGCAGACCACTGAGGCCCGACCAGGAAAGACGCGTTCATCGACTGATCAATCCGCTTCCCCCGATAGAAGAAAAGTGCGCCCCAGTACCAGAGATGTTTTCTCGGGACCCTGTCCAGTTGCCATTTTCATTCTAGACGTCACTGCTATGTTCTTGTATTCTCGCATTTAGTTAAGTGTTGTAACTCATGCGTGTTATTCTAAACCTTGTGCGATGAGATGAACTTTTGGTTTCAATTGTAATGAATAATTTTTGCTGCTGTAAATTTTGATTAACTAATTTTTTCCTCGCGAGATATCCTGGAGTGAGATTTCTTTTCCCTGAGTTACTACAACATATGTCTCCTCACGACATGGAATTTTATTCACGCAGCACCACGGCAGCAGACTCACAACCGCAACCACTCAAACACATACACTACTTGCAACACCACGTAACCGTGTTGCATCTGGCTAATCATCTCCCTAACGCACCACAGTCTTTGAAAGAGAGATTAGTGGATAATCATCCGGATGCGAGTTACCTCCCGCACACCAACAACAATTAGCACCCGAGACCACACCTACTCATCGTGATCACCGCCACCGCGGAGAGCCAACACTCGAGCGACAGCATCACGACGATCATCGTGGATCATCGCACACAGGAGCACGATGAGCCCCAGCAATGCGGCCAGCCCTCCGCACATCAGGATCACGTACCAATCCGGAATCGCCTCCACCATTAAAACCTCGTATCTAGATTCTGTAAACGGAAATGGAGGAGGAAGAAGGAGAAGCGAGGCCAGGTGTGAGGAAGAAGAGAGAAGCACCTCGGCCGTTTTATAGCTCGAGCTCGGTGTACGGTGGGCGAAGTCCACCAGTGCCGCTCGTCACTCGATCGCCGGTGTTCGGAGGCGAATCCGCGAGCAGTGCCGACAGCACGCTGGCCCGCGAAGTGAGTGCACGCTGCACCGGCAGCTAGCACGCCGCGCACTACCGCGGGTATGGCCTAGATGCCCTATGCGCTAGACGTCGCCGGTGGAGAAAGCACGGGAAAGCATGTGGGAGAGAGGAAGAAGAGAGAACCAGAGGAAGAAGAAGAGGCTGACAGTGGACCCGGGACCACCTGTCAGCCAGAGAGAGCACTGTGCTCTCGGGTACGACCAGCGTGTTTTAAATTTAGAATTTATTCTAAATTTACTGTATCCAACGTAGAAATCTCTCGTTTTCCCCCTAACCATAGATTTTTCCACGCAGCGCCAGTGTTCCACACTATGGTTTTACACCACTTATTGCCCTCTCACTGTAGCCACATTTTATTGCATATATTTTCCTAAAACAGCTTTTAACAAATCTCGAGGACGAGATTTTTCTTAAGGGGGGTAGTGTTGTGACACCCCAAAAATTTAACGTTGTTTTATTAATTAAAATTTTGCCGGGAAACTTAAAATTTTCATCTTTCTAGGTTTTCTTTGATTTCAGTAGCACCCTTTTCTTGGTTTTTTTTGGAGTTTTATCCCAAGTGAAAGTTTCCAAATATATCATTGGACTTGTTTGCCCTTTCAAGAAAAACATTACTATTATCAGTGGAATTGATTTGCACAATTATTTCTCTCTGAGCTTTATTCCCTAAAATTATTTTTCCTTTAGTTTTGGAGCTCTTTTGAACTACAACCACTTGATAAATTTATTTAAAATTTTCACCAAAATTTGGAGGTGTCATGTGATGTTTTTTAAATCACTTTTATGCAAAAATATATTTCATTCTTTTAATATTTTGAGCTCTACCCCAAGTTTAAAAATCTGGTACATAGAGCAATTTTGCACTACAACCTAATTAAATATTTCTTTAGAACTTCCACCAAAATTGTGGGATGTTAGTAGTGGTATGTAATTCAACTTTATGCAAAAACCCAGTGGTGTTCTTTGAAAAATTTGAGTGAATCAACCTCTTTTGCTTTCTGGTCCAGTTTGGCTTTTTCTACTGCAACCCTAGTTAAATTTGCTCTAGTACTCTTGAGCTTTCTCCTGCTGATAGCCCATGCTACAAAACCCTTAAGTCCAGAAGAGAGGACCCATTGGAGAATTTTTAGTACATACAACCATGCCTTTTTATTTCTGTCCAAAACTGATGTTTTGAGAAACTTGCACTAACAAGTTTCTGATTTTGTCAAACTAACCTCACCACCCTCTTACTCATCCAAGGAGACACTGATCTAGGGAATTTGGCCACCCCAAGAGTTGCCTAGATGCCATTGGCATTTTGTCAAACACCCTGAGTGTATGACCAGTTTTGGCTTAGTTTCTGGTTTGTGTTATGAACTTGATCCCCTGACTAGACCAGCATGTCACATGGATTTGCCCATGCCTATAGCCCCACCTTGCTAACTCTCTTGTGGTTTGGAGCCACCTAGCATGCCTTGGCATATTGTCGAGCACGTAGCGTGCGTGCTCTAGGCGGGCCCAGAGCGCGCGTTTTGCACGTGCGTGTGCTCGGGTCACCGCGTAGCGCCCCGGCCCTTGCTCGCCTGCAGAGCCGCACCCCCCGACCTCATCCGCTCGCAGGAACCAGCCAAGCCCCCACCTGGCGCCCAACAGCGCCGCCGTCAGGTCGGCAACGGCGGCTAGTGGGCGGCCACAGCAGCCTCTGCCATGGACGGCGCCGCCCGAGCCACCAGCGCTCGCCAGCTGCCCCCTTGAACAGCTCAAGCTCATCAGCAGCCTTGTCCGCAAGCCCTCGTCGCCGCCACATCGCCCTAGCTACAGAATGACGGTCGCCGGTGTTCTTATCCTCGGCCATCGTCGGAACCGCCACTGCTCGCCTATATAAGAAGCCCCGAGCTTGTCAGGCCCTCAAGCAACTTCCCTCACTCCCTCACTGACCCTCCCATGGCAGTAGAAAGACCAGAGGGGTCGTCTCCTCATCTACGGCAACCACGGCCGCCGCCACTGTCTCGTTCACTCGGGCGCCACCAGGGCCTCTCCCCCTCCACTCTCTTCACCAGGGGCCCACCCTTCGTCTCGTGAGTCCACCCCAAGCTCGATTTTGATCGGGAGCCACCGAATACAAAGCCCCCAATCATGCTCGAAGCTCCCTTCGCCGTGGAGCTCGCCGCCGGCGATTCCCTCCGTCCCCGCCGGCCAGTCGACCAACGGAAGGACCGCCTAGGAGTGGCGGGTCCATCCCTGGCCTAGGATGCCCTCGAGGAGCCTCCGTTCGCCGGCGATTCCCTCCGTCCCCGCCCGCCAGTCGACCACCGGAAGGACCGCCTAGGAGTGGCGGATCCATCCCTGGCCTCGGATGCCCTCGAGGAGCCTCCGTTCGCCGGCGACGAACGCCGGAATCCCACCCCCGCTCGGGCAGAGGAAAAAGGAGGGAGAGGCGACTGGTCAAACCTGACCAGTGGGCCCCGTGGACCCACTGTCAGTGACCTAGCCCCGCCTCCACGTGTTTTAAGTGAAGGCGTAAACCCCATAAGTACGTCTCCTCTGCCCCGGAAGCGTATTTCTATCTGAAACGTTTTCTTTTTTGTTTTAATTTAAAAACAGAATTTGACCAAAACTTTGACTGGCTATAACTTTTAAACTATAAATCCAAATGACTTGATTCTTTTTCTGTTGTTCCTCAAATATTATCTAGTTTATTTTCATATTTATTTCAAAATTTTCCAAGAAACATTTTTGTACTGTTTTTAAATTAGGTGATAATTTAAATATTTCCAAAAATAGGATTTGTTGGAGAGAGAAGAAAGCTTTCAAGGTGTTGGAATGCACCCTGCCTCTCCGCAACTTAAAGGCAAGCATTCTGAACCCTGGCATAATGTTTTGTGGGTTGTTCGATACGGTTATAACACCACCTCGCCATGAAGCGTTGGTCATTTTTATATGACGATATGATCATACACCTTGAGTGCATAAATGAAAATTCTTGCTGTTGGAAATGGATAAGCTTGTGATAGCAATCACCCTCATATGCCTCTCATGTCTACCGGGAAGGACCCAGGAAAGCCTCTGTCTTGTGTAGACACGAGCTTGTCCCTCGTCGAGACGGTTATGACCGGTAGGGCAGGGGAAGGTATGATAAGTGGTGGTTGTGTCTGATGGCTATGAAATATAATTCTTGAGCTACCCATGCAGGAAATACTTAAGCTTCCTGAGTCGGCCGTAGATCAAGTCTTGTTCCAGTAACCCCCATACTTGTTTTGTGCTGCCACTTGCCCCTGCCGTAGGTAGGGTACGGTTCAGTAAGTTGTCAACCCCTGTCCTAGCAGACACCATACAGAGAGGCCATGGTGGAAGATACCGGTTGTAGCTGGTAGGTATGCCACCTGGTCCGAGGGCATGGGTGTTTCCGGTTGGGACCGAGAGGGGAGGCCACCCCTTAGAGCGCGCGATAAAAATTTGATCCGATGCTACGCGAGGTTGTAGCCTCCCCACTTAGAGTTTTGTTTAACAGGTGTCTGGGTGATTCCAGACACGTGTAAGGTTAAGCTGGTGTGTGCAAGTCAGGCGTGTTTTCGACTAAAAGACTGTAGACGGAATTAGTTCCGATGGACTAAAGAAATCTGTTACTCGTGGGTAAAGAGTACACCCTCTGCAGAGATATTGAACCTATTCGAATAGCCGGGTCCATGGTTAACGACTACAGTCTGGGATGGGTCAAGTGTCGGTCTTAGTGTTGGTCTTCGGAGGAAAACCTATTAAACCAGAATATTGATCATGACTTGTGATGTATGATGATTATGATTATTATTATTATGGACTAACCATTTATTTTATTTGAATTATTGGGTATCTCTGGGACGGTTCTACCTCCTGGATATTCACCATGATTATGTGTATATATAAGCCCTTTATGTGGTGTCGCATAGACGCCCGACTGTGGCATGCTTGTCATTTCATTTACTTATAAGCCCTTTATGTGGTGTCACACAGACGCCCGACTGTGGCATTCTTGTTATTTTATTTACTTATAAGCCCTTTATGCGGTGTCGCACAGACGCCCGACTGTGGCATGCTTGATATTTTATCTACTTATAAGCCCTTTATGTGGTGTCGCTTAGACGCCCGACTGTGGCATACTTTATATTGTTATCCTTTCGAGGCGTCGCTTCAGACACCCGATCGGTGCATTCTATTTCTACTCGCTGATTGCATATTCATATATGACATGATTAACCTACTTGCATGCATCATGAGCTTCATTTATGACTGATGAAGTAATCATGGAATATTTCAAAGCATGGTTATCAGTGGCTATATTATACCTGTGTTCTTATTGTTTGCGAGTACATTCAAAGTACTCACTGGCTTGTCCCTGGCTATTGTCTTGGCCAGATTTCTTGCGTGGAAAGGAACGTTGCGATGACAGCCCCGGAACCTACGCAATGGAGATAGCAGCCTCGCGAAGATAGGAGTTATCCTGGTCAGCTGTTCCTGTGGGAAATGGAGTCCCATAGACGCTGATGATCCGCAAACCGCTTCCGCCATCAATCACTAGAAACCAATTGTTGTACCCATAGGCCAGAATGGTCTTGTACTACATATTTTGTAGTTTGCTTGGAGTTTCTGTAACAAGTTGGTGTCTCATCAGCTAACAGTAACCCTGGGGCTGGTGAGCACAAGGGCCGCTTTTGGGAAATTAATATCCCGAAAAACCGGTCCTGACAAAATGCCCTTCTAAAAATTCCACCCTTTTTGTTATGGGTTAGAACCCTCTGACAAAATGGGTTCACATCTTTCCAGGACACATAAGGTCATTGGATTAAATCATTACTATTTGCATTTGGGAAAGTTAAATCCTTTAAATATTTTAAAATGCCCAAATAATCCTGAAAGTATTTTTAGGCTAATGAGAATATTTTCAAATGTGCCTCTGAATATTTTCAGGTTTTTCCTAAATGGAATAGTTTTTTTTACTATTTCAAGACATAGAACAAGAATAAATAAAAAGAAAAACAAAGGTAGAGAGCAGAGGCTTACCTGGCACCCACCTAGTAAGCCCAGCTACCGGCCCAGCCCAGCCACCGCTCCAGCGAGCTGCTTCGGTCGGCCAGGCAGGAAGGCAGGTGCTCGACGCCGGCACCAGCGCGCGCCACACAGCTGCCCGCTGCCCTGCTTTCTCCCCTCGCCATTCTGCTTCCCTGGGTCGGTTACCCACTTCTCCCCCGAGCTCGCAGACACGCCTCTTCCTCCCCAGCTCCTCTCCCTCGCTCTCCCGCACCATGGCCAACGCTGCCGCGCCCATGCCACCGTGATAACCGCGTCCGCCGTCGTCCCCGTGCCGCGTCATCGTGTCCATTCGCTCCACCGTCGTCGACTACGTCGAGCAGGCCGAGCCCCGAGCGCTCGCCCGCTCTAGAGTCTCCCCCGACCCCGTTTTCCCCAACTCCGGCCGCTGAGATCGCCATCGTCGCCCCGCTTAGCTCCAGCCTTCCCCGAGCCTGCTTCGATGCTTGCTGCAATCGCCGTGAGCTCAGCTCCATCCTCCCCCTCTCCGTTAACTCTCTCCTTCATCGTATGCACCGCACCACATTTACCCGCACCCGCCGCCGCCGAGCTCGTCGCCGATGTGACTACGGCCACCCACAGGCCACACCACCATGTCCAACGCACTCACCGCATTACCAAGAGCCCAACGCACCACCCCACACGCCTCGTCGTGCCCCATAGCTTCGGGTTCGTCCTCAATCGACTCCGGCAATCGCCAAGGTTGTCGCCAGCGATGTTTCCGGCAACCCCGAGCTCCACCACAGCCACCAAATGATGGGGCTCGCTCCCCGCGTCCCTTAGATGGTGTCCGCCATCCATTTGGTCGCCTGAGCGCGAAACTGCACTTCCACCGCCGCGTTTGGCTTCGCCGGCGGCTAAACGCCGGCGGGTTTAACCCGTTGACTTTGACTGGGTGGGCCCAGGTTGACTCCCCTTGAGTCTATGACAAGTGGGGCCTACTCTGCTAATTAACCTAGGGTTAACACTAACTAAATTTAGTTAGTTTACATTAATACTGACATGCAGGACCCACTTATCAGTTTGACCTAGACCAGCTCCGTTGACTGCTGACGTCACCCTGATGCAGTTAATTATTTTCTAGATTTATTCTTATTCAGGAAATTCCAGAAAATGTCCTAAACTTCTAAAATTCATAGAAATTCAACCATAACTCCAAATGAAACAAATTATATATGAAAAATGATCAAAAAAATCCAATCTATCCATCTGTACCATTATCATGCATGTTTGAACAACTTAAATTTGCTGTATGAAACAATTTGAATTAATGGCATTTGAAATGCCTTATGTGGAGTTTGAATTTGAATCTAGTGTTCAAACCAACTCCATTTAAATCATTGCTAGCTGCATTAGCTTAACTCACATCATATTGCGATGTCATGATCATGCATCATATTGTCGCATTGCATTGATTGTGTTCTTTCTCTGTTGCCGGTGACTGTCCCCTCTCAGTAGACGACGTTCAGACGATGAGTTCGATGACACCGATGAAGAACTATACTATCTTCAGAAGTGCCAGGCAAGCAAAACCCCCTTGTTCATTCCAATACAATCTCACTGTCTCGCTCCTGCTCTCTTTTACTGCATTAGGACAACAACGCTTCAACTGTTACATGTTGTGGTAATTGAACCCCTTTCCTCTGCATGACCTGTCATTGCCACAGTAAATAGATGAAACCCACTAGCATGAGTAGGAGTTGTTTGAGCCCTGATGTGCCTACTCATTCATGCTTGTTTGTCATTCCTGCTATTGCTTAGAGTTGTGTCAGTTCTGATTCATCGGGGGTGGATTGGAAAGTTGTGAACATGTCCTACTGTTGAGAGCTAAGTGTGTGAACATGATTTGGTAAAGGTAGCGGTGAGAGGCCATGTAGGAGTACATGGTGGGTTGTCTCATTGAAGTCGTCCTCAGGAACTGAGTTATGTGTTTGTGATCCATGAAACAGTTACTACCACACACTGGGATCCTTAATTGACTCTCTCGGCTTCTTAATCACCCTTGTCCTCTGTCTAGGAGTTGCAAGTAGTTTCTGGTGTTTGTAGTGTGCTGGAGGCCGTGGGCAGCGCTGACCAGAGGGGTGGGCTGTGATGCGGTAGGCACGTGGTCGGGCATGCCGGGCGCCCGTTTGGTGTCTCGGAACCCTGTACACATCGTTCGGGGCCGTATGTGGAAACCTCGGCCGGACTCCCTGCGGATGGAAGCTAAATAGGTGATAAACCTGGACTAGAGACTTGAGTGTTTAGGTAGGTCGTGGATGACACCCTCACTGGGCTTCCGCTTTAAGGTTGCCGAGTACATGTCGTGTAAACGGCGATAAGTGGTGAGAGCGTGTGTGAAGAAGTACACCCCTGCAGGGTTAACATCATCTATTTGAATAGTCGTGTCTGCGGTAATGGACTTCTGGGTTGCCTGTACAGTTCATAGACAAGTGAAAGTGGATACTCTAAAACTCGCAAGATAAGCGTGAGTGCTATGGATGGCCTTCTCGTAGGGAGACGGAAGTGGATCCATAGTGGTGTATTGATATGGTGAATGTGTGGACTCGTGTGCGCCACCTCAAAAGAGTTACTTGCAGTCATGGTTTAGGTTAGCCACTGAGTCAAAGCTGGCTTGCTGCAATTAAACTCCACCACCCCTTTGTTGATACCGATGCATATGTAGATAGTTCTGATGTAAGTCATGCTGGGTACATTTGTACTCACGTTTGCTTATTTTATGTTTTGCAGTGAGACGTCAGTCTCGCTAGTAGTTCCGTGTGGACTTCGATGTTTAGCTTGTTACCTCAGCTACGATCTTGTGCCCTCAGCAGGATCTGGTAGATAGTCAGGCTTCTCAGCCTTTTTCATTTGTAGATGTCTGTACTCAGACATGTTAAGCTTCCGCATGTGCTTTGACTTGTATGCTCTGAATGTTGGGTCATGAGACCCATGTTTGTAATATCTCGCTCCTCGGAGCCTAATGAATAAATACTTTGAGTCGTAGAGTCTTGTTGTGATGCCATGTTGTATTTACACATATCGAGCATATTGTGTGTATGATTGAAATGCTTGGTATGTGTGGGATCCGACAACCTAGTTGTTTATCCTTGGTAGCCTCTCTTATGGGGAAATGTAGTCTTGTGCTTCCATGAGCCATAGTAGTCCTGCTACAGCCCAGGTTCCCGGAGTCCTGTTAGCCCGGTGCTACAGCCCGTATTCACACGATGCTGACCTACATGCTCGATGTTGATTCATGTATGCATGTCCCCGTAAGTTAGTGCCACTTTGGGTTCACGACTAGTCATGTCGGCCCGGGTTCTCTGTCATATGGATGCTAGCGACACTATCATATACATGAGCCAAAAGGTGCAAACGGTCCTGACCATGGTAAGGCGACACCTGTGGGAATACCGTGCGTGAGGCCGCAAAGTGATATGAGGTGTTACCGGCTAGATCGATGTGACTTGGAATCGGGGTCCTGACAGTGACTGCCATGAGAAAGGTGACTGCTAAGTCAACTATCAAGTTCTTGAAAGAATTGGTGCGTCATTTTGGAGTTCCTGCAAGGATCATCACCGACAACGGCACCCAATTCACGAGCCACGCCTTCATGTTATATGTTCATACCCTCGGATGCAAGATCTCATTCGTCTCTGTGGCACACCCCCGGAGAGAGCGAACGCTGAAGTGCTACGTAGGCTCAAGATGAGAACTTTCGATACGCTGCAGAAGCACGATAGGTGGTGGATCGAGGAGCTTCCATTAGTTCTCTGCTCCCTCAGAACGGCACCTAACTGAGCTACCGGGCATACTCCCTTCTCCCTGGTCTATGGGGCAGAAGCAGTTATCCCCATGGAACTCATTTACGGGTCCCCTCGAGTGCTTGCATGCGATGAAGTAGCGCAAGCACCGGTGTGACGACGCTGTGCTACTCGAGGAGAACCGTCTCTAGGACGCTATGCGTGGTGCATGCTAGCAGCAAGCCCCGCGTCGCTATCACAACCGCAGGGTTCGTGCCCGGTGTTTTGAGGAAGCTGACCTTGTCCTTAGGCGCGTTCAGTCCGTCAAGGGTACAAACAAGTTGTCACCAAAGTGGGAAGGTCCTTACCGGGTGGTACGAGTCACCAGACCCGGCGCAGTCCGTCTGGAGACCGAAGATGGCACTGAGTTGCAAAACTCATGGAATATTGAGCATCTCCGCGAGTACTACCGGTAAGGCGCGAGGCTGTTGGGCAGTCTTTTGTACATGCCTTGCCTCAGCTACATGTAACCCCTTGTACAAAGCCGGGGCGATGACCCTATGCAAGAGAAATTAAAGAAGCGCTGTAGGGGGCCCCCAACTAAGATTGCATGCATGCATGAGCACACCAAGATCACTGCATAAGCATTTCATGAGCATCGGCATATGCATATAGATAGGATCGCATCCTGCATTCATTCTCATCTACATGGAGTTGCAGGTTCGTGCCGTGAACTTGGCTTCAACAAGGGATGAGAAGATTGCACGTCACAGCGATCCCCAGCAAGCCAACCAGATAAGTTTTACCTCTTGTCCATTAGTGTTCTATAAAGCTATAACTTTGCATGAGAAAACCTCGCCTCTCTTTTGAAACTTAGGTGCTCCCATCATTGACTCGAACATTTCTTCTATCAGGATGGTTGCAGTAGCCTTTGGTAAAAAGGAGTTGGTGGGGGGCTAGCCCCTCTGTCTATCCCCCGATAGACGTAGCTCTCCGACAGACAAAGAGGGTACCGACAGGATATCCTGTCGGGGAAAACTCGTTTATTTTTATTAAAGAGGCAATCCACCTCTGCATGGACATACACATGAACGGGTTCCCGGAAAGGTTCATCTTTTTCATTTATATGCTGATACAAGTACAAGCATTATAGAACACAAAGATGGACTCGAGAGATTACATTATTTGAATTAAAATTTGGTGATTGCCTGCCAGTTTAAGATTGAACAAAGATAAGTGATCCGTAAACTCCTCTCCATGTCCCTCTTATCCTAGGTATTGCGGTGGGAAGAGAAGAGGACGGGTGCCACGCCAGCACAACGCCACCCCAATCCTTGTCAGGAGCTAGCAACCCCATCCTGACAAGATCGGGAGTGGCGAGGCTACGAAGGAGGAAGACTTGCGGAGCACCTCGACGGCCCCCTGGTCACCGCCCCAGGACCGAAAGGGGGTCTCCAGCACAGGCACCGGCAGAGGAAGGCACCAGAGCCCAGCCAGAAGGCCCCAAAAGGAAGCGGAAGCACCAGGGGGACGAGCCATTTCCCGGCAGTCAGAAGAAACGGTGATGACGGCACCGAGAAAAGGGGGAAGAGCCATTGTAACGCCCTCGATGCGACTATATCTCCCATGTGTCGAGGCACGACTTAGAGGCATAATCGCATTGAAGGCATATGTCGCAAGTGAGGTAATCTTCACACAACCCATGGAATATAATAAGGGAAAGAGATTAAATAGTTGGCTTACAATCGCCACTTCACACAATTACATGAATAAAGCATTACATCATCCAAAAACACTCAAGGTCCGACTACGAAACCAAAATAAAAGAAGAACCCCAAATGCGACAAAAAGGCCCCCGATCGACCCCAACTGGGCTCCACTACTGATCAACTAGAACAAAGCCACACAAAGGACAAGATCTTCATCGAGCTCCTCCTAAGCTTGGTTGCGTCAACTGCACTGTCTCATCGGCACCTGCAAGCTGGTTTTGGAAGTATCTGTGAGCCACGGGGACTTAGCAATCTCGCACCCTCGCAATCAAGACTATTTAAGCTTATGGGTAAGGTAAAGGTATGAGGTGGAGCTGCAGCAAGCGACTAGCATATATGGTGGCTAACATACGCAAATGAGAGCGAGAAGAGAAGGCAAAGCACGGTCGATAAAAGTATGATCAAGAAGTGATCCTGGACTACCTACGTCGAGCATAACTCCAACAACCGTGTTCGCTTCTCGGACCCCGCCGGAAAGAGACCATCACGGTTACACACGCAGTTGATTCATTTTAATTAAGGTCAAGTTCAGGTTTTCTACAACCGGACGTTAACAAATTCCCATCTGCCCATAACCGCGGGCACGGATTTCGAAAGTTCAAATCCCTGCAGGGGTGTCCCAACTTAGCCCATGACAAGCTCTCACGGTCAACGAAGGAATAGACTTCCACCCGAGACATTCCGATCAGACTCGGTATCCCGGTACAACAAGACATTTCGACAGGGTAAAACTAAACCAGCAACACCGCCAGAATGTGCCGACAAATCCCGATAGGAGCCGCACATATCTCTTTCTCAGGGCACACTCAGATGAGCCAGACGTCGGGTAAGCCAGCCCAGAGTTGCCCCTGGTAGCCTAGGACATCGCTCAGTTGGACCAACACTCAGAGGAGCACTGGCCCGGGGGGGGGGGGTAAAATAAAGATGACCCTTGGGCTGGCCGACCCAAGGGAAAGAAAAAGGCTAGGTGGCGAATGGTAAAACCAATGTTGGGCATTGCTGGAAGAGCTTTACTTAAGGCGAACTGTCAAGGGGTTCCCATTATAGCCCAACTGCGTAAGGGACGCAAAATCTGGGAACATAACACCGATATGATGGAAACTAGGGCGGCAAGAGTGGAACAAAACACCAGGCATAAGGCCGAGCCTTCCACCCTTTACCAAGTATATAGGTGCATTAAGATAACATGGCAATATAATGATATCCCAACACGTAAATAAAAGATGTTCCAACAAGGAACGGCCTCCAATCTTCACCTGCAACTAGCAACGCTATAAGAGGGGCTGAGCAAAGCGGTAACATAGCCAATCAACGGTTTTCTAGGACAATGGTGGGTTAGAGGTTTGACATGGCAATTGGGAGGCTTGCAAGCAAGTGGTAGGCATCGTAGCAATGGCATAGCAAAAGAGCGAGCAAACTAGCATAGCAAAGATAGTAGTGATTTCGAGGGTATGATCATCTTGCCTGAGATCCCGCAAGGAAGAAGAACGAGTCCATGAAGAAGATAAAGGGACGTAGTCGAACGGGTCCTCACAAACACGACGTTACCGGAACCAACCCGAAGAAGCAACACCGGAAAAGAAGCACACAACATAGTAAACAACCAACACATAAACATGACATGATGCACAACCAAGTATGATGCATGTCCGGTTTAAATATGCATGACATGGCAAAGTGCACAAGCAATCCTACAAATTAAATGGAGCTCAATATGCAACGAGTTGCATATTGACGAAACACCACGATAAGTTATTTAGTTTGATCCCGTTTATGTACCCAACAATATTAATTGTTGTTAAACATGGCAAAAGGGTGAAGAAAATGTAAACTACCGATCTAGTCAAGGTTAAATGAGGCCGGAAGCAACGAACAACAATTCCGGAAACTCCTCATATGCATATATTAGGTTTGGTACTGTTCTGCCCTAAACATTATTTTAGAGTTGTTAAACATGCAAAATGAATGCACCATGTTAAACTAGGCATTTTTCTACCCCATTTACATATAAAGTTTGTTAAAAACGGAGCTACGGTTATTTAGTTATGAATTAAATCATTTTAACATGGCATTTATGCAAAATTAAACAAAAAAAATTTAAACATGGATGAAAGTTGGATATTATTAATCTACACAAAATTCGGAGCAAGTTTCATATATAAAACATTTTAATCCGATGCACGGTTAGTGAGTTATTAAATGCATGACTTAACTACAAAACTGGCAATCTCTGGATAAATAGGAAAATCCCAGGCGCTGAAAAAAAAACATGACATGGGCTGAAACTGTCCCGGGCCAACTAGAGAGAGAAAAAAAAGGAGGGGGCGGTGGCCTCACCCATGGGCTTCGGCCAGGACGGTGGAAGAGGCAGGCCGCGAAGGGGCTCGCTAGGCCGCGCGTGGGAGCTGGGCCAGGCTAGGGCGGCGCGGATCTGGAGCTGGGCTTGGTGCTGCGCTGCGCTGGCCGGGGAAACTGGGCCGGCCCACGAAGGAGGAGGAGGCAGGCCGAGGTGGGGCGGCGCGCTGGGCTGGACTCGGGGCCCACGAAGGAGTCAACGGGGGCGCTCGTCGTCTCCAGATCGGATCGGGGAGGCAGGGCGAGGCGGAGATCCATGGCGACGATGCCGGTGAGGCTGGGCGACGGGCCGGCGAGGGAACGGCGCCGGGGAAGCGGGGACGGCGGATCCCGGTCCGGCGGGGCCAGATCCGGTGGATCCCGGACGGGTTCGGGTGAAGACGTGGCCGGCGGCGGCGAACTCCATGGCATCGGGTCCCTACTACGGCGAGCTGGGGGTCGCCGGTGAGCTGCTCCGGCGAGCCGGACGAGGTGGCGCAGAGGAACGGCAACGAGGCCCTGGATCGGGCTCGCGCAAGTTTCGGACGACGGCGGCTCGGGCCAGCGCGGGCCTGCGATGGGCCTGCAGGGCCGGTGCGGTGGAGGGAGTGGAGAGAGAGGGTGGCGGCGCTGACGTGTCGCGCGCTGAGTGGGTGAGGGCGCTGGCGGCGGTGAGGTGGCGCTCTCCGATTGGTCGGAGTGAGGTGGCTGAGGGCGGCGGACATGTCCGGCGCGGACGAAATTGTCCGGCGGCGCGAGGTGGACGAAGGTTAGGGTTTGGACTGCGCGAAAAATTCGGAGGGGATCACATATTTATAGGTAGAGGGAGCTAGGAGAGTCCATATGAGGTGCGGTTTTCGGCCACGCGATCGTGATCGAACGACCGAGATGATGGAGCAGAGGTAGGTGGGTTTTGGGCCAAAATGGAAGGGTGTTGGGCTGCAACACACACGAGGCCTTTTCGGTCCCTCGGTTAACCGTTGGAGTATCAAACGAAGTCCAAATGATACGAAACTTGACAGGCGGTCTACCGGTAGTAAACCAAGGCCGCTTGACAAGTCTCGGTCCAATCCTGAAATGTTTAAACCCCACACACGAAAGAAAGGTAGAAACGACCACCAAAGGAGAACGAAGCGCCGGATTGCAAAACGGACAACGGGGGAAATGCTCGGATGCACGAGATGAACACGTATGCAAATGAAATGCACATGATGACATGATATGCAATGCATGACACGCAAGCAATGACAAGGCAGCAACAGCGAATAACTGAACGACACCTGGCACATCGGTCTCAGGGCGTTACAACACTCCACCACTACGAGAGGATCTCGTCCCGAGATCTAGAATAACACCGGAGGGAAAAACAGAAGAGAAAGAGGAGAGGTAAAGCTAAGTTGCTTCTCTGACAAACGAGTGAAACCAGAGAACCTTGCAAAGGTTGAATAAATTCGAGAAAAGAATGCAACGAAGGTGAACAAGGTCGAAAACATTCCGTTAGAAACGGGGGGACAAAGAGCATTGCGAAAAAAAACCTTGAGGTTGAGGGGCACGATATATATTGAAACCACTCCGGTTAAGACAAGATAGAGAAGGGATAAGACTGATATAATTTGAGCAGCACTCCGGTTGAGAAGGGATGCAAAATTTGACAGGATGGGAAGAACTCGAAAAGCGGGCACGACACTCCAGTTAAAAGGATAAGGACGAAAAGAGCACGATCCTGACAAAGCAAGAAGATGGGTTGAAGAGAGCAACATCACAATGCCTCCGGAACAAAGGGAAACGAGATCTTGAGAGAGCACGGTTACAACAAATGCTAGAACAAAGTTGTTGAAAACCAACAATGAAAAGAATAAGCTTGATATGGTCTTATGGAGTACATCTCAAATTATGAGGTGACAACCTACCACTCATGGGAAAAAGAATTGGATTGATAAGAACAAGGAGACGAGAAATTATTTCACCGTGAGGATAAAAGAAGACATTGGATCATTTATAAGCGCCATAGATAGCAACAAACCTTAGGGAAGGCTTTAGGTGAAATATAACCCAAGGTAACTACAATGACGAGATTGATGGATTTAAAATACCTCATTGTAAACAATGTGTGAATCATGAAGCATGATCTCAAATTATCAAAATGACATAATACCACCTCCAAAGATACGGAAGAAAGAATTGCACTCCGGATTACAATATGAAAAAAAATCTTGAGCTCCTCTGAAAAGAATGTTGATGAACGCTTCGAGAAGGAATTAAATCCTTTATGAACCATCATGTAGAAACTTCATGAGAACTCCGGT
The DNA here is from genome assembly GCF_018294505.1 of Triticum aestivum. Lineage (NCBI taxonomy): Eukaryota > Viridiplantae > Streptophyta > Magnoliopsida > Poales > Poaceae > Triticum > Triticum aestivum. The sequence goes on from NC_057806.1 coordinate 629,443,737, forward strand.
AATAAAAGAAATGATCAATCGAAAAGGAGGATGAAAAGAATAAGGTTGACTCCTTGCAATGATTTAGATGAATCTCCATGGTAATGTAATTTCGAGAGCTAGGAACTCCGGGACAAGAAAGATGAGCTATTAAACCCAAGAATTTTGATGAACCTCCGGAATAAGGAATTAAATCACTTGGACGAAACAAGAGTAAGAATTACATTATGCTTATCCTTCACCAATTTAAATTGATGACAATCAACGGATTTGGCATATTACTTATTCTCGTAGAAAAGGATTTGATATGATAATGAAGGAATAGAAATCTTGAACGAACCACCGTAAGAATTAAAAAGAATGATTAAAACATGAAGACACACCGGGAATAATTTGCAGATGAAGGAAGATGCTTGAGAGAAACTAGATACAAGAGAACAAAGGGATCACGAACTGATTAAAGATCACTTGAACGAAGCACCGGTAAAATTGGAGAATGATAACTGAAAGCTGAGAATGAATAAATCTTAGATGATGGGCTCCGGATGAACAAACTGAAAAGGCTCCTGAATTACTCCGGATGTTTGAAAAGAATATCTCACAATCGCAAATGAGAGGATGGCAACAAGATAGAATCGCGAATCTTGAAGAGAATGGAGCAAGATTGAGAGAAAAATCTTCTTCGGTCTACAAATCCCCGAGAATGATGACGGGAAACACCACCAAGAATTATTGAGTACTCCGGAATTAAAATTGGAAAGGTTGAACCAACGATGAAAATAATTTGAAAGATCTTGGAGAAATACATTTGACTGATGATAATTCATCCTTACGTCAAACTTCGAAAGGAATTTGAGAATACCTCCGGGAAAATAAGAAGAGTCAGGTAAGATCCTGGGAAAAGACCTGTGGGTTAGGGCCCACTCAAAGAAACACCATAGAACGATTCAAAAGGAAGAAAGCACCGGTTGAATTAAATGACTTGAAAGAGATAACAACCTCGAAAGAGTTTGAATGAGAGCAGAGTGGAAACACGAGTCTTCTGAGATATCTTTAGCACTCCGGAACAAATGAATAGCGAGAAATGAATGAATATGAGGAGCACCGGCAAGATAAAACATTGAAACGAGGAAAATGATATGATCAACAAAGCTTGACTTGAAACCACCGGGGAAGAAAATGAGTGACGAACTTGAAACTCCGTAAGCATCTTCATGACAATCACCAGATACGAACATTGACGGAAAAGGAAAGAAGAGGCCTCGCATCAATAAGATGGATACTTGATCAAGAAATCTGAATCCTTCAAGAAAACAAGGGTGGGTGGGTGGGAAAACACTGTTGAGAATGAAACGAACACCGTTGAGAAGAAATGATAATTGATCTTGCTGATGTTGAAAGGATCGGATCCACTTGAAGAGAAGCACACCGGTGAAAAAGGATTGATAAGACAATCTCGATTATCAAGAAGGATTATTATTCGCATCGGAGTATGAGAACACCATTTGGGGAAGGTATGGAATCAACATTTGACATTGAAGCAACTCGAATACCACAACTCAAAACAAAAACAAAGAATTGGCTTGCGGAATAAGCCGGAACAAACATATGATAGAGATTTTGTCCGAAGTTTTCGTGGTGGGGCCTACACGGGCTCGATCGTACAGCACCATCATGTACAAGGCAGTGCACATGACATACGAAGCGTCCCCGAGTCGGCATAGCCAAGGACTCTTTAAGACACAATGAGACCACTGTAAAATCGACCGTGAATAGGCGGACCACTAGACGTCGAACCCCAATTTCATATCATACATCTGTCGGAAAGATATCCTAAGAGCTACTTGAATTCCCACCTATGAAACTTCCGAAATTTTCCGGTTATGCAATCAGGTGTTGGGGATACAGGGGAAGCATATTATCTCACCCAAATCTAGCAAATCCTACATCCAGCTATATCCATCCTTCAACACATAACCAAGAAACCTTCGGAAATCATCTACCTCAACCTTCGAAAAGCATCCGTTATACAAGTTATGGCAATACTCCCGAACTCCCGCCCCAGTACTGGGTGGCGTCGAGGTTATCTCACCAACGAACTGCATAAAAGAGATTTTTGATGTCGGCGTACTAAACTTAGGTATTCCAGAACTGCAACGATAAAATTATGACGACAACACCTCAGAGCTCAACTCCCTGGGACACTTCCACTAAACCCCTGACAGGAGGCACCAAGACAATGTTCTCATCATAAAACCATCGGAACGATTCCAAGATACCCGTGTGATCCTAAATTTTTTTAGTGAAATTTGAGAAGAGAAGAGTCAAAAACTCTACGTCAGGATGCCTCACCACAGTGATGAAGAGACTGGGAAGTAAAAAGAATTCCTAAACTCTCCGATATATAATTCCTAAATGACTCAAAACATTTTTCTAGACACAACTCGGCTGCTAAAAACGATCAAGCAATGGGGCTCCTAAGGTCGGGGAGGGCTCTGATACCAACTTGTAACGCCCTCGATGCGACTATATCTCCCACGTGTCGAGGCATGACTTAGAGGCATAATCGCATTGAAGGCATATGTCGCAAGTGAGTTAATCTTCACACAACCCATGGAATATAATAAGGGAAAGAGATTACATAGTTGGCTTACAATCGCCACTTCACACAATTACATGAATAAAGCATTACATCATCCAAAAACACTCAAGGTCCGACTACGGAACCAAAATAAAAGAAGAACCCCAAATGCGACAAAAAGGCCCCCGATCGACCCCAACTGGGCTCCACTACTGATCAACTAGAACAAAGCCACACAAAGGACAAGATCTTCATCGAGCTCCTCCTGAGCTTGGTTGCGTCAACTGCACTATCTCATCGGCACCTGCAAGCTGGTTTTGGAAGTATCTGTGAGCCACGGGGACTCAGCAATCTCGCACCCTCGCGATCAAGACTATTTAAGCTTGTGGGTAAGGTAAAGGTATGAGGTGGAGCTGCAGCAAGCGACTAGCATATATGGTGGCTAACATACGCAAATGAGAGTGAGAAGAGAAGGCAAAGCACGGTCGATAAAAGTATGATCAAGAAGTGATCCTGGACTACCTACGTCAAGCATAACTCCAACAACCGTGTTCACTTCCCGGACCCTGCCGGAAAGAGACCATCACAGTTACACACGCAGTTGATTCATTTTAATTAAGGTCAAGTTCAGGTTTTCTACAACCGGACGTTAACAAATTCCCATCTGCCCATAACCGCGGGCACGACTTTTGAAAGTTCAAATCCCTGCAGGGGTGTCCCAACTTAGCCCATGACAAGCTCTCACGGTCAACGAAGGAATAGACCTCCACCCGAGACATTCCGATCAGACTCGGTATCCCGGTACAACAAGACATTTCGATAGGGTAAAACTAAACCAGCAACACCGCCCGAATGTGCTGACAAATCCCGATAGGAGCTGCACATATCTCTTTCTCAGGGCACACTCAGATGAGCCAGATGTCGGGTAAGCCAGCCCAGAGTTTCCCCTGGTAGCCTCGGACATCGCTCAGTTGGACCAACACTCAGAGGAGCACTGGCCCGGGGGGGGGGGGGTAAAATAAAGATGACCCTTGGGCTGGCCGACCCAAGGAAAAGAAAAAGGCTAGGTGGCGAATGGTAAAACCAATGTTGGGCATTGCTGGAAGAGCTTTACTTAAGGCGAACTGTCAAGGGGTTCCCATTATAGCCCAACCGCGTAAGGGACGCAAAATCCGGGAACATAACACCGATATGACGGAAACTAGGGTGGCAAGAGTGGAACAAAACACCAGGCATAAGGCCAAGCCTTCCACCCTTTACCAAGTATATAGGTCCATTAAGATAACATGGCAATATAATGATATCCCAACAACTAAATAAAAGATGTTCCAACAAGGAACGGCCTCCAATCATCACCTGCCACTAGCAACGCTATAAGAGGGGCTGAGCAAAGCGGTAACATAGCCAATCAACGGTTTGCTAGGACAATGGTGGGTTAGAGGTTTGACATGGCAATTGGGAGGCTTGCAAGCAAGTGGTAGGCATCGTAGCAATGGCATAGCAAAAGAGCGAGCAAATTAGCATAGCGAAGATAGTAGTGATTTCTAGGGTATGATCATCTTGCCTGAGATCCCGCAAGGAAGAAGAACGAGTCCATGAAGAAGATAAAGGGACGTAGTCGAACGGGTCCTCACAAACACGACGTTACCGGAACCAACCCGAAGAAGCAACACCGGAAAAGAAGCACACAACATAGTAAACAACCAACACATAAACATGACATGATGCACAACCAAGTATGATGCATGTCCGGTTTAAATATGCATGACATGGCAAAGTGCACAAGCAATCCTACAAATTAAATGGAGCTCAATATGCAACGAGTTGCATATTGACGAAACACCACGATAAGTTATTTAGTTTGATCCCGTTTATGTACCCAACAATATTAAATGTTGTTAAACATGGCAAGAGGGTGAAGCAAATGTAAACTACCTATCTAGTCAAGGTTAAATGAGGCCGGAAGCAACGAACAACAATTCCGGAAACTCCTCATATGCATATATTAGGTTTGGTACTGTTCTGCCCTAAACATTATTTTAGAGTTGTTAAACATGCAAGATGAATGCACCATGTTAAACTAGGCATTTTTCTACCCCATTTACATATAAAGTTTGTTAAAAAAGGAGCTACGGTTATTTAGTTATGAATTAAATCATTTTAACATGGCATTTATGCAAAATTAGACAAAAAAATTTTTAAACATTTTAAACATGGATGAAAGTTGGATATTATTAATCTACACAAAATTCGGAGCAAGTTTCATATATAAAACATTTTAATCCGATGCACGGTTAGTGAGTTATTAAATGCATGAACTAGGGGGACTTGACTACAAAACTGGCAATCTCTGGATAAATAGGAAAATCCCAGGCGCTGAAAAAAAAACATGACATGGGCTGAAACTGTCCCGGGCCAACTAGAGAGAGAAAAAAAGGAGGGGGCGGTGGCTTCACCCATGGGCTTCGGCCAGGATGGTGGAAGAGGCAGGCCGCGAAGGGGCTCGCTAGGCCGCGCGTGGGAGCTGGGCCAGGCTAGGGCGGCGCGGATCTGGAGCTGGGCTTGGCGCTGCGCTGCGCTGGCCGGGGAAGCTGGGCCAGCCCACGAAGGAGGAGGAGGCAGGCCGAGGCGGGGCGGCGCGCTGGGCCGGACTCGGGGCCCGCGGAGGAGTCAACGGGGGCGCTCGTCGTCTCCAGATCAGATCGGGGAGGCAGGGCGAGGCGGAGATCCATGGCGACGACGCCGGCGAGGCTGGGCTACGAGCCAACGAGGGAACGGCGCCGGCGAAGAGGGGACGGCGGATACCGGTCCGGCGGGGCCAGATCCGGTGGATCCCAGCCGGGTTCGGGTGAAGACGTGGCCGGCGGCGGCGAACTCCATGGCATCGGGTCCCTACTGCGGCGAGCTGGGGGTCGCCGGTGAGATGCTCCGGCGAGCCGGACGAGGTGGCGCAGAGGAACGGCAATGAGGCCCTGGATCGGGCTCGCGCAAGTTTCGGACGACGGCGGCTCGGGCCAGCGCGGGCCTGCGATGGGCCTACAGGGCCGGTGCGGTGGAGGGAGAGGAGAGAGAGGGTGGCGGCGCTGACGTGTCGCGCGCTGAGTGGGTGAGGGCGCTGGCGGCGGTGAGGTGGCACTCTCCGGTTGGTCGGAGTGAGGTGGCTGAGGACGGTGGACATGTCCGGCGCGGACGAAATTGTCCGGCGGCGCGAGGTGGACGAAGGTTAGGGTTTGGACTGCGCGAAAAATTCGGAGGGGATCACATATTTATAGGTAGAGGGAGCTAGGAGAGTCCAAATGAGGTGCGGTTTTCGGCCACACGATCGTGATCGAACGACCGAGATGATGGAGCAGAGTTAGGTGGGTTTTAGGCCAAAATGGAAGGGTGTTGGGCTGCAACACACAAGAGGCCTTTTCGGTCCCTCGGTTAACCGTTGGAGTATCAAACGAAGTCCAAATGATACGAAACTTGACAGGCGGTCTACCGGTAGTAAACCAAGGCCTCTTGACAAGTCTCGGTCCAATCCTGAAATGTTTAAACCCCACACATGAAAGAAAGGTAGAAACGACCACCGGAGGAGAACGAAGCGCCAGATTGCAAAACGGACAACGGGGAAAATGCTCGGATGCACGAGATGAACACGTATGCAAATGAAATGCACATGATGACATGATATGCAATGCATGACACGCAAGCAATGACAAGGCAACAACAGCGAATAACTGAATGACACCTGGCACATCGGTCTCGGGGCGTTACAGCCATGCAGATGGGCAGCAGGTCGCCAGTACAAGACGAACGCATCGATGCGGTCGTGCTCCTACTGGACGACTGATACGTCCATTTTGCATCATGATTTTATATCGATATTTATTGCATTATGGGCTGTTACTACACATTATGTCACAATACTTATGCCTTTTCTCTCTTATTTTACAAGGTTTTTTATGAAGAGGGAGAATGCCAGCAGCTAGGATTCTGGACTGGAAAACAAGCAAATATTAGAGACCTATCCTGCACAACTCCAAAAGTCCTGAAACTCCACGGGAATTATTTTTGGAATATATAAAAAATACTGAGCGAACAAAGTACCAGAGGGGGGCCACCCACCATCCACGAGGGTGGGGGGCGCACCCTACCCCCCCTGGGCGAGCCCCCCTGCCTCATGGGCCCCCTGGCTGGCCTCTGGTGCCCATCTTCTGCTATATGAGGTCTTTTACCCTGGAAAAAAATCAGAAGCAAGCTTACGAGACGAAACTCCGCCACCACGATGTGGAACCTTGGCGGAACCAATCTAGGGCTCAGGCGGAGCTGTTCTTCCGGGGAAACTTCCCTCCAAGAGGGGGAAATCATTGCCATCGTCATCACCAATGGTCCTCTCATCGGGAGGGGGTCAATCTCCATCAACATCTGCACCAGCACCATCGCCTCTCAAACCCTAGTTCATCTCTTGTATCCAATCTTCGTCTCATAGCCTCAGATTGGTACCTGTAGGTTGCTAGTAGTGTTGATTACTCCTTGTAGCTGATGCTAGTTTGTTTATTCGGTGGAAGATCATATGTTTAGATCCATTATGCACATTAATACCCCTCTGATCATGAACATGAATATGATTTGTGAGTAGTTATGTTTGTTCCTGAGGACATGGGAGAAGTCTTGCCATAAGTAGTCATGTGAATTTGGTATTCGTTCGATATTTTGATGAGATGTATGTTGTCTATCCTCTAGTGGTGTTATGTGAACGTCGACTACATGATACTTGACCATTATTTGGGCCTAGAGGAAGGCATTGGGAAGTAATAAGTAGATGATGGGTTGCTAGAGTGACAGAAGTTTAAACCCAAGTTTATGCGGTGCTTCGTAAGGGGATGATTTGGATCCATATGTTTCATGCTATGGTTAGGTTTACCTTAATACTTCTTTTGTTGTTGCGGATGCTTGCAAGAGTAGTTAATCATAACTGGGATGCTTGTCCAAGGAAGGGCAGCACTCAAGCACTGGTCAACCCACATATCAAATTATCAAAGTAACGAACGCGAAACATATGAGCGTCATGAAAATTAGCTTGACGATAATTCCCATGTGTCCTTGGGAGCGTTTTCCTTTATATACGAATTTGTCCTGGCTTGTCCTTTGCTACAAAAAGGATTGGGCCACCTTTTTGCACTTTATTTTCACTTGTTACTTGTTACCCGTTACCAATTATCTTATCACAAAACTATCTGTTACCGATAATTTCAGTGCTTGCAGAGAATACCTTACTGAAAACCGCTTGTCATTTCCTTCTGCTCCTCGTTGGGTCCGACACTCTTACTTATCGAAAGGACTACAATAGATCCCCTATACTTCTGGGTTATCAAGATCTTTTCTAGCGCCGTTGCCGGGGAGTGGAGTGCCTTTGGTAGGTGGAATTTGGTAAGGAAAAATTTATATAGTGTGCTGAAATTTACTGTCACTTGTTACTATGGAAAGTAATCCTCTAAGGGGCTTGTTCGGGGTATCTTCACCCCGACCAGTAGAGCAAAGAGTTGCTCCTCAACCTAATGAACCTACTAAAAATGAAAATGTTTACTTTGAAATTCCTTCGGGTATGATAGAGAAACTGCTAGCTAATCCTTTTGCAGGAGATGGAACACTACATCCCGATGAGCACTTAATATATGTGGATGAAGTTTGTGGATTATTTAAGCTTGCAGGTATGCCCAGAGATGTTATCAAGAATAAGGTCTCCCCTTTATCTTTGAAGGGAAAGGCATTGACATGGTATAGGCTATGTGTTGATATGGGATCATGGAAGTACAACCGATTGAAATTGGAATTTCATCAGAAGTTTTATCCTATGCATCTTGTTAATTGTGATCGCAATTATATATATAATTATTGGCCTCGCGAAGGAGAAAGCATCGCTCAAGCTTGGGGGAGGCTTTAGTCACTGTTATATTCATGCCCCAATCATGAGCTCTCAAGAGAAATGATTATTCAAAAAATTTATGCTCGGCTTTCTCTCAATAATCAAACCATGCTTGATACTTCTTGTACTAGTTCTTTTATGATGAAGACTACTAAATTCAAATGGGATTTATTGGAAAGAATTAAACGCAACTCCGAAGATTGGGAGCTCGACGAAGGTAAGGAGTCAGGTATAACACCTAAGTTTGATTGTGTTAAATCTTTTATGGACATCGATGTTTTCCGTGAATTTAGCACTAAATATGGACTTGACTCTGAGATAGTAGCTACTTTCTGTGAATCCTTTGCTACTCATGTTGATCTCCCTAAGGAGAAGTGGTTTAAATATAGTCCTCCGATTGAAGTAAAAGTAGTTGCACCTGTTAAAGTTGAAGAAAAGACTATCACTTATAATGATCCTATTGTTCCTACTACTTACGTTGAAAAACCACCTTTCCCTGTTAGAATAAAGGATCATGCCAAAGCTTCAATCATGGTTCGTTAGAGTAATGCTAAAACATCTACATCCTATGAACAAATTAAAGTTGAACCTAATATAGCTATGGTTAAAGATCTCTTGGTCGATAATATTGATGGGCATGTTATTTCTTTCTGTAGCTGCTAGAATTGCTAGACCTTATGCTAAAGATAAACATAGACCTGTTGTGGGCATGCCTGTTGTTTCTGTTAAAATAGGAGATCATTGTTATTGTCGGTGTCCTGGGAACGGGGGTCCCCAGACATGCCTGCCTGCGGCCCACGGCGTGGCGCAGATAGCGGGCCAATATGACCCAACTTCATCAACAAGGTATTCAAGACCCTCACGAGGGGCCAAGCCTCATGAGGCGGACGACACAGGACCTCCTCAAGGGCGGCCTCACCAGGCTGGCTCGCGAGGGGCAGAGATATCAAGGCAAGGCAAACCTCGCGAGGCCCTCCTGACGTGAGCCATGACGATCAGGATCAGGCGGGCGCCAGCGTGCGCAACGTCCTTATTCCCTCTTTGGTGCTAAGGAGGCAAGCGCGGGCGTAGAGTACCGAGGCATCAAGCAAAGGTTTCCATATCGGTGCAACGAGAACAAGACCAGCAGGACAGCAGGACGGAGGTCACCGTGGAGCCCAAGATGGCGTCACCACCAGAGCCTTTGGCAGGCGAAGACCGCTTTTGTCAGGATAAGCTGTACTGGTTGTCCCATTTCAAATTGGCCGTTGTTGGTCCCTTCCCGCTCAATATTTGGGAAGAGGACCAGGGCCTTTATAAATAGAGCTAGCCACCATAGTAGAGAGGCATGGGATCATCAACTGAGATCTTACCTAGAGACACACACCACCACAGCATGAGAAGCACAAGAACACCTCATCCTCAGGAGGCTGTTCTTCCCCTTGTACTGTTCATCATCAGCACAAGAGGCAATCCACCACCACCACCACACTGGAGTAGGGTATTACACCACAACGATGGCCCGAACTAGTATAAATCTCGCGTCTTTTGTGTTGTGAGTTCGTCGAGTTTTTCCGCAAAATCTTAACGAGCTAGGGTGTGGATCGGTAGGGAGGAAACCTTCGTGCACACCCCAGAGTTCAAACCTTGAGGGTTTTGCCGGAACCTGAGATCCGACATTTGGCGCGCCAGGTAGGGGTGTGCCAGAGCTTCCTATCCATCATTCCGCGTCCAATCGCTCCATCGTCTATATGGCGGACGCTCGTCGTGCTCGCGTCGAGCGCCGGGCTGCCCTGGCCACCCGCGTCGCACAGACAGCTCCCGTCGATGGGCCACCTCGTCGTTCTACGTCTCCTGCCCCAATGCCGCCACCGGCCCGGCGGGGAACAAGCAGCAAGCATCCTTGCTGCACCCCTCGGTGCGGCGGGATGGCCGCTACGCCACTATGTCGCTGACCCCGGTCGTCTCCTCGTCCCATGCTCGTCGCTATCCCATGGACGCACGGGGTGCGCTCCTCATGGTGCACGAGCTCCCGCTACCGTCCGGTCGACGACCTCTACGAGGACTGGCTCGACCGCATCGCCGAGCTTGTCCGCGCGGCAGGGGGCTCCCCCGAATCGTCTCTCTCGCTGCCTCACCCTCCGTCGGCTACGGGCAACGTAGCTCATGGAGCGCCTCCACCACCTCAGCCCCAAGACGGCACCTTGGCGCCAAGGCGCGTGGCCCCACGGCACGATCCATCGTGTCCGATGCCCGCACGTGAAGAAAGAAGCTGTCAAGAAGTTCCTCGGCCGCAAGATAATGCTCCGCCACTCCTTGCACCGCAACGCCAGGATTGTCCGCCGCGGCAGGCCCTCGCGCCGCTCACTATGGCAACACGTGGGCGTCAGGACCAAGCTCCACCTCCAAGACGTGCCCCGGTGACCACAGCTGGCTCCCGCGCCTTCACCCCCGAGCTGTGTAGCGTCTCCTAGCTTGGCAAGTTCAAGCCAGACCTGCCTCCTCGCTACAACGACACCCCCGACCCTGCAGAGTTCCTACAGCTCTACGAGCTGAGCATCAAGGCGGCCAACGGTGATGAGAAGGTCATGGCGAACTGGTTCCCTATGGCACTCAAAGACGGCGCCCGCCCGTGGCTCCTGGACCTGCCTCCGGGCTCGATCTCCTCCTGGGACGAGATGCGTGACCGCTTCGTCGCCAAATTCCAGGGCACTCGCGACCGCCCACCGGCTGCGGATGACCTGTGCCACGTCAAGCAGCAGCCAGGGGAGACCCTCCAGAAGTACATCCAGCGCTTCGACAATGTTCGCCTCAAGATCCCCAAGGTGACGGACGAGGCCATCATCTCCGTGTTCTCCGATGGCGTCCGAGACATCAAGATGAAGGAAGAGCTTGCTATCCACGAGGAGCTGTGCACGTCCTTGGAGCTGTTCAACCTGGAGACCAAGTGCGCAAGAGCTGAGGAGGGGCGCCTCTCCCTCCGCGAGCTACCGGCTGTGGACCCGGAGGAGAAGAAGGCCAAGGCAAAGGACGTGAAGCGCAAGGGAGTGGCCGTGCTCGCAGCGGAGCCGGACACCAAGCGCGGCAGAGACCAGCCCGAGCCATCTAAGGGCAGCCGACCGTTCTGCGCCTTCCACAACTGCGTCAACCCGGAGACATCGCGGCCGGGAAGCCTTTTATGCTGCGGATGAGGTTTGGAGATCCTAAATATGCTCCTTTGGACCGTCTGTGGAGTTCGCTGGACGCATATCTGGATTTAGCAGCGAGTGCTACCAATGCGGCCGAATACTTCAGAGATCAAATAGATCGCGAAGTGGAGAAGCTGTTCTGGTCGCAGTTTAATGTTCCAAAGCGTCCGCTCCCATTGACTGATCGGTTGGCCGAATGGGCCGATCTGAATAGACTGTCCGGACTTGCCATGAGATCTGTTGTGGATCATTTGTGGCCGGAAAGGCCAAAGCCGAATAGTTACTTTAGTTTGGTGCAGCACTTCCTTGGTGCAGTGCCGCATATCAATGCGATGAAGAGGTCGGCGTGCGTAGAGGGTGCACGGATGGCCCTTGCCCGTGTGAAGACATACTGGGCGAAGATGGAGGCCACCACCGTTGCAACCCAAGATTCGGACAAAAGCCGGGTACCTGCCGAGCACTACTTTCGAGAAGTTCTTGAGGGCGCTCATGCAATAGAAGCACAGTGCTCGAAGAATATTATGTTTTAAAGACATGTATTCCCATTGAAAAACAATGTTTTGCTGAATTGTAAAGGCTATTTTATACTTTTGCCTAAAAGAATTATAATACCTCCGATGCGGCCGTTCATGTATGTATGTATATAATCTGCAAGATGGTAGTCGTCGGCTTCAGCCCCCACGCATATAATGCGGGGGTGTTCGCAGAAGACGCATGTTCACACTTGATCCAACGTCTTGGTCCATTAAGGAGGTGATAGCGCAGCGAACTAGGCAATCGGACTATAATGCTTTAACACTTTCACTTAGCCATAGGAGTTTGACAGTGGGGCTACTATATAGCCCCTGGTGGCTCCGTGCTCGTCCGAACTCGGGGCGCGTATATGCCTGGCCGAGAAACGGCCCTTCGTTAAGGCGGAGGTATCTCAAAGATTCCGCGAGGTCATCGACTGGTTGACCAGTCTCGCGCTATATCATGACAGTCAGTTTTTGGCTTTCTCTACTGAGGTGCTCGTCCGGGTGACCCAGGGCACAATCGCAGTAGTTCTCCTGGTGCCGCCCTAGCCGATAGAACGGAACGTAAGGCAGCAAAACACAGGAGCCGGGCAAACCCAACATTTGACCAAAGACATGATTCGGAGTTGATGCATATAAGGCCTAACTCGTGACGCCGAACACTCCCTAAGGTATTCGGTCTTTATGATTGAAACTGGGCGTAATATTGCCCTTTGTAGTAAGCCCAGGTACGTGCAATATTCTGACGTGGCCACATGCCAATACGTCAGCATCCTTCTCAGTTATACTGAGGATCTGAGGGGTATATTTTAACAAAAGACAGTGCAAAAAGGTTTACGCAGGGTCTTAATCTAAAAAGAATCCTTGAAACGGGTCCCTGCTGCACGTCTGCGCATGTGTCTCCGTTGTGCCGTATCCTGGACGGGTGTAGCACGATGGTCATCTGTAAAAGAGAGGAACTTTAGTGGAAAAGTAGTCGTGCAAAGAGGTAGGTTATATTAAATAAACCATGTATAGTTCAAGATGAGTAAACTTGAGCCTAATTATCACTTGTTTACACGCATTGAGCCCCTTGTATTGTTTTTAGGCGTGCAGCCATCAAAACTGTATCAATTATGTACAACTATGCCAGACTCGTCTAGCCGTGGTCGTGGTCTTAACAACCTGTCAGATGCTTTAGTTGGTGAGGCCGTCTAGTGTGCGGCTGCTAAGGCCACCGCACGGTGTTCCGCGCGCAAGGAGCGCTCAAAATTTCCATGTACTGTAATGATGCCGCGTGGACCGGGCATCTTGAGCATGAGAGAAGCGTAATGCGGTATTGCATTAAAGCGGATGAAAGCTTCGTGTCCGAGTAGGAAGGTTAACGGAGCGATATGGAAGGTTAACTTCTCACTGCGGAAGTTATTCCGAAAGCCGAATATAACCTCTAGTAGCAGGGAGCTCGTGCAATGGGCTTCTGGACCTGGCGTTACTCCTTTAAAGGTAGTATTGCCACGGATGATTTTTGTTGGGTCCACCCCCATTTTGCGGACTGTGTCCTGATATATCAGGTTTAAACTACTGCCGTCGTCCATCAGGACTCGTGTAAAGTGGTATCCGTCGATTATTGGGTGTAACACCAAGGCAGCCCATCCTGCCTGCCGGATGCCGGCCGAGTAATCCCGATGGTCGAAGATGATTGGTTGGGACGACCAGTGGCAGAACCCCGTGGTAATGGGCCCTGGAGCGTGTGTCCTTAGTGTCGCCGCTTTGTCTCTCCCCTTCGTCACGTGTAACGTGTTTACTATTTTGACTTCTGGTGGGAATTTCTTCTGTTCCCCAGTGCTTTGCTTGCGAGGCTCGTCCTCGTCTACACTTGGTGTATCCAGCCCCTTGTGTTCGGCATTGAGTTTGCCGGACTGCTTGAAGACCCAACATTCTCTATGGGTATGATTGGCAGGTTTGTCGGGGGTGCTGTGGATTTGACATATTTTGTCCAAAATCTTGTTTAGGCTGGAAAGTTCATCCCTGTTGCCTTTAGGGGGCGGCTTTTGCTGATCTGACCGAGAGCTTTTGAATCCGGCGTTTACCGCCGTGCTCTTCGGACTGTCATCTTTATTCCGGCGCTTGTTTTTGCTGCGTCGTGGCTTCCCGTTTCCGTCCCTAACTTCGAATGTACTTGGGTCGCTGGTGCTGCATCGAGCCAACTAGCTGTCCTCGCCCGCGCAAAAGCGAGTCATCAGGCTTGTTAATGCAGCCATTGTTCTCAGATTTTCTTGGCCGAGGTGTCTGGCAAGCCATTTGTCTCGGATGCTATGTTTGAAAGCTGCTAAGGAATCAGCGTCCGAACAGTCAACTATTTGGTTCTTTTTGGTGAGGAACCTATTCCAGAGCTTTCGGGCTGACTCTCCGGGCTGTTGAGTTATATGACTTAAATCGTCTGCATCCGGTGGTCGGACATAGGTCCCTTGAAAATTTGCCCGAAAGGCGTCCTCTGAGCTCTTCCCAACTTCCAATAGTGTTTTCAGGGAAGCTTTTAAGCCAGTGTCGGGCTGGCCCTTTAAGTTTGAGGGGTAAGTATTTGATGGCATGGAGATCGTCTCTGTTGGCGAACGTAGTAATTTCAAAAAATTCCTACGCACACGCAAGATCATGGTGATGCATAGCAAGAAGAGGGGAGAGTGTTGTCCACGTACCCTCGTAGACTGAAAGCAGAAGCGTTATAACAACACAGTTGATGTAGTCGTACGTCTTCACGGCCCGACCGATCAAGCACCGAAACTACGGCACCTCCGAGTTCTAGCACACGTTCAGCTCGATGACGATCCCCGGACTCTGATCCAGCAAAGTGTCGGGGAAGAGTTCCGTCAGCACGACGGCGTGGTGACGATCTTGATGTTCTACCATCGCAGGGCTTCGCCTAAGCACCGCTACAATATTATCGAGGATTATGGTGGAGGGGGGCACCACACACGGCTAAGAGATCTCAAGGATCAATTGTTGTGTCTAGAGGTGCCCCCCTGCCCTCGTATATAAAGGAGCAAGGGGGAGGGGCGGCCGGCCAGGAGGAGGCGCGCCAGGGAGGAGTCCTACTCCTACCGGGAGTAGGACTCCCTCCTTCCCTTGTCCAACTAGGAGAGGGGGAAGGAAGGGAGAGAGAAGAGGAAGGAAAGGGGGGGGGGCGCTGCCCCCCCTCCTTGTCCAATTTGGACTAGAGGGGGAGGGGGCACGCGGCCTGCCCTGGCCGCCCCTCCTCTGCTCCACTTTGGGCCCATGAGGCCCATTAACCCCCCGGGGGGTTCCGGTAACCCTCCGGTACTCCGGTTTTATCCGAAACTTCTCCGGAACACTTCCGGTGTCCGAATATAGCCGTCCAATATATCAATCTTTATGTCTCGACCATTTCGAGAATCCTCGTCATGTTGGTGATCACATCCGGGTCTCCGAACAACCTGTGGTACATCAAAATATATAAACTCATAATGAAACTGTCATCGTAACGTTAAGCATGCAGACCCTACGGGTTCGAGAACAATGTACACATGACCGAGACACGTCTCCGGTCAATAACCAATAGCGGAACCTGGATGTTCATATTGGCTCCTACATATTCTACGAAGATCTTTATCGGTCAGATCGCATAACAACATACGTTGTTCCCTTTGTCATCGGTATGTTACTTGCCCGAGATTCGATCGTCGGTATCTCAATACCTAGTTCAATCACATTACCGGCAAGTCTCTTTACTCGTTCTGTAATACATCATCTCGCAACTAACTCATTAGTTGCAATGCTTGCAGGGCTTATGTGATGTGCATTACCGAGAGGGCCCAGAGATACCTCTCCAACAATCGGAGTGACAAATCCTAATCTCGAAATACGCCAACCCAACATGTACCTTTGGAGGCACCTGTAGAGCTCCTTTATAATCACCCAGTTACGTTGTGATGTTTGGTAGCACATAAAGTGTTCCTCCGGCAAACGGGAGTTGCATAATCTCATAGTCATGTGAACATGTATAAGTCATGAAGAAAGCAATAGCAACATACTAAATGATCGGGTGCTAAGCTAATGGAATGGGTCATGTCAATCACATCATTCTCCTAATGATGTGATCCCATTAATCAAATGACAACACATGTCTATGGTTAGGAAACATAACCATCTTCGATCAATGAGCTACTCAAGTAGAGGCATACTAGTGACGCTTAGTTTGTCTATGTATTCACACAAGTATTATGTTTCCGGTTAATACAATTCTAGCACGAATAATAAACATTTATCATGATATTAGGAAATAAATAATAACTTTATCATTGCCTCTAGGGAATATTTCCTTCAGTCTCCCACTTGCACTAGAGTCAATAATCTAGATTACACAGTAATGATTCTAACACCCATGGAGCTTTGGTGTTGATCATGCTTTGCTCGTGGAAGAGGCTTAGTCAATGGGTCTGCAACATTCAGATCCGTATGTATCTTGCAAATCTCTATGTCTCCCACCTGGACTAGATCCCGGATGGAATTCAAGCGTCTCTTGATGTGCTTGGTTCTCTTGTGAAATCTGGACTCCTTTGCCAAGGCAATTGCACCAGTATTGTCACAAAAGATTTTCATTGGACCCGATGCACTAGGTATGACACCTAGATCGGATATGAACTCCTTCATCCAGACTCCTTCGTTTGCTGCTTCCGAAGCAGCTATGTACTCCGCTTCACATGTAGATCCCGCTACGACGCTTTGTTTAGAACTGCACCAACTGACAGCTCCACCGTTTAATGTAAACACGTATCTGGTTTGCGATTTAGAATCGTCCGGATCAGTGTCAAAGCTTGCATCAACGTAACCTTTTACGATGAGCTCTTTGTCACCTCCATATATGAGAAGCATATCCTTAGTCCTTTTCAGGTATTTCAGGATGTTCTTGAACGCTGTCCAGTGATCCACTCCTAGATTACTTTGGTACCTCCCTGCTAGACTTATGGCTAGACACACATCAGGTCTGGTACACAGCATTGCATACATGATAGAGCCTATGGCTGAAGCATAGGGAACATCTTTCATTTTCTCTCTATCTTCTGTAGTGGTCGGGCATTGAGTCTTACTCAACTTCACACCTTGTAACACAGGCAAGAATCCTTTATTTGCTTGATCCATTTTGAATTTCTTCAAAACTTTGTCAAGGTATGTGCTTTGTGAAAGTCCAATTAAGCGTCTTGATTTATCTCTATAGATCTTAATGCCCAATATGTAAGCAGCTTCACCGAGGTCTTTCATTGAAAAACTCTTATTCAAGTATCTCTTTATGCTATCCAGAAATTCTATATGATTTCCAATTAGTAATATGTTGTCCACATATAATATCAGAAATGCTACAGAGCTCCCACTCACTTTCTTGTAAATATAGGCTTCTCCAAAAGTCTGTATAAAACCGAATGCTTTGATCACACTATCAAAGCGTTTATTCCAACTCCGAGAGGCTTGCACCAGTCCATAAATGGATCACTGGAGCTTGCACACTTTGTTAGCTCCCTTTGGACCGACAAAACCTTCTGGTTGCATCATATACAACTCTTCTTCCAGAAATCCATTCAGGAATGCAGTTTTGACATCCATCTGCCAAATTTCATAATCATAAAATGCGGCAATTGCTAACATGACTCGGACAGACTTAAGCATCGCTACGGGTGAGAAGGTCTCATCGTAGTCAATCCCTTGAACTTGTCGAAAACCTTTTACGACAAGTCGAGCTTTGTAGACAGTAACATTACCGTCAGCGTCAGTCTTCTTCTTAAAGATCCATTTGTTCTCAATTGCTTGCCGATCATCGGGAAAGTCAACCAAAGTCCACACTTTGTTCTCATACATGGATCCCATCTCAGATTTCATGGCTTCAAGCCATTTTGCGGAATCTGGGCTCACCATCGCTTCTTCATAGTTCGTAGGTTCATCATGATCTAGTAGCATGACTTCCAGAACAGGATTACCGTACAACTCTGGTGCGGATCTTACTCTGGTTGATCTATGAGGTTCAGTAACAACTTGATCTGAAGTTTCATGATCATCATCATTAACTTCCTCACTAATTGGAGTAGGTGTCATAGAAACCGGTTTCTGTGATGAACTACTTTCCAACAAGGGACCAGGTACAATTACCTCATCAAGTTCTACTTTCCTCCCACTCACTTCTTTCGAGGGAAACTCCTTCTCTAGAAAGTTTCCGAATTTAGCAACAAAAGTCTTGCCTTCGGATCTGTGATAGAAGGTGTATCCAATAGTCTCCTTTGGATATCCTATGAAGACACATTTCTCCGATTTGGGTTCGAGCTTATCAGGTTGAAGCTTTTTCACATAAGCATCGCAGCCCCAAACTTTTAGAAATGACAACTTTGGTTTCTTGCCAAACCACAGTTCATAAGGTGTCGTCTCAACGGATTTCGATGGTGCCCTATTTAACGTGAATGCAGCCGTCTCTAAAGCATAACCCCAAAGCGATAGCAGTAAATCAGCAAGAGACATCATTGATCACACAATATCTAGTAAAGTACGATTATGATGTTTGGACACACCATTACGTTGTGGCGTTCCGGGTGGCGTGAGTTGTGAAACTATTCCGCATTGTTTCAAATGTACACCAAACTCGTAACTCAAATATTCTCCTCCATGATTAGATCGTAGAAACTTTATTTTCTTGTTACGATGATTTTCAACTTCAGTCTGAAATTCTTTGAACTTTTCAAATGTTTCAGACTTATGTTTCATCAAGTAGATATACCCATATCTGCTTAAGTCATCTCTGAAGGTGAGAAAATAACGATATCCGCCACGAGCCTCAACATTCATCGGATCACATACATCTGTATGTATGATTTCCAACAAATCTGTTGCTCTCTCCATAGTACCGGAGAACGGCTTTTGTCTTCTTGCCCATAAGCATGGTTCGCAAGTACCAAGTGATTCATATCCAAGTGGTTCACAAAAGTCCATCATGAATGGAGTTTCTTCATGCGCTTTACTACGATATGATCCTATCAACGGCAGTGCCACAAATAAGTTGCACTATCATTATAACTCTGCATCGTCTTTTAGCTTCAAATTATGAACTATCGTGTGTCACTACTATCACAGATTCAATAAGTAATAGACCACTCTTCAGGTGCATGACCTAATAGAATAGAGTACTGCGCATTTAAATGGGTAACCGTCTCCATCAAACAAGATTCGTCAGTCAATGCTGGCACAGAGGGAGTCCTGGATTAGGGGGTGTTCGGGTAGCCGGACTATACCTTCAGCCGGACTCCTGGACTATGAAGATACAAGATTGAAGACTTCGTCCCGTGTCCGGATGGGACTTTCCTTGGCGTGGAAGGCAAGCTTGGCGATGCGGATATTCAAGATCTCCTACCATTGTAACCGACTCTGTGTAACCCTAACCCTATCCGGTGTCTATATAAACCGGAGGGTTGTAGTCCGTAGGCAATCAACTCCATACACAACAATCATACCATAGGCTAGCTTCTAGGGTTTAGCCTCCTTGATCTCGTGGTAGATCTACTCTTGTACTACCCATATCATCAATATTAATCAAGCAGGAGTAGGGTATTACCTCCATCGAGAGGGCCCGAACCTGGGTAAAACAAAGTGTTCCCTGCCTCCTGTTACCATCCGGCCTAGACGCACAGTTCGGGACCCCCTACCCGAGATCCGCCGGTTTTGACACCGACATTGGTGCTTTCATTGAGAGTTCCTCTGTGCCGTCACAATCAGGAAGGATGCCTCTTCCCGTCTTTAAAGACGGCGCCGTTGCTAAGGGAGCCTTGGCTGTTAGCCAGACCCTCCGGCTAGGTGGTTTCCTCATGACCGCCTGTTCAGCTGTTGCACTGACGGTGACCTCTCGGGTCATCAAAAGCAACCTACACGTCAGCTCGGAGCTCGTCGAGCAGCTAGATCCAATGGAGCTCTCTTCCGTAAACGAGCTCTTGGATCGCATCGCCGCCCTGGGGGTCGCTACGGATTACGACCAGGTTGGGCTTAAACCCGATCTAAGAGAAATTAACTCTCCCCAAGTCACCCACCACGTTGCCGTGGTAGAGGCGCAGTGCGGCGACCCTTCATCTATTTTAAGGACTAGCTACGTCCGAATTCCCGACTCCTCCAAGCCGGATACCCGCGGAGGGGAGGATGTAACTCAAGACCTGAGCTTAGGATCAGGCAACGGGCTAGATTCGTTGGACAACATCCAAGAATCCGAACTTCAGAGTTCGGAAACTCTTCGGCCTCCGAATCTTGGATTGGGTGAGGTTTCAGATTCAACGACACCCGCCCACCCGAACATAAGCGATCTCTCCCAAATCAGGCAGAGGCCCGAGGAAACAGTACATCATTACTGGGCCAGATTCCTCCTGGTTATGAACAGGATAAAGGATTGCCGCGAGGAAGACGCAATCTCAATTTTCTGCAGTAATTGCACGGACGAGGGAATCCTTAACGCCGTAAGTCGTCGTGATATTACACGCTTCGCTGACTTGGCGTCCATAGTACAAAAATATTGTGCGATGGAAAGCGCCTGGAAAACCGAAATAAAATTTTGGGATAATCCGGCCTTGAATAGTAATCCCGTCCGAACTAAGAGGGTGCATCATCATAGGACACCCGGGATAAACACCAAAAAGCCAAAACCCTCTACAGGGCATGGAACCGTACTGGAAAGGTGGCTTGATGGACCCTGTAGAATTCACAGTACAGAGGACGCCACACCAACTCACAGCCTTAGAGCATGTTGGATACTCCGGCAGGTGGCCAAAATTGGCGAGGACCTCTTAATCCTGGAGGCCGCAGAAAGCCAGCCCGAGGACACCAGTACCGTTCTCACAGTCTTCGAGACTTTCGCATCAAACAATGTGCGAAAAAGAACACTCCGCAGCCTCGCCGAAGTCTATCAAGTTGCAACAATAAATCCATGGAGCGACACTGCTATTACCTTCAACGCAAGTGATGAACCTAAATTCCGAACAGCCCGAGCACCAGCCGCATTGGTCCTCAGTCCCATAGTGGACGGCTTTCGCCTCACCAAGGTGCTCATGGATGGAGGCAGCGGACTGAACCTCATTTATGAGGAAACCCTTCAAAAAATGGAAATAGACTGGAGCCGCGTCGAGCGAAGCAGCACAACCTTTAGAGGAATAATCCCCAGTCGGGAAGCGCGCTGCACAGGAAAAATCACACTAGATGTGGTGTTCGGCACGCCGGATAATTACAGGTCCGAAGAAGTCACGTTTCAAGTGGCCCCGTTTAAGAGCGGACATCACGCTTTACTGGGACGGGAAGCATTCACAATCTTCCAAGCAATACCCCATTACGGGTACATGAAGCTTAAGATGCCCGGGCCGAACGGAATTATCACTCTAGCTAGTGATCCGGACGTAGCACTCCGCGCCGAAAACAAGACGGCCGCATTAGCCCTTGAGGCACTATCCGAAGCCCTAGCGGCCGAGGAACTGACTGCGCTGCGCTCCACGGTTAACAGGGATGATGTGATACTCGATAAGAGATCCAAATCCACATCCTTCAAGCCAGCTGACGAAATAGTCAAATTCCAGGTCCATCCAACGGACCCCAATAAAACAGCTTCCATCGGGGCACGACTGAGCCCTGATGTAGACGCCGCACTGCGAGAGTTCCTACGAGAGAACTGGGACATTTTCGCCTGGCACCCTTCAGACATGCCAGGGATCCCACGCAAGCTGGCCGAACACAGCTTAAATATCCTAAAAGGATTCAAACCTGTCAAACAAGCCCTTCGGCGTTTTTCCGAACCCAAGAGACAGGCTATGGGAGAGGAGCTAGCCAAGCTATTGGAGGCCGGATTCATTAGAGACATAAAACATCCGGACTGGCTAGCAAACTTGGTGATGGTACCAAAGAAGGACAAATCCTGGCGCCTGTGTGTCGATTTTAAAGACCTTAACAAGGCTTGCCCAAAGGATCCCTTCCCCCTCCCCCGTATCGATCAAATTATCGATGCCACCGCAGGACACGACTCGTTGTGTTTCCTCGACGCATACTCCGGTTACCATCAAATCAAGATGGCAGAATCAGACCAAGCTGCAACAGCATTCATCACACCATACGGCCCATTCTGCTTCAACACAATGCCCTTCGGGCTGAAAAACGCCGGCGCAACATATCAGCGCATGATCCAGACATGTCTGGCAAATCAGATCGGCAAAACAGTGGAGGCGTATGTGGATGATGTGGTCGTCAAATCAAGACATGTCGAATCTCTAATAGACGACTTGAGGCTTACATTCGATAACCTCCGAAAATATGACATCAAGCTCAACCCGGAAAAATGCGTCTTCGGCGTTCCAGCCGGAAAGCTCTTGGGCTTCATTGTATCCGGTAGAGGAATTGAAGCTAATCCAGCCAAGATCCGAGCTTTGTCACAATTGGATATCCCAAAGGACCTCAAACAAATACAAAAATTAACCGGATGCGTGGCGGCTTTAAGCCGCTTCATCTCCCGCTTGGGAGAAAAGGCACTACCCCTCTATCGCCTCCTTCGGCGCACCGAACACTTCGAGTGGACGGAGGCCGCCACGGCCGGACTTGATGAAATAAAAGCCATATTGGCAACAAACCCAGTCCTGGCCGCGCCGAACACCGGCGAACCAATGTTATTGTACATTGCAGCAACACATCAAGTTGTCAGCGCAGTGCTCGTTGTCGAGCGGGAAACGGACGGACACAAATTCCCCCTTCAAAGGCCGGTCTACTACGTATCCACTGTCCTCACTCCATGCAAATCACGGTACCCGCATTATCAAAAGATTGCATACGCGGTATTCATGGCATCCCGGAAGCTACGACACTACTTTCAAGAGTGTTCCATAACAGTAGCCTCGGAAGTACCACTCAACGATATTATCAACAACCGCGACGCAACGGGCCGGATTGCAAAATGGGCCATCGAGCTCCTCCCGTTCGATATAACCTATAAGCCACGGCGAGCTATTAAATCGCAAGTTTTGGCCGACTTCGTCGCAGAATGGACGGAGGCCGAGCTCCCTAAAGAGTACGGCACATATTCAAGCTGGATTATGCATTTCGACGGCTCCAAAATGTTGGCCGGACTGGGGGCCGGCGTCATCCTAACGTCCCCCACAGGAGACACAGTCCAATATGTGCTCCAGATCATGTACATGGATTCCAACAATGCAGCCGAATATGAGGCCCTCCTACATGGTCTCCGGATAGCAGTATCCATGGGTATCCAGCGCCTAGAGGTACGCGGGGATTCAAACCTCGCGATATCCCAAATAAATGGAGACTTCGACGCCAAGGACCCAAAAATGGCAGCTTACCGCAACGCCGTCCTAAAAATGTCAGCTCGGTTCGAAGGGCTGGAGTTTCACCATATAGCCCGAGAAAACAATCAAGCAGCGGACGTCCTGGCACGCATCGGAGCAAAACGCGATGCAGTCCCCCCCAACATCTTTTTGGAAAGATTGTTCAAGCCATCCATAACATGGGAGGGGGAACCCGTAAATAACAGCCCGGACCCAGCCGCACCACTCGACGCCGAACAATCTGACACAATTGGAGGCTCTGCCAATGAAATTACACCTTCGGCCCACGTAATAATGGCGGTCATCGCCCCGTGGACAGAACCATTCCTAGCCTACCTTACTAGGCAGGAACTCCCGGAGGACCAAAACGAGGCCCGCTGCATAGTGCGGCGATCTAAAGCCTATAGAGTCCATGAGGGAGAGCTTTATAAGAAAAGCACTACCGGAGTCCTTCAAAGGTGCATCTCCGAAGAGGAAGGGCGGAACCTTCTGGCTGAAATTCATGCCGGACTCGATGGTCGCCACACCGCTGCTCGGTCCCTTGTTAGCAAGGCTTTCCGTACAGGCTTTTATTGGCCGACGGCCCGGGCAGACGCTCAGGACTTAGTCCAACGATGCGCTGGTTGCCAACTTTTTGCCAACCAAAGCCATATGCCACCCACCGCACTCCAAACTATACCCATCACCTGGCCTTTTGCGGTCTGGGGGCTTGACATGGTCGGACCCCTTAAAGGTGGGACCGATAGGAAAAAATACTTACTGGTCATGGTGGACAAATTCACCAAATGGATAGAAGCCAAGCCTGTTAAAACGGCCGAATCCGGACCTGTGATAGACTTCATATCCGGGGTTGTACACCGTTATGGCGTCCCCCACAGCATCATAACCGATAACGGTACAAACTTTACCGCCGACGAGGTAAAACTCTGGTGCAAAAACATGGGCATCAAGCTCGATTATGCTTCCGTCTATCACCCACAAACCAACGGCCAGGTCGAACGTGCAAATGGTCTTATAATGAGCGGCATTAAACCCAGACTGGTGCGGTCCCTCAAGGAATCTAACACGCACTGGGTAGAGGAGCTCGACTCCGTGCTATGGGGGCTGCGGACCACGCCAAATCGCACCACCGGATACACACCATTTTTTATGGTGTACGGCGCAGAGGCAGTTCTGCCCTGCGACATAATTCATGACTCACCTAGAGTGCGCATGTACGAAGAAAGAGAAGCCGAGCTCGATCGGCAGGACAACTTGGACGCCCTGGAGGAGGAGCGTGACGTGGCAAAAGCCCGTTCCGCATTTTATCAACAGCAGGCCCGAAGATATCAAAGCAGAGAAGTACGGGCCAAAAATTACAATGTTGGCGAACTAGTTCTACGCCTGCCGGATAAGAAAAAGGACAAACTCAAGCCCAAGTGGGAAGGTCCATTCATAATCGACCAAGTCCTGACTGGCGGGGCGTACCGCCTGCGAGATGCGTCGGATAACCGACTCGAGCCGAACCCGTGGAACGCCACCCGTCTCCGAAGATTCTATGCCTAGCGCCGGACTCTGTGTTCGTCTCCTTCCTCTGTCCATTTTTTGCATTTTTCTGTCTTACATTTCTCTCCTTCCCCTCTTTTCTTTTATAGCCCTTAAAGGCTTATCTAGTGATGCGCCACTCGCGCTAAACCTGGGGGCTTCTTTAACAGAAGCTTATTTATACGGGCTTCACGCCCAACACATGCGTCAAACTTCCGCATGTACCTTTTTCTTCACCATTATATGCATCGATATGACTTAAGTTTTGGCCAAGCTGGGTTGCCTGGCTCCTGTGCTTACCCCTACGTTCCCGATTGTTCGACTAGGTGGTAAAGGGAGCACCTCTGCGATTGTTACTGCCGGGTCAGCCGGATGTGTACCTCAGACTGGGTGAAGCCAAAAGCTAGCATTCTTAAGGGAATATTCGGTCGGTGAGATAAAAGATGATCTTTTTCTTTTTTTATATATGCGCCCCCAGATGCTTTTTTCTGCGTCTTTTTACGCAGTCCGGACATGCACTTTAGGGCATGCCTCCCAGCGAAAGGAACCCCTAACGGAACTATTCTCTCTGGAAGATGTTTCTTACTAACCATGTAATATAACATAACTAGTTGGGCACTTGTCTGATAAAGCACTAATGACCCCTACGCCTGGTCTCCACGCATACCACGGTTCTTATATAACCGCTATGGTATTCGGACACACTCCGGACCGTCAGGTCCCGAGGTTGAAGCGAAAAGGTCGGCAACGACAAACGATCTACAATCCGGCTAGAAGGCATTACACATGTCAATTCAAAATTACATAGTCATTCTGACTGATTGTATTCCTCTTCTATACCATCTAACAGGCTGTCTAATTTACAGTCCTGCTGGGAATACTTCGCGGCCAACTCTACTTGGCCGTATACTAAGCTCACAGGGATCTCCTTCCCGTCAGGCCCCACTGGTCCGACCTCGGCCATGTGGTTTGGGTCAGACTTCGTAAAACGGGTCTTCACCATGGCCCAGGCTTCCCTAGCGCCTTGTCGGCAGGCCGATATCTTCCACAACCGGAAGCGCCGCCGAGCTCCCTTCAGCTTCTCCGCAAGCTCTCCAAGGCCCTCGGGCATGGAGTGGGCAGGCCATAAGGCTTGGGCAACACCTCGCATCGCCTGCCGAATTCGCTCGTGCAGTTGCATGAGTTCGGGAAGAAGGTCACCCGTAGAACCGGGCATCTCCTCTGCAGGACGACCTGTGAGCATACCTACAGACATTACTCTGTTAGTCGACTTCCTCGCCGAACTCTTTTTTCAAAGTTCGTTCAAGCACTTACTAAAAATGCCGCGTCGAAGCCGCTGATTCTCCTTCGTGGAGTCCGACAGCTGGCCACGAACATCTTTAAGTTCGACGTCCAGCTTGGTGTTGGCATCCTGAAGATCATTCTTCTCTCGCCTCACCCTTGTCAACATACTCTCACCGGCCTTTAGCTGGCGTAAGAGTTGTTGTTTGTCCGGATCGAGTCCGGCGCCATCTGCAATATGATTTGTCAGATTTACACCCACA
The DNA here is from genome assembly GCF_018294505.1 of Triticum aestivum. Taxonomy (NCBI): domain Eukaryota; kingdom Viridiplantae; phylum Streptophyta; class Magnoliopsida; order Poales; family Poaceae; genus Triticum; species Triticum aestivum. The sequence goes on from NC_057806.1 coordinate 629,470,285, forward strand.
CCGCACAATACTAATCTTTCGAAGTGTATCTTACCTGAGGGGGTCTCTTTGGACTCCCCTGCTGCGGCTAGTGCGGCCTCTAGTTGGGCCTTGCACTTTTCCAGCTCCTGGGACAGTACAGTATTCTTCTCTGTAAGAACCTGCATATTAAAGATCCTTAAATCAGTTGCTCTAACTGTTTCAAGTCTCGGGGGCTACTGGTATATATATATTTGACCAAAATTTTCTTACCCGTATGTCTTTTACATACTGCTCCGTGGCTCTGGCTAAACCATTTTGAGCGGCACGGAGGTACGCATCTCCCGAATTAAAGGCATCTAAAGCCTCTTGGGAGAAACAAGCGTCGCGTAGAACTGTCCGGCGACGCCTGTGGTTCATGGCACTCTCCACTTCAGAATTTGTGGCAGACAGCCTGTCCTCATCCTCTGTCGGAGGAGCGTCCGGTACGCGCCTTGTGCTCGCCTCCGCTTCCTGGCCAGCCGTTGGAGCCTGGCTAGTGGAGGCGCGATTGGCAACCTCTCCGGATGTAGTCCGGCGAGGTCTCTTCGTTCTGAAGATAGCACGAACGTTAATATGCCCTGACAGAATAACACCAGGGAAACAGAGGGTGCTATACCTTTGCGCCGGCATCTCAGTCCGGACTTCATTCCTTTTTGCCCCACGGGGCCCTGCGGCCCCTCGTTGGCTAGCCGCCGCAGGTTCGGCCTCCTGCCTCGGAAAACTCCCCTGCAAAACACGGTTGTCGTCAGAAACACCGGAATACGCGAGAGTGCAATCTCTCTCAAGGGAATGAGACTCCGGTTTCTGTCACCTGGGAGGCCGGAATTAACCCTGGGTAATTAGCCATGATGGCTACCAAGGTATTGTCCTTGCTTAGCTGATGGAACACCCCGTCGATAAGCTCCACCGATATGTCCGAATCCTCTTCGGAGTCCGGATTGAGGGGCCGTTCTGGGTCCTCGGGCAGTGGACGGCGGCTGCTTATGTCCTTTACCTCCTGTCGTAGTTCCTACATTGAAGTCGTTGGACTACCTATCTAACCATGGGAGTATAAAACAAACGGGCAAGTGCAATTGTTCACTTACCCAACTTGGAGGATCGTACATACTGAATCCGGTCTGCGTATTGACGCGGAGGAATTCCTCCTTTTCTCCCTTATACAAAGAAGATAAGATCTTTACTAAGGCGGCGGCTGAGTCCCGCCCTTTACGACCATAACGTGTGGTGTCGTCCTCCCCATTGAAATCCCACATGGGGTGGCCTCTATATTGAAGCGTCCGCACTCCCCGCATAATGCATGCGGCCATGACTCCAATCATGGTTAGTCCGGAATGAGCCAACAGTCTTATCCGGCCCATCAGGTAAAGGACGTCTCTGTCACTTTCTCTCTAAGAGCTCCGCGGACGCCAGCTCAAGCGTTTCTTCAATGGAGCACTGTTGAACTCAGGGAGACCGACCCGGATAGGGTCCGGTAGCGGGACGTCATCTATGTAAAACCATTTCGAAGGCCAGTCCTCAGACGCCTTCTTTGGGGTTCCAGATAGGTATCCGGTCCCGGCGATGCGCCATACTTCGGCTCCGCCCACTTGATATATAGACCCCTTTTCAGAATGGGGCACCAGGCAAAATAACCTCTTCCACAGCACGAAATGAGCCTCAACGCCTAAAAATAGCTCGCAAAGGGCAACGAAACCTGCGATGTGCAATACGGAGGCGGGTGTGAGATTGTGCAGCTGGAGGCCATATAACTCCAGAAGCCCGCGGAGAAATGGGTGAATTGGAAATCCCAATCCCCTTATTAGATAGGGGACGAGGCACACCCGCTCTCCTTTAGAAGGATTGGGGGTGCTCTCCGCTTGTTTTGCACCTTTATAGGTGGCGAGACCGGCTCGAACCGGGACCATGTATGCTTGAGGGAGGAATCCCTTGGCCTGAAGTGACGCTAACTTGCTATGCAGGATGGTGTAACTCTCCTAGTCCCCGGGTTTGGGACCGGAGGGGCGAGGGGAGGAGCTGCGACGGCTGGTCATGTTGGAATGGACCTTTGCTGGAGGCGCTCTGATGATAACTCACGGAAATGAGAAGATGTGGTTTGGACCTAAATCCCCATCCCGTTAAATAGACAGCTCGTTTATACAGCTAGGGGTGTGGATGTAAAAATGCCCCGGCTTTTCGCATTTGTTTGAACACGTGGAAGACGGCCATTATTGGTCATGGAAGCCAAGGAGGACTACATTACAAAAATCGGACATTATTCCTACAGGTACACAAGATTTGGAGAAGAACCCGCCTTGCAATGTCGAACAAATGTGCGTGCCGGACTCATCGTCATTGAAGCCTGGTTCGGGGGCTACTGAGGGAGTCCTGGATTAGGGGGTGTTCGGGTAACCGTACTATACCTTCAGCCGGACTCCTGGACTATGAAGATACAAGATTGAAGACTTCGTCCCGTGTCCAAATGGGACTTTCCTTGGCGTGGAAGGCAAGCTTGGCGATGCGGATATTCAAGATCTCCTACCATTGTAACCGACTCTGTGTAACCCTAACCCTATCCGGTGTCTATATAAACCGGAGGGTTGTAGTCCGTAGGGGATCAACTCCATACACAACAATCATACCATAGGCTAGCTTCTAGGGTTTAGCCTCCTTGATCTCGTGGTAGATCTACTCTTGTACTACCCATATCATCAATATTAATCAAACAGGAGTAGGGTATTACCTCCATCGTGAGGGCCCGAACCTGGGTAAAACAAAGTGTCCCCTGTCTCCTGTTACCATCCGGCCTAGACGCACAGTTCGGGACCCCCTACTCGAGATCCGCCGGTTTTGACATCGACAGGCACCAAATAACAATTATTTAGGTCTAAAACTAATCCCGAAGGTAGATGTAGAGGTAGCGTGCCGACCGCGATCACATCGACTTTGGAACCATTTCCCACGCGCATCGTCACCTCGTCCTTAGCCAATCTTCGCTTAATCTGTAGTCCCTGTTTCGAGTTGCAAATATTAGCAACAGAACCAATATCAAATACACAGGTGCTACTACGAGCATTAGTAAGGTGCACATCAATAACATGTATATCACATATACCTTTGTTCACCTTGCCATCCTTCTTATCCGCCAAATACTTGGGGCAGTTCTGCTTCAAGTGACCAGTCTTCTTGCAGTAGAAGCACTCAGTTTCAGGTTTAGGTCCAGATTTGGGTTTCTTCTCCTGAGCAGCAACTTGCTTGCTGTTCTTCTTGAAGTTCCCCTTCTTCTTCCCTTTGCCCTTTTTCTTGAAACTAGTGGTCTTGTTAACCATCAACACTTGATGCTACTTCTTGATTTCTACCTCCGCAGCTTTTAGCATTGCGAAGAGCTCGGGAATTGTCTTATCCATCCCTTGCATGTTATAGTTCATCACAAAGCTCTTGTAGCTTGGTGGCAGTGATTGGAGAATTCTGTCAATGACGCAATCATCCGGAAGATTAACTCCCAGTTGAATCAAGTGATTATTATACCCAGACATTTTGAGTATATGCTCACTGACAGAACTGTTCTCCTCCATCTTGCAGCTATAGAACTTATTGGAGACTTCATATCTCTCAATCCGGGCATTATCTTGAAATATTAACTTCAACTCCTGGAACATCTCATATGCTCCATGACGTTCAAAACATCGTTGAAGTCCCGGTTCTAAGACGTAAAGCATGGCACATTGAACTATCGAGTAGTCATCAGCTTTGCTCTGCCAGATGTTCTTAACGTCGTCAGTTGCATCAGCAGCAGGCCTAGCACCCAGCGGTGCTTCCAGGACGTAATTCTTCTGTGCAGCAATGAGGATAATCCTCAAGTTACGGACCCAGTCCATGTAATTTCTACCATCATCTTTCAACTTTGCTTTCTCAAGGAACGCATTAAAATTCAACGGAACAACAGCACAGGCCATCTATCTACAATCAAACATAAACAAGCAAGATACTATCAGGTACTAAGTTCATGATAAATTTAAGTTCAATTAATCATATTACTAAAGAACTCCCACTTAGATAGATATCCCTCTGATCCTCTAAGTGATCACGTGATCCAAATCAACTAAACCATGTCCGATCATCACGTGAGATGGAGTAGTTTCAATGGTGAACATCACTATGTTGATCATATCTACTATATGATTCACGCTCGACCTTTCGGTCTTCGTGTTCGGAGGCCATATCTGTTATATGCTAGGCTCGTCAAGTTAAACCTGAGTATTCTGCGTGTGCAACTATTTTGCACCCGTTGTATTTGAACGTAGAGCCTATCACACCCGATCATCACGTGGTGTCTCAGCACGAAGAACTTTTGCAACGGTGCATACTCAGGGAGAACACTTATACTTTGATAATTTAGTGAGGGATCATCTTATAAAGCTACCGTCAATCAAAGCAAGATAAGATGCATAAAGGATAAACATCACATGCAATCAATATAAGTGATATGATATGGCCATCATCATCTTGTGCTTGTGATCTCCATCTTCGAAGCACCATCATGATCACCATCGTCACCGGCGCGGAACCTTGATCTCCATCGTAGCATCGTTGTCGTCTCACCAATCTTATGCTTCTACGACTATCGCTACCGCTTAGTGATAAAGTAAAGCATTACACGGCGATTGCATTGCATACAACAAAGCGACAACCATATGGCTCCTGCCAGTTGCCGATAACTCGATTACAAAACATGATCATCTCATACAATAAATTTTAGCATCATGTCTTGACCATATCACATCACAACATGCCCTGCAAAAACAAGTTAGACGTCCTCTACTTTGTTGTTGCAAGTTTTACGTGGCTGCTACGGTCTTAGAAAGAACCAATCTTACCTACGCATCAAAACCACAACGATAGTTTGTCAAGTTGGTGTTGTTTTAACCTTCGCAAGGACCAGGCGTAGCCACACTCGGTATAACTAAAGTTGGAGAAACTGACACCCGCCAGCCACCTGTGTGCAAAGCACGTCGGTAGAACCAGTCTCGTGTAATCGTACGCGTAATGTCGGTCCGGGCCGCTTCATCCAACAATACCGCCGAACCAAAGTATGACATGCTGGTAAGCAGTATGACTTATATCTCCCACAACTCACTTGTGTTCTACTCATGCAAATAACATCAACACATAAAACCTAGGCTCGGATGCCACTGTTGGGGAACGTAGTAATTTCAAAAAAATTCCTATGCACACGCAAGATCATGGTGATGCATAGCAACGAGAGGGAAGAGTGTTGTCCATGTACCCTCGTAGACCGAAAGTGGAAGCGTTATAACAATGCGGTTGATGTAGTCGTACGTCTTCACGGCCTGACCGATCAAGCACCGAAACTACGGAACCTCTGAGTTCTAGCACACGTTCAGCTCGATGACGATCCCCAGACTCCGATCTAGCAAAGTGTCGGGGAAGAGTTCCGTCAGCACGGCAGCGTGGTGACGATCTTGATGTTCAACCGTCGCACGGCTTCGCCTAAGCACCGCTACAAAATTATCGAGGATTATGGTGGAGGGGGGCACCGCACACGGCTAAGAGATCTCAAGGATCAATTGTTGTGTCTAGAGGTGGCCCCCTGCCCCCGTATATAAAGGAGCAAGGGGGAGGGGGCAGCCGGCCAGGAGGAGGCGCACCAGGGAGGAGTCCTACTCCTACCGGGAGTAAGACTCCCTCCTTTCCTTGTCCAACTAGGAGAGGGGGAAGGAAGGGAGAGAGAAGAGGAAGGAAAGGGGGGGCACCGCTCCCCCCTCCTTGTCCAATTCGGACTAGAGGGTGAGGGGGTGCGCAGCCTGCCCTGGCCGCCCCTCCTCTGCTCCACTTTGGGCCCATGAGGCCCATTAACCCCCCGGGGGTTCCGGTAACCCTCTGGTACTCCGGTTTTATTCGAAACTTCTCCAGAACACTTCTGGTGTCCTAATATAGCCGTCCAATATATCAATCTTTATGTATCGACCATTTCGAGACTCCTCGTCATGTCCATGATCACATCCGGGACTCCGAACAACCTTCGGTACATCAAAATATATAAACTCATAATGAAACTGTCATCGTAACGTTAAGCGTGCGGACCCTACGGGTTCGAGAACTATGTAGACATGACCGAGACACGTCTCCGCTCAATAACCAATAGCGGAACCTGGATGTTCATATTGGCTCCTACATATTCTATAACGATCTTTATCGGTCAGACCGCATAACAACATACGTTGTTCCCTTTGTCATTGGTATGCTACTTGCCCGAGATTCGATCATCGGTATCTCAATACCTAGTTCAATCTCATTACCGGCAAGTCTCTTTACTCGTTCTATTATACAACATCTCACAACTAACTCATTAGTTGCAATGCTTGCAAGGCTTATGTGATGTGCATTACCGAGAGGGCCCAGAGATACCTCTCCGACAATCGGAGTGACAAATCCTAATCTCGAAATACGCCAACCCAACATGTACCTTTGGAGACACCTGTAGAGCTCCTTTATAATCACCTAGTTACGTTGTGACGTTTGGTAGCACACAAAGTGTTCCTCCGGCAAACGAGAGTTGCATAATCTCATAGTCATAGGAACATGTATAAGTCATGTAGAAAGCAATAGCAACATACTAAACGATCGGGTGCTAAGCTAATGGAATGGGTCATGTCAATCACATCATTCTCCTAATGATGTGATCCCGTTAATCAAATGACAACACATGTCTATGGTTAGGAAACATAACCATCTTCGATCAACGAGCTAGTCAAGTAGAGGCATACTAGTGACGCTTAGTTTGTCTATGTATTCACAAAAGTATTATGTTTCCGGTTAATACAATTCTAGCATGAATAATAAACATTTATCATGATATTAGGAAATAAATAATAACTTTATTATTGCCTCTAGGGCATATTTCCTTCAGTCTCCCCTCGCCATGTGGATATGGAGGATGTAGTCCTCGATCCAGACCCCAGGGTCTGTCGTTCCGTCGTATGCCTCTATGTTTACGGGTTTGAATCCCTCTGGAATTCATGGTCCAGCACCTCATCGGTGAAACATAGGGGGTGTGCGGCACCCCTGTATTGGGGTGTCCGTGGTGTTCGGATGTTTGTGGTGTTGTATTTCGTGCTGTAGCGCGCTTTCTTGGCCCGTAGATGGATTTGGTTGGGCCGTCCTTTTGATGTGAGTCCTCGCGTGGACCGCGTACTGGCTTGTTTGCAGCGTCGTTTGTCGCTTTGTGTCCGCCACGAGGTCGTCTATCCGACCGGATGGTTGTTTTGTTTTTTGACTGCGGGGGCTCTAGGGCCTCATCGTCGAATTCAGGTAGTAGCTTTCGCTTCGGGTAGCTCTTTGTGTGGCGACTGCTGCCATACTTTTCTACGGTGTTGAGTACCTTACTCCATCTGATTCTGAGTGTGTCTTGTGCAACCTTGGCTTTTGCTTATGCCTTTTCAGACCTCGCGTAGTGGCAACAAGCTTCTGATGGATATGCTTCTACTCCAGGAGCTTGTTCGGCGTGATGTCATCGGGACTGTTATCTTCGCCGGAGGCGGGTTGTTCGGTTTGATATTCCGTATTGCCATGGTCGGATGGTGGTTCAATGCCGAGTTCATCGTTCGCTGGCTTACCCTGCTCTATCGCAAGGTCTGTATGATCGCTGTTTCTTCCGAGGCGGGATTTTGAGCGGCGCTTACGCCGCCGCCTTGATTGCTTCTCGAGGGATCGATCCTTCGCTGCGTCCTTTGGTGCCTCATCGTCGTTTTCTTTAGGTGTGTCCACCATGCATACATCATATGTAGAGGTGGCTGTCCAGTGCCCTGTGGGCAGTGGTTCCTGTTCATCTCCTGCATCGTCGTCCATACCGTCGATGTCTTCGGAGTCGAAGTCGAGCATGTTGGTCAGATCATCGACAGTGGCTATTAAGTGGGTGGTGGGTGGGCGGCGAATTTCTTCGTCATTCGCATCCCAGTCTTGCCGAACGTAGTTCGGCCAGGATTCTCCTCACAAGGAGAGAGAGCTTAGCGAGCTTAGTATATCGCCGAAAGGCGAGTGCTGAAAAATGTTCGCGGAGGTGAACTCCATGATCGGCGCCCAGTCAGATTCGACAGGCATGAGCGCAGGCAGTTCGGAGTCCGTGGCCGGAGAGGAATCCGGTAGTTCGGCATCACGGCTCTTGTGAAGGGTAAGGTCGATATTCGGCTCGATTGTCGTTGAGAGTGCGGCCTCCGTGGCGGGGTCTATCCACCCGTCCGTGGATGGCGCACTTGGCTCCGAACTGAGGGTCGGAGCGGTCACAGGTGCGATCTCCTGAATGTCGTCCGATGGCAGAACTAAATCATGCTCATTGTGGCCCTGTGGCGCACTCAGCAAGGGCTCGAATCCATCGAAGATAAAATCCCCGCGGATATCGGCCGTATAGTTTAGGCTTCCAAACCTGACCTGGTGACCAGGGGCGTAACTTTCAATCTGCTCCAGATGGCCAAGCGAGTTGGCCCGTAGTGCAAAGCCACCGAATACAAAGATCTGTCCGGGGAGAGAAGTCTCATCCAGGACCGCATCACTATCGAAGATCGAAGGAGCCATCCAGCCTGACAGCAACGACACAGAGGAACTCTCAATGAAAGCACCAATGTCGGTGTCAAAACCGGCGGATCTCGGGTAGGGGGTCCCGAACTGTGCATCTAGGCGGATGGTAATAGGAGACAAGGGACATGATGTTTTTACCCAGGTTCGGGCCCTCTCGATGGAGGTAAACCCTACTTCCTGCTTGATTGATCTTGATGATATGAGTATTACAAGAGTTGATCTACCACGAGATCGGAGAGGCTAAACCCTAGAAGCTAGCCTATGGTATGATTGTTGTTGTCCTATGGACTAAACCCTCTGGTTTATATAGACACCGAAGGGGCTAGGGTTACACAGAGTCGGTTACAATGGGAGGAGATCTTCATATCCGTATCGCCAAGCTTGCCTTCCACGCCAAGGAGAGTCCCATCCGGACACGGGACGAAGTCTTCAATCTTTTATCTTCATAGTCCAACAGTCCGACCAAAGGATATAGTCCGGCTGTCCGGATACCCCCTAATCCAGGACTCCCCCAAGGAGTTTGAAAGAAATATGCCCTAGAGGTAATAATAAAGTTGTTATTTATATTTCCTTGTATCATGATAAATTTTTATTGTTCATGGTAGAATTGCATTAACCGGAAACTTGATACATGTGCGAATACATAGACAAAACATATTGTCCCTAGTATGCCTCTACTAGACTAGCTCGTTAATCAAAGATGGTTAAGTTTCATAACCATAGACATGTGTTGTCATTTGATGAACGGGATCACATCATTCTCCCAATGATGTGATGGACAAGACCCATCCGTTAGCTTAGCATAATGATTGTTAAGTTTTATTGATATTGCTTTCTTCATGACTTATACGTATTCCTTTGACTATGAGATTATGCAACTCGCGAATACCGTAGGAATACCTTGTGTGTTATCAAACATCACAACATAACTGGGTGATTATAAAGATGCTCTACAGGTATCTCCGAAGGTGTTTGTTGGGTTGGCATAGATCGAGATTAGGATTTGTCAACCGAGTATCGAAGATGTATCTCTGGGCCCTCTGGGTAATGCACATCATGATAAGCCTTGCAAGAAATGTGACTAGTGGGTTAGTTGCGGGATTATGCATTACGGAACGAGTAAAGAGACTTGCCGGTAACGATATTGAACTAGGTATGAAGATACCAACAATCAAATCTCAGGGAAGTAACATACCGATGACAAAGGGAATAACGTATGTTGTCATTGCGGTTTGACCGATAAAGATCTTTGTAGAATATGTAGGAACCAATATGGGCATCCAGGTTCCACTGTTGGTTATTGATCGGAGATATGTCTCGGTCATGTCTACATAGTTCTCGAACCCATAGGGTCCGCACGCTTAACGTTCGATGATGATTTGTATTGTGAGTTATGTGTTTTGGTGACCGAAGATTGTTCAGAGTCCCGGATGAGATCACGGACCTGACGAGGAGTCTCAAAATGGCCGAGAGGTAAAGATTGATATATTGAATGATAGTATTCGGACACCGGAAGGGTTTCAGAATGTATCGGGTATGTATCGGAGTACCGAGGGGTTACCGGACCCCCCGGGGGGAAGATATGGGCCATAGGAGGGAGGCAAGTCATCCCATAAGGGGGTGGCATGCCCCCCCCCATGGGGAGTCCGTATTGGACTAGGGGAGGGGGTGCGGCCCCCCTTTCCTTCTCCTTCTCCCTCTCCTTCCCCCTTTCCCCCTCCGATAGAAGGAATGGAGGGCCGAATTGGACTAGGATTCCAAGTGGGACTCCCCCCACTTGGCGCGCCCCTAGGCCGGCCTCCTCCCCTCTCCCTCCTTTATATACGGGGGCGGGGGCACCTCTAAGGCACATAAATTTTTCTTAGCCGTGTGCGGTGCCCCCCTCCACCGTCTACTCCTCCGGTCATATTGGCGTAGTGCTTAGGCGAAGCCCTGCGCGGATCACTTCACCATCACCGTCATCACGCCATCGAGCTGAAGAAACTCTCCCTCGACACTTTGCTGGATCAAGAGTTCGAGGGACGTCATCGAGCTGAACGTGTGCAGAACTGGGAAGTGCCGTATGTTTGGTACTTGATCGGTTGAATTGAGAAGACGTTGGACTACATCAACCGCGTTAAACTAACGCTTCCGCTTTCAGTCTACGAGGATACGTGGACACACTCTCCCTCTCTCGTTGCTATGCATCTCCTAGATAGATCTTGCGTGTACGTTCCCTAACAACAACGCTACGTATGCTTCGACCAGGTTGTCCCAGCTGTCAGGGGGAGAATCATTTTTTTGCCCGTAATAAGGATGCACCTCCTTGCATGCGAAGATGTAGCTGGTCGGTCCCAGCTGTCAGGGGGAGAAAACATTATATTTAGTGTAAAAAGGATGCAGTTGCCTGCATGCGTCCATGGGCGTGGTGCATCCCCACTGTCGGCCTCTCCATGTACAGTCATCTTCCGATGACTCTCGTTTGTTGACCACGTTGACCACACCCCGCACCAAGCTGGTGGACGACGGCGAGGCCCCAGATTGGAATGCCCGGAGATGGGCAAGACGCGACAGTGGAGTCGCGGATGGAGAGGAGTGGGAAACTTGGCTGGTTCGGGTGCGGGGTGGGCCTACACTCGGCAAAGAATAACAGGAGGTGTAGAGGTGTGGAGGGATGGCCTGGCCGTCAGCGAGGTAGCGTTTTGCTGCGCGGCGCGCAAAACAGTGCGACTTGACGCCAGAGGCTGGAGCAGGCAGTCCCGACAACGCTGGGGGAAGAAGATGAGAGATTGAAGAAGAATGTCGGCCGTTGGATGTAAATCCAACGCCTTGCTTAGGCTTCGACCTTTGTATTTTTTTGCAGAAGTGCTTAGGCTTCGACCTACTGGCCCACATGTCAGTCAGTCCATTAGGTTTTTGTAGTCCATTTGGTGGGCTGGGTGAAACAATGATGTAGCATCTATGCAGCCCATTTATATATTATGGTAGAATTTAAAGCCCATTTGCATTTTTCTCGAAATCCGCAAACTTGCTGGGCTGGGTGAAAATATCATGTTGGACTGGACGGAGAAATGTTATAAAAATATAAACACATGATGCACTTCTATTACTGCATTGGTCAGTAAAATCTTTACAAGTTTATGTACGCAATCATTAGGAGTTAACTTGCCAAGTTATATATAAACAATTATTATTATTTTCTAAGAAATTTCAATTTACAAAATAAACTATGATTTTAATTTGATGAGTTAATAGGACGTGGGGTATTATTATTTTTGAGGCTAGACGTGGGATAGTTGAGTTGGTTCTAGGAAAAAGTACTGGGAGAAAACTCTGTTTACATCGAAAAAGAAAGTGGGAAAAAATTCAGATATAGGATTAATGAAAACGAAAAATAAAGGAAGTGGGAAGGTCTATTAAATGGTTGGATGAACGACAGGTTTAATGGAACCTTATGTTGTTTCTATTATAAATATATGTAATAAAATAAGATATATATATATATATACTATTATAGAAGGGAAAACATAGGTTCAGTTTTGCATTCTTATAGAAAAATAGAACTGAGTTGTGCGTCGTCTTGAAAAAACAAACATAACTTAGGTTGCTGATGTTATAGACAAGCTAGGCTGGGAGGCCCAGAGGCCGCTTGATACCTGTCGGATCCAAAAAAAGTTGAAACATGTCGTGGGCTGCCCATGTTAAACAACAAAACCTAGGCCATGGACCTGGTGGGCTCGGGACTGTCAGCCTCTCGATGAACAGTTGTCTCCCGATTCCTCTTGTTTTGCTGACCATGTTGGGAACGATAGACGGCGGCGCCGCGGCGAGAGCACCAAGGCGGAGGACGGCGTCGAGACCTCAGACCGAATGAACCGGAGCGGGGGAAGACGCAGGCGGAGGGGAGTACGAGGGTTGTCATGGATTTGTCACGACAGATGTCCTAGTGTGAGGGCTTAGTCATGAGGCCAACACAATTAGGTAGTAGCTTGAGAGGGGTTGATTGGGACGAGGGGCGCTATGTTTTTTACCCACGTTCGGCCCCTCATGGTGGAGGTAAAAGCCTATATCCTGCTTTATTGATATTGAACATGGTGCTCACGATTACAAGAGCTATTGACTTGTCTGTCTAAACTTGTGAAACTTGTCCCTCTTGGGATGCCCTGCCACTCCTTATATAAGTTGGAGGAGCGGGTTACATGTGGAGTCCTAGTAGGACTAGGACTATTCTATTACAAGAGGAATCCTAGTCTTGCTTCCTTTGTAAGGAAATATTCCTTATGCCTTTCTTCTTAAACCGGCCCGCCATAACATGAGGCGGCCTACTGGGCCTTGGGCCTTGTCATCCATCTAACCCGCCTGCCGGGTCACCCGTGAGTCGCCAGGCTCGACCGGGTCATCAGTTAATGGAGAGATCAGGGCAGGTACTGGTGAATCACCAAGTCCGACAAAGTCATACTTCCGGCCGGGTTATACCGCGGGGTATATCCCCGACATTAGCCCCCAGTTTAATTTGGATTTATCCATGTTAAACTGATCCTGCAAAATAACCACAAGAACAAATTTGATAGGTTGTGCTCCGGTTTAAAAGTTTTTCTGAACCGGCACTTGATCATCCTTAAGTCCATGTCATTTCCTTCTTAATACGTGTCTATGATCTCATAGCAAATCCCCTTTAGCAGATATGTTCAAATTTTGCCAATGCAAAAAAGCCGGGCACTTCTTCTGAAAAGTCTGGGTCAATAGGCCAGCTTCATAGTCAATTTGCTGACATTGGCTTCTTGCAGAAAAATGTTATAAATAATAATCCATTTGACTCGGCTTCCAATGCTATAGCTTGACAAAAATATTGGTTTTGAAATACTCATATTATTTTCAGCTGGCTTGAAGATGTAGAGCTTGTCGAGTTATGATTGCCAAAATTGCCAGATTATAAATATTGATAGCACCGGGTCATAATTGTTGCTAACACCAAGCTTGAAAGTGTGCCTGCCTTATATGCATATCACCTGTAGCCTCCAAGTCTTAAGAAGGGAACGTAGTAACAACTTAAGACTTGCTTCAATATAAATACTGCAACTTTGGAGAAATCTGGACTGTCCATGTAAGTCGCCAATCATAAATTGAACATTTTGAACTTCTCATGTGTAGCCTCCAAGTGTCGGGTCATTATGCAATAATGAGCAGGGACTTTATAGATATGATCATGTAGATCTGAGCAGCAATGTGTAGCCCCCAAGGGCCGGCTCAGTAAGATAATACTCCCTCCATTTCTTTATATTAGGTGTATTTTTTTTTGATAAACATTGATAATGTAAGGTGCATTTTTTCTAATTGGACATAATTCCTTTATTAGCCCTCCAGAAAAGGAAAGTATCTCTTTTCTAATTGTGTGTATCTCTTCTTGTAGCAAAAGAAAAAAAGTATCTCTCTAGTGATTGCATGTATTTCTTACTTTTCTGGACTAATTGATTTACTTTCCACTAAACAACAAATTTACCATGGGTAATTTTGCACTAGTTTGTCTATAATTGTGTGCCTTAGTCATCGTGTTAAAAATAATACAGGTTATATAAACGAACGGAGGGAGTACTAAGATGGGACTTTACATGTACTTCAAAAAATAACACCAAATGATGTAGCTCCCAAGTTTCGGGTTACCTTTGACAGGAGCAATTAGTAGCCCCCAAGGGCCGGCTCATCACTATGTGATGGGTTGGGTCTTCAATGAGGCGAATTAAAATAACTTTGCATTAGCCCTCAAGTGCCATGATGCATGCTTGCAGTGAGATGAGACTTGCATATTCGATGTAATCTTGATTTGAATAATGTAGCTTCCAAGTGTCGTTCCTTTAATTCTTGATGAATCTGCTTAATTTGCGCTGGAGCCTTCCTAAATCCTATTTTAACAGAGTATGTGACAAAAGGAGAACCATGAGATAGGTCGTTTTTTTATTTTCACTTGTATAGGGGCTGATTGGATTGTGTGGGCTGGGCTTTTTCACGCGACTGCTGGTCGGAGCTATTGATCCTACATAGAGATCGATCAATACGTGCGCAGGCGGTTGTTCATCACAGATCGTTCCTTTTTCTTAGATAGGAGAGATTTTAAATCTCAGCCATTGATTTTTATGATTAACATAAAATCAACGGACAGAAAAAGGCGACATACGGTGAACTATGAAAGCCCCCTCCTTTTAATATTACTAGCACATATGCCCGTGCGTTGCAACGGAAAAAAAATATTATGCATTTAAAGTTAGTATATGTGCAAGCAAAATTGAGTATGTACATGAAAATGGAAAATCTAGCTTCTCGGTTTTGTCGGGTGTGAAGTAATCAATCTGTTACATTTCCATTCAGTGATCGAGGGCATTTAAGAATTTTGTTATGTCATCGTACACCACAGAAGGCCCATGAATTATTCATTATACTTTTCCTTTCAATCGTGAGATTTTAATGTATGAAGTTTTTGAATATTGTAGGAAACATGAAACATTATTTAAATCCTACTTTTTTCAAAATTATGCACGCTTACAGAAAAACACGAACAAAATTAGAAACAGGATCGTCTTTTAAAATTCACAAACATTTTGTTGAAAACACCAACTTCTTTTATAAAAACATGAACATTATTGGAATTTGTGAACATTTTTTTAGAATGGGAACATGTGTTTGTTTTTGAAAATGTGTATCTTTTAACATTATTTTGAATTGTGAAAAATTCACTAAAACAAGAGTGTTTTTTGAATTTTAGAAAATTCCATTTTCCTTGTAGAAATCTCAAACAATTTTGTAAAACAGTAAAAAGTTTTTGTAAAAATGTGAAACTTTTTCAAGTTCCAAATATTTTTTTAAAATAGCAAAAAAATTGGAATTCTGAACATTTTCTATAATTTGATTTTTTTCAGAAATACTGATCTTTTTTGAGAATTTTGAATTTATGAAATAAATTCTATAAGAAAAGTAAGCTTGGTAGGGAAAAAAGATAGGGGAAGGAGAATAAAAATAGAAGTAAAACACATAAACAAAGAAAAATAAGCCAGCATATTATTGGTTGCCCTATGCAAAGCTCCAACTATTTGTCGCTCTATGCGGAAAAGAGAATTTTTCCAGCTGCGTGTGCAGAGAAATAAGTCTGCTGGCGTTGCTGGGCCATAGCGCGCGGCCCATGTACGAAATTCTGGAAAAGCCTTTTTTTAGCAGATGAACACATAAGAATTTAGTACCACCTCAGATAAAATAATCTTTTTCCACAGTGAACGGATGAAAAAAGAGAGAATTCCTTATTTAAGACCGTATCTATATTTCATGCCCTGTTTGACATCGACAAATAGTTTTTTCCCTATCTAACAACGAGTCTAAATTTTATGCCTTTTATAACATTTCTGTTTATTTTGAGCCTAAATGACACCTGAAATGACCTTTTGCCCTCAAGTGGTATGTTTGCGCGTGCGTCTGTGCTACTGCGTGCATGTGTGCTGTTGTGTGTGTTTGCTACTGTGTGTGTACGTGTGTGTGTGTGTGTGTTTGCTACTATTTATGTATGTGCGCGTGTGTGTGTGCACACGCGCGTGTTGTTGCGTGCATGTGTGCTGCGTGCGTCTGTGCTGCCGTGTGTGCTGCTGCTGCGTGTGAGTGCTGCTGCGTGCGTGTGTGTGTGCTGCTGTGTGCGTATATGTGTGTTGTGTGTTGCCGTATATGTATGTGCTGCTATGTGTGTGCTACTTCGCTCGCACCGATGTTGCCTGTGTGCTACTGTCCTACACACATATCACATGAAGGGTAAAAGAATTTTTTTCCGGTACTATTTAGGCTTAAAATGGATGGAAGTGTCGTAAAAGGCATAAAATTTAGACTCGTTGTTAGATAGGGAAAAAAGTTTCTCAATATCAAATAAGGAATGGAATTTAAGATAATGTTAAATAAGGAATTGTTTCCTGAAAAAATTGGTGAAACACACCTTGTTTTATTATTAGGTATAGATAAAGATTTTTTTTTGCGGAATTAGTAGGTATAGATTAGGTATAGGATAGGATATAGGAATAGGTATAAGATATAGATTTTTTTGAGGGGTAGGTATAGGTATTAGGAATAGGATAGGATATAGGAATAGGTATAAGATATAGATTTTTTTGAGGGGTAGATATAGATTCATTTTTGAGACAACGGTAGATATAGATATAGATATAAGAAAGAAGTTCGTTTTTCACCCTCAAATGCGTCCTGAGGGACAAATACCTCCCTGAACTCGAATTTGGTACAATTTCCACCCCAAAATCTTCAAAACCAGATATATAACCCCCTTCAGTGGTTTTGCTGTCGACTTGTCAGATTTTAGGTGGTTTTGGAAGATGGTTAGGTGTTTGACTCTTGACATGGCACCAAACCAGTCTTTCTTTGCATCAAACCAGTTCATCCTTGCTCCATTCTTTTTTCTTCATTCACAATGGACATCGTTGTAGACCATGGCAACGAGGATGCTGCTGTAGAAGTTGTTGCCGTCCAAATCCTCAACCCACTTTTCTTCTTAGTCTACGGTTTGGCTTTTCGTCCAGATCCCCCGTAAGTGTTGGGCGCGCCATGCTCCTCGTCCACAGCGAAGATCATGTCACTGTCGCCCTGGAATGCTGCGGCAGGGCCCTTCCACCTAGCGAGCATGTCCTCCCACCTGCAGGCCACGGGGTCGAATGCCACAGCCTCCTTGGCGCCGCTGCCGTGTAGGTTGACCATACAGATCTCCCAGCCCGAGCAGGCGGCGTCTCCGGCGTGCCAGTTTATCGCCCAGTCCCGCAGCGGAGGGAGCGGCTCCCACGGCGTGGATGGCGTGTCGGGGTCCCATATCTTCCTGGAGCACGCGACAACTAGGTTTTAGCTGGCGCCCGCGGCGAACAAGCACCCGCGCCCGCCGTCCACCACCTGCGCAGAGCGAGTGAGAGTAGCGAGCCGGCCAACAAGCATGGAACGACCGTGGTGGCCAGGTCAAACATGAGCGGACGGTACAACACCTATTGGAGCGGCTGCATGCACTGCACGACGAGGACGACCCACCCCGCCGCAGCTAAAAACTGGAGCGGCAGCCGGCGGGAGAGGAACGACGAGTCGCAAAGCATCGGGGCGCCGGCAGCCCGTCCCACCGTGTGACGATCTGTTCGTAGGCCATGGAGATCGTGTCGCTGTCGCCGGTGCCCTCGAGGAGCGCGAAGAGTGAGAGGAACAGCAACAACGACGACGCAAATAGGAGGCGGCGCCATGGCAGACGACGTGCATCAGGAGGCGAGCAGATAGAGTTTTGATCATGCCATGTCACATTTTCTGGCCCCAAAACTGCCTAAAATTGATGCAAAACCACCTAAGGGGGAGATTTACCCAGTTTTAAGGAATTGGGGGTTAAGATCATACCAAATTTGAGTTCAGGGGGGTATTTGTCCCTCAGGCTACATTTGAGGGTGAAAAATAGACTTCTTTCAGAAAGGAGGGACATCAACGAGACAGCCCGCTTCGTTCGCTTGTGCGTGCGACTGAGGGCCCGTTCGGATCTCATCCACGATCCAGCTTCCCGAGAAGCCAGTGAGAAGCGACCCGAACGGTTCACCTCCGAGAATCCCGCTCCAGGAGACCGAGCGGCCCGCAGTGTAAATCCGTGGAGCAGCAGGAGCGTAGCTTCACGTAAAGGAGGAGGAGAAGTTGCTGGTAATTACTGGGAAATGCCCTTCCGAAGTGCCTCAGTGCGAACCTTTTCTTTCGCTCAAACAGTTTTCCTCGTTACGAGCAACCAAACTGGGCCACAAACTCGCTTCCTGGGCTGTCAGCTCATGATGACGGAGAGGAGGAGCTGGTGGTGGGGCAAACGCATTCGAATCCGGTCAGAAGCTGGCGGCGGCTGGCTTCTCAGGAAGGTGGCTATTTCATGAAGCTCGATGAGATCCGAACGGGCCCTGAGTTCCTGGCCCAATGAGCCACCCCTTCTAGTTTGTCGCCCTTCTTTAGCGTCTGTGGCCCAATGAGACGGTATAATATTGAGTCTGTCGCCCTTCCTTCCTCCCCCTCCACTAGTTCCTCCACCAAAAACTAGGGTTAGGGTTAGGGCGGCGGCGGCGGCGGCTTTATTTCTGACCGCGATCGCCATGGCCACCGGAGGCGCCCCAAACCCGGAGGAGGAGACCGTTGTCTTCCCCGATTGGGTGATGCTGGAACGCATCTTCCGCAAACGGTGCCACGACGACCTAGACGCTGCTGGTGAGGCCGTCAACAAGAACAAGACCACCGCTCCAGTCAAGATTGACAGCGGCCACTCCTGCTTCGTCTCCTTCACCCTCGCAGCTCCTCCAAGGTCCTCTTACTTCAACCTCCATTGGCCGGAGAGACAAGGCTCAGAAGGACTCCTTGCCTTCGTCCGGGCAATTGACAAGAACCTCGTCCTCTTCGACATCTCGATCCCCGACCGGATT
This sequence comes from Triticum aestivum, assembly GCF_018294505.1. Classification (NCBI taxonomy): domain Eukaryota; kingdom Viridiplantae; phylum Streptophyta; class Magnoliopsida; order Poales; family Poaceae; genus Triticum; species Triticum aestivum. The sequence goes on from NC_057806.1 coordinate 629,489,286, forward strand.
CGCTACATGGACGCTCCGCCAGATCTGTTCATCTACACGGCCTCTGCTCCTTCCCCCTTGGTGCAGCAGCATCCTCGGGGTAGCACAAAGCGGTTCCTGGCTCATGAGTTCACCATCGACATTCTGCAGCTCAAAGCGGAGCACTGCTACATCGTTGCCGACCTCAATGTCCACCTCAAGAAAAAGGGCGTTAGTGCTGAACTCTTTGTCTTCAACTCCGGCGCCAACGAGTGGAGAAGCATCACCAAGGTGCTTGTTGATAAGCTCCCTGACCTCTGGTGGACCGATGATGTGTTTGCTTTCGACGGCCGTTTCCTTTGCTGGGTGGACTACTTCAGCGGCGTCGTGCTATGCGACTTCTCCAAAAATGTGGACTCCCCGGTGCTCCACTTCGTGCCTTTTCCTGGAGGAATCAAATACCCTGATGACGCACGGTTCCCGAGGTACTTCCCAGGGAGGTTCCGAAGTGTGTCCATTAGCCAAGGCATGATCCGCTATATCCACATTGACAATGACTTTCATGAAACTATCCACTCTGGCTGGCAAGGGATTCCTCCTAAGAGAAGCAAATGGCGGCAGAAGCAGCTAACCCACAAAATCACCATTTGGACGTTGAACTCCAAGTTCGAGTGGGAGGTGCATTGTGAGTTCAACCTGGATTGTCTCTGGGCACAACCTCGTTACCGAGGTCTGGGCTTACCTCAGCATCTTCCTGAGTTCCCAGTAATCAGCATGGATGACCCGGGTGTTCTGTGCTGCCTGCTGAGGGCGAAGGAATTTGATGGAAAGGAGTGGATGATCATGGTTGACATGAACCATGCGGATCTGCAGTCATGTACTGATGTGAATGTAGAAGACAAGTTCTCTAATACCACCCAACTTCCAACTATCTTCTCCAAATACCTTCAAAAGGCGAATAGGTAACTGTCTACAAGAAGCTCCCTTAATATTCAAATGACATCTTTCACGTACGTTCTTACATATTATATAACATGGTTGCCTTTGCTTAGCTTTCTGTTGGATACGGTACTGGTAAACACTGGTGTTTTTCCTTACTTATCGTACCTATGGTGCAATAGACATGCTGCCTGGTTTTTTATTCCATGTAGGATTCTCAAAGAACTTCTTTCTTAATTGATGTCATTCACGCACACTCTTACATACATACAACCTCCGTCCCAAATTAATTGTCTTAGATTGATTGGACAAATCTAAGACAAGTAATTTGGGATGGAGGGAGTATTATATAACATGGCTGCCTTTGCTTAGCTTTCTGTTGGATATTGTAGTGGTAAACACTGGTGTTTTTCCTTATTTATCGTACCTATGGTGCAATAGACATGCTGCCCAGTTGCATTCGGTGTAGGATTCTCAAAGAACTTTGGCTTTGGTGCACGCTTTATAGCTTACTGCATGTTGTCTGCTCCCTATATGAATCACTTTGAAGTGTCCCTTCTTTCATTATCAACTCTCTGCACAGTGACTGACCCATACCATCCTACTAATCAGGGTTGTTTTCCCTATGTTATTCTCTGTTGCTTTACTCCTACCCCAAAGTTTCTATTTTGCTGCCTTCTGCCGTTGCATGTCCTCTAGTGTTGCTGTGTTATAGTAATATATATATATATATATATATATTAATTGAAGCATTTAATATGTTGTTGCCTTGAATCTTTTGTTGGGTTGTTCTAGTGTTTGAGTTGTAGCTGCTTCAGTTGTGTAGAGATTCCAATATGGACTCCCTCCATTCGTAAATATAAGTCCCTTTTAGAGATTCCAATATGGACTACGTATAGAGCGAAATGAGTGAGTATAAGCTTTGGTCCTTCTGCCATCAAGTTTTCCTTAAGAGTCTAGAGTCCTCTATTTCTCCTTATTGGATCTTTTGCTCTTTACATGGGATTGTCCATTATCTGTACAAATGGGACTGTAATTCTTTCAGCAGCCTTCTGTCGCCACTGGCATGGTGCTATTTTGAAGTGAATTCTTGGAACCACATTATTTTGATTGCTGTTGTAAAGCATAAAACTATATTGTCCTCTAATTTCTGTAGGGGGGACAAGCGTCTATGAAGCTTTATTAGCACATACTTTTCTGTTGGCAAAAATTCTTTGGTTTACTTTGGGTCAATCAGGTCACATCTCTGACTGTTTCTGTTAGAATCCTTTTGTTTGAGATAGTGTATACCATAGTTTTTAAGGCAGTAAAGTGTCCTAAGGCGTTCTACCCCTGCTCTGACGCCAAAGCGGGCACCTGAGCACTAAGGCAGACTAAGGGCCTAAAGCGGGCAGATTTCCAAGGCGCTGCCACGACGCCTAAGCGTCCTAATGCAGACGCCTTAAAAACCATGGCATATACTTTTATATTGTCTAACTGAGTGCTGGCCATGGTGGAGCTTAGTGTAGACCAATAGGGCCCATGCCCCCCTCCCCCCATTAATTTTTCCATCCATCGAAGAAAATGCTATTTATTTGGTTCCCTTCGAGTAATGGCCCCCTCTTTAATTATGCATAAGCTCTGCCAGTACTAGGCTAGTGAGCCATTCTCTTTAATCTCTCTCTATATATATAGATTAATTGAAGCATTTAATATGTTGTTGCCTTGAATCTTCTGTTGGGCTGTTCCAGTGTTTGAGTTGTAGCTGCTTCAGTTGTGTAGAGATTCCAATATGGACTCCCTCCATTCGTAAATATAAGTCCTTTTTAGAGATTCCAATATGGACTACGTACAAAGCGAAATGAGTGAGTATAAGCTTTGGTCCTTCTGCCATCAAGTTTTCCTTAAGAGTCTAGAGTCCTCTATTTCTCCTTATTGGATCTTTTGCTCTTTACATGGGATTGTCCATTATCTGTACACATGGGACTGTAATTCTTTCAGCAGCCTTCTGTCGCCACTAGCATGGTGCTATTTTGAAGTGAATTCTTGGAACTACATTATTTTGATTGCTGTTGTAAAGCATAAAACTATATTGTCCTCTAATTTCTGTAGGGGGGACAAGCGTCTATGAAGCTTTATTAGCACATACTTTTCTGTTGGCAAAAATTCTTTGGTTTACTTTGGGTCAGTCAGGTCACATCTCTGACTGTTTCTGTTAGAATCATTTTGTTTGAGATAGCGTATACCATAGTTTTTAAGGCAGTAAAGTGTCCTAAGGCGTTCTACCCCTGCTCTGACGCCAAAGCGGGCACCTGAGCACTAAGGCAGACTAAGCGCCTAAAGCGGGCAGATTTCCAAGGCGCTGCCAGGGCGCCTAGGCGTCCTAATGCAGACGCCTTAAAAACCATGGCATATACTTTTATATCGTCTAACTGAGTGCTGGCCATGGTGGAGCTTAGTGTAGACCAACAGGGCCCATGCCCCCCTCCCCCCATTAATTTTTCCATCCATCGAAGAAAATGCTATTTATTTGGTTCCCTTCGAGTAATGGCCCCCTCTTGAATTATGCATAAGCTCTGCCAGTACTGGGCCAGTGAGCCATTCTCTTTAATCTCTCTCTATATATATAGATTAATTGAAGCATTTAATATGTTGTTGCCTTGAATCTTCTGTTGGGCTATTCCAGTGTTTGAGTTGTAGCTGCTTCAGTTGTGTAGAGATTCCAATATGGACTCCCTCCGTTCGTAAATATAAATCCTTTTTAGATATTCCAATATGGACTACGTACAAAGCGAAATGAGTGAGTATAAGCTTTGGTCCTTCTGCCATCAAGTTTTCCTTAAGAGTCTAGAGTACTCTATTTCTCCTTATTGGATCTTTTGCTCTTTACATGGGATTTTCCATTATCTGTACAAATGGGACTGTAATTCTTTCAGCAGCCTTCTGTCGCCACTAGCATGGTGCTATTTTGAAGTGAATTCTTGGAACCACATTATTTTGATTGCTGTTGTAAAGCATAAAACTATATTGTCCTCTAATTTCTGTAGGGGGGAGAAGCGTCTATGAAGCTTTATTACCACATACTTCTCTGTTGGCAAAATTTCTTTGGTTTACTTTGGGTCAATCAGGTCACATCTCTGGCTGTTTCTGTTAGAATCCTTTTGTTTGAGATAGCGTATACCATTGTTTTTAAGGCAGTAAAGTGTCCTAAGGCGTTCTACCCCTGCTCTGACGCCTAAGCGGGCACCTGAGCACCAAGGCAGACTAAGCGCCTAAAGCGGGCAGATTTCCAAGGCGCTGCCAGGGCGCCTAAGCGTCCTAACGCAGACGCCTTAAAAACCATGGCATATACTTTTGTATCGTCTAACTAAGTGCTGGCCATGGTGGAGCTTAGTGTAGACCAACAGGGACCATGCCCCCCTCCCCCCTTAATTTTTCCATCCATCGAAGAAAATGCTATTAATTTGGTTCCCTTCGAGTAATGGCCCCCTCTTGAATTATGCTCAAGATCTTTACATGGGAGTGCCATTAGCTAAAACCCCTGTAGTATCAACTTTGCTGGCCTTCTCATGTTACTGTCTTACTCTTGATTCTGGCTACAACCCTTCTGATTGTTTTCTCTATCCTCTCATGCCTCATTTCATTCTCACACGCCTAATCCGACATTGGTATGGCTGGACTGTGGTGAGGACTCCAATTTTTGTTGAGTATGTTGCCCTGTCGCCGCGTTCAGCCTCTTGTTACACCTGAACACACACACACACACACCATGCCTGGCTGCAGCATGTTTGCTACCAGTCCCTGCATGTCAGTTGTAGTCCTTACCAGAGGCTGTGCCTGCTCATTGAGGCCACACCGCAACGCCATGGCTATGTGGTGTTCTGAATATTATGTCAAGCTAGGAAATGACATTACCATCTGAATCCATGTCAAATATATGATGCAATTGCATTTGCATTAATATTGAGTGCAGAACTATTTTCTTTACCAATATACTCCACTGCAATGCCATTTGTCTTTCTTGTTTGTCTTTTTTTAAACTACCCTTTTCAAGTGACAATTCATCTTATCTGTTTATACTGTTCGCAAACAACATACTCAGATTTTCAGATGGTGTATATATCTGAGTTATTTTTATTTCTATTTTTAAAGGGATGGCATGGGACAACATTGAGCTAACTTCATTGAAATGCAAGTCTGCAATATGAAGACCTGTTATCTGGTGACTGAAGGTGAACACTTTGCGGATGCTCAAATCCAAGATGTTGTTTGTCAATGACGCGGTGCAGGCAGAACAGTTTGATGATGTACTGATGAATATCTATTGGAGTAACGCTACATGTTCTGGATCATTTAATCATATGTTTTAGCATTAAAAGTATGAGATTGAATATCTTTTCTTTCATGAAAATTGAATTGAGGGCAAGCACAAGGAAAAAAAATAGTGCTAGACATTATTTTTGGTTTTCTTATCGAGGCCAAAATGTCTTAATTACAGAGACCTTCCAATATTTTTCTATTGGGGGTTCTTCCATTCCTTTTTTTGAGGAATTATGACAGTGAGGAAGCTCCCCACTGACCTTTATATTTCTCATTCCTTTTATTGAGCACAATGATGTGAATCAGGCTTTAATAAGTTCTAATACGCAGCGGAACAATTCATGCTCACTTGTACTCCCTCCGTTCCTAAATATAAGTTTTTCTACATACGGAGCAAAATGAGTGAATTTACACTCTAAAATATGTCTATATACATCCGTATGTTTCGTTCCTAAATATAAGTAGTCAGTTGTTGGAATGTCAGCTCTCCCTCGATCTCGCTACAATAAAATATGGGTCCCACTTAATCCTAATAGCGTTCTTATTTTCTCTAAAATTATTCGCTTGCTTACTCCTAACAAGTGGGGTCCACACTTATCATTGTGAGATAGATAGAGTTGACATGTGGGTATAGGGGTATTTTGTAATATAACATGGTCAACGAGTTTGACCTGACAATAACAATGTCTAATGGCATTTCTGAGAAAACATCTAATGGAATGATGGCAATTTTCAGATATCTAATGGCATTTTTGAGAAAATATCTCATGGAACGATGGCATTTTTTAGCGTTTGTAATTTCTAGTGGCAAAACTGAGCAGTGAGACACAATTAGTGGCATAAATGATAAAAACCGTTTAATCTATCCTCACTTAGCTCACAAAAAACATTCACCACACCTAATACCAAAATAACAGTTCCACTAGAGATGCAGTGTCATGTGCCGTTGAAATGAAATGCACCGAGCACATTCATATTTATCCTAGATCAGTTTTCAGCATGAACTTTTTCCATCCATCGCTGAATTAATTACGATCATCAGGATTTCCTGTACCACAAAAAACTCAATTAGAAAAACACAACTTTGTTTCTGCTATAAGGAAATTCATCATAGTGGGAAAGGGTGCAAAATATGAGACCAAAAATGCGCATGAAAACCTGGCAATGATCTGATCAAATAAACAATACAAGTTCTCAAAGAAACTATGTCAACTTTCAAGAAACACTTGATGAAGAAACAACATGACATCAGTATTAACAATATCTTGAATAGGAAAGGATGTTCTAAACAATAGCAGGTTCCCATGAATTATGATTTTGAATGCAAAGAAGATAGCTACAAGAATTTCTTGTTCTCAATACAAGTCTATTGTGGATAATAACACACATGTCCAGGATATTTTGTTACAACAAAGGATATATGGTAGGCTGACCTGATATATGTATGGCAAGACGAAATCAAGGATTTCTCAGAATTCAAGCAGAAATGATCATCAATATTTTTCCCTGAAGAACGATGTCAACCGCGTCAATTCCTAAAAGATGTATAAAGAAGTTTGTTTGTTTACTTGGTTTAGAGGAAGAACCCAATAAACAGGGCAAGCTGTCATTGCCCTAGAATTTGGTTGCAGATAGTGGCATTGCATCCATGCATCATCTCTAAAGTTATGTGAAATTGAAATGGGGATTGATCCAAACCCTAGCACCAAAATTAAATCAACTAGGTTCAACTAAAAATTGCATTCAATGAACCCAAAATGCCTTCATCAATGTTTGATATTTTTGCAAGGCTTCGAGTCCAAACAAAAAATGGTGAACATTTTTGTGGAATATTCTGGGCACTGAATTTAAATCATTACTGTATTTTGCATTTGGAATTATATTCATAATATATAAGAATATATTTTCAAAAGCCCTGAAATATTTTATGTGCATCTGGAAATGACCAATGTGCAGCATAAAAATATTTAGAGGAATCTTTGGCACTAATTGAAGTCATTTTGATCTCAAACAGTGGCAAATAAATAAAAAGAAAACAGAACAAAATAAACCGAGCAGAAACCTCACCTAGCTTACCTGGCCTGCTCCTGTAGCAGAGGCCCAGCCCACCAGGTGCCGTCGTCCTCCTGGCGCCAATCGGCCAGGCGCATAGGCGACGCGCGCAGGCACGCACGGCACGCCACGCCACCAGGGCGCCTGCCTGCCTCCTCCTGCCAGCACCGCCCGGAGCCGTCTGGCTCTTCCTCTCTCTTCCTGGAGCTCTTCCCCCTCCTCTGGTTCTATCGCCCTTGCTGTTCCCCACCTCAACGAAACGCGCCGCCGTGACCGACGAGCTCCACCATGGCCGCAGCCACTCCCTCGCTCCCTCTCAGTGTCCTCGAGCTCCGCCCCGACCCCATGGAGCAACACACCTGACACATGCGACCAGAAGAGGCCCAGTCGGTCGGAGCGTCTTTGTCTTCACCTCTGGTGCTCGGAGATCGAATCCGTCGATTTGCCTCGTCCAGAGCATTCCCGAGGCCGCTGACCTACCCTGCCGCATCCCTGTGAGCTCCTGCTCCTTCCCCTTGCTCATCCCCTCCGTTTCCATGCCCTAGCTTCCTCTCCCACCATGACCGCAAGCTTCTCGCCGCCGGCCATGAGGTTGCCATGGCCAGAGCCCGAACCAGCCGCTCCCGCACGCGTCATCGTTCCCCTTGCCTCTCCAGGAGCACGTAGCCACCACCAGATCTTCCCCACGTGCCCTATAGCCGCCACCCGAGCTCACCCGAGCTTCGGCCACCGCCACGAGCTCGTCTCCGGCGAGTACGGTGCACCACAGTCGCTACTGCTTGCTCCGTTGGATGCGGATGAGCACCAGCTTCACGCAGAGCCCCTCCGCCACTCGTTTGGTCGCCGGAGGAGCAAACCCGACATGCTCCGCCGTCTCTGGCTTCACCGGCGTCGAGCCGCCGGCCTAATTCCGATTTAGTTAGTACTAATGACCCCACTGAACATCCCAGAGCCACTACCATGTGGGCCCTTGTGCCTGTTTAGGTTAGTTTAATTCCTGTTTAGATTAGTGCTAATCTTGCGGACCCTGTTGGAACCGCAGCCCTCTAGCTACCTCTTCTCTCACTCGAACGAAGGTGGAAGAAAAAGAACAGTGGACAAAAGATTTTCCGGCCGGCGCACGAATGCCCCAATCCTTTTCTTCCTTACAGTAGCTACATGGCTACACATAGCTCATACCGACGCTCGGTGGCACATACCACACCGCAATCAGCAATACAGGGGGTCTTTTATGCCCCGGCACACACACACACACTCTGGCATGGTGTGATCTGCTCGGCCCGGCCACCCCTCACAACGATATCACGCGAAGGACTCGGTTGCTCTCAACAGCCCATGCATGCATGACTCAGCACACAACCACACCTATAGCTAGCTTATCCATGCAAACTAACTAATTTCCTAGCCTGCAGCATGCACCATACACACACACACACGCTGGTCATCACACCTAGACATGGTTTAATCCTAACACTCCCCCTAAACCATGACTTGGCTTGCCATTGCCAGCGTTATCACAGCTCTCGTCGTTGTGGTCACCACGGCCGTGACCCAGCCCGCAGACCCGACCCGGCGCACCGACGCCGGTCGCACAACCACAGACCCGATCTGGCGCACTGACGTCGGTCGCACCGTGCTCCGTCATGACCCGGCGACATACACCGAGCTCCCTCTGTGTCCCGCACGTCTCGTGCGCACTTGACGCGCCCGACGAGCCCGACCGCATCAATGCGTCCCGCATGTCCCGCGCGCACCCAACCAGCCCGACGAGCCCGACCGCACCAGACGCTCACCGCGCGCCGCCTCCGTGTCCGCCATGGCAGCCACCAGCGACAAACGCCGGAAGGATGTAGCCGAACTCGAGCACGGACTCGAGCACAACGGTGACATACACCTCCTCCCTACGTCAACCACACGTTCGTACGCGCGCCCGCGGTCCCGACGCGCCCGACGCGTCCAATGCGCACCCATAACACACACCGGTCGCGTCCGGCTCGCCGCCACGGCCTATTTCCCTGCACCGCTACGGCCTCAACCGCAGCGCAACACCTCCATGCCGCCATGCCGCTGTGTGTCGTTGAAGCCGCCACCACGCAGGTCCTCCGCGGCCTCCCCACCGTGCCGCCACAGCCCCCCGTGGCCTCCTCGCCACGCCGCGCACCTCCATAGACCGACACATGGCCCGGAGCATCGCGCAGCCGCCGGCGAACTCCGCCACCGCCGGCACGCCTCCGACAAGGAGAATGCCGCCCAAGATGAACCAGTTCATGATACCAATTGTTGGAACCGCAACCCTCTAGCTACCTCTTCTCTCACTCGAATGGAGGGGGAAGAAAAAGAACAATGGACAAAAGATTTTCCGGCCGGCGCACGAACGCCGTCATGGGCGCACGAACGCCCTTATCCTTTTCTTCCTTACAGTAGCTACATGGCTACTCATACCGACGCTTGGTGGCACATACCACACTGCAATCAGCAATACAGGGGGTCTTTTATGCCCCGGCACGCACACACACTCTGGCACGGTGTGATCCGCTCGGCCCGGCCACCCCTCACAATGATATCACGCGAAGGACTCGGCTGCTCTCAACAGCCCATGCATGCATGACTCAGCACGCAGCCAAACCTCTAGCTAGCTTATCCATGCAAACTAACTAATTTCCTAGCCTGCATCATGCACCATACACACACACGCTGGTCATCACACCTAGACGTGGTTTAATCCTAACAGACCCCACATGTCAGCTTTGATTTTGACCAAGTCAACGTTGACCGGTCCCACCTGTCATCCACCCAAACCAGCCCTGAGTCACTTACTAGTGTGCCCCACTGGTCAGGTTTGACCCAGACCAGCCCAGTTAACCTGCTGACGCCAGGCTTACGTCATGCTGACCTCATAATCATTTTCTGGCGATTTTATATTTCAGAAATAAATTAAAAAATCCAAAAAATTGTTTAAACTTCTAAAAATCATAGAAAATAAACCGTAACTCCAAATGATATAGTTTATATATGAAAAGTTATCAGAAAAATTCAAAGAATCTGAATACGGAATTTTCATGCATGTTTGAACAAGTTAACCTCACTGAATAGGACAATTCATGATTATGGAATAAATGGTAATTAGTTTTGGAGTTGGAATTTGCTATAGGTTTTGCTATAGGTTTGATTATGGAATAAATGATTATGACTAACTATTGCACTAGGTCAATTCAGTGCCTTAATATGACATATCATTCATAAGAATGTGCATTGCATTGATTGTGGTACCTTTCGTGTTTGCCTGTGGTTGTTCCCTCTCAGTCAACGATGTTTCTGACGACGTGATCGATGACACCGATGAAGAGCTATACTATCTTCAGAAGTGCCAGGCAAGCAACCCCACCCCCCTTGTTCATCTCGATACAATCCCACTCTCTCGCTCCTGCTCTCTTTTACTGCATTAGGACAACAACGATTCAACTGTTACATGCTGCGGTAGTTGAACCCCTCTCCTCTGCATGACCTGTCATTGCCACAACAAATAGATGAAACCCACTAGCATGAATAGGAGTTGTTTGAGCCCTGATGTGCCTACTCATACATGCTTGTTTGTCATGCCTGCTACTGCTTAGAGTTGAGTCAGGGCTGATTCATCGGGGATGAACTGGAATGTGTGAACATGTCCTACTATTGAGAGCTAAGTGTGTGAACATGATTTGGTAGAGGTATCGGTGAGAGGCCATGTAGGAGTACATGGTGGGTTGTCTCATTGAAGCCGTCCTCAGGAACTGAGTTCTGTGTTTGTGATCCATGAACAGCTACTACCACGTGTTGGGCCCGAAACCAATGGACCCTCTCGACTTATTAACTGCCCCTGTCATCTGTCCAGGAGTTGCAAGTAGTTTCTGGTGTTCGTAGTATGCTGGAGGCCGTGCGCAGCACTCACCCGAGGGGTGGGCTGTGAGGCGGTAGGCACGTGGCACGGTGTACCAGGTCGCCCGTTTGGTGTCTTGGGAACCCTGCACACAACTTTCGGGGCCGTAAGTGGAAACCTCGGCCGGACTCCCTTCGGATGGAACCTGAATAGGCGATAAGCCCGGACTAGGGATTTGTGTGGTTAGTCAGGCCATGGCCGACACCCTCGCTGGGCTTCCGCTTGAAGGTTGTCGAGTACATGTCGTGTAAACGGCGATAAGTGGTGAGAGCATGTGTGAAGAAGTACACCCCTGCAGGGTTAACATCATCTATTCGAATAGCCGTGTCCGCGGTAAAGGACTTCTGGGTTGCCTGTACAGTTCATAGATAACTTGAAGTGGATACTCTAAAACTCGCAAGATAAGCGTGATTGCTATGGATGGCGTTCTCGTAGGTAGACGGGAGCGGATCCATAGTGGTGTATTGGTATGGTGAATATGTGGACTCGTGTGCACCACCTCAAAGAGTTAATTGCAGTCGTAGTTCAGGATAGCCACCGAGTCAAAGCTGGCTTGCTGCTGTCAAACTCCACCACCCCTTTGTTGATACCGATGCATATGTAGTTAGTTCTGATGTAAGTCTTGCTGGGTACATTTGTACTCACGTTTTCTTATTTTATGTTTTGTAGAGAGACTCCAGTCTCACTAGTAGTTCGCATGGACTTCGATGTTTAGCTTGTTACCTCAGCTACGATCTTGTACCCTTGGGAGGGTCTTGTAGATAGTCAGGCTTCTCAGCCTTTTTCATTTGTAGTTGTCTGCACTCAGACATGTTTATGCTTCTGGTTGATACTTGTATGCTCTGTATGTTGGGTCATGAGACCCATGTTTGTCATACTTGGCTCCTCGAGCCTAATCACTAGTGCAGAACCGGGCAATAGCACCGGTTCGTAAGGCCCTTTAGTGCCGGTTTAGTAACCGGCACTAAAGTGTGGGCACTAAAGCCCCCCCCCCTTAAGTACCGGTTCAGCACGAACCGGTGCTAAAGGGAAACCACGTGGCACGAGCCAGCTCCGGGGACCGGGAGCCCTTTAGTACCAGTTGGTAACACCAACCGGTACTAAATGTTTGTGGGTTTTTGTTTTATTTTGTATTTTTCAATTAAATTTGTGTTATCAATTTAATTTAGGATTGTTTTACGTTATAATGAGTTCTAGTCGTCATCATCATCATCATCATCACATATTAATAAATAAATAAACTCTAGCTAGCTAAAAATCATCGTAGTCGTCTAATTACCACTATTTAATCATCATAGTCATTACCGCTAGCTATCTAATCATCACCAACACTGGCTAGCTTAAAGAGGAAACATTCACTTTGTAACAGAAGCAAAGATATCATCGAGTTCAACATAATCATCACCAACATCGAAGTTCAGGACACGGACATGAGACAAGTAGTAATTAATTAAGAGCATGAACTAGTAGCTACTCCTGCTGCTCCCTCTCAGGTAGAATAGCATAGAACATGTATAGCTCTCCTGATTCATCATACTGGAGCATGAAGATGAATCTGTGTCCTAATCTTGGGTTGCGCTTCTCCTTGCTGCCCCCTAGTACTTCTCTGCGATCGTTAACAATTTTGCTCCAATCTTTCACTATTAAGCATTCTTCGCTTTCAGAAATCCTGAATGCACTCATGTGCAATGTAGGATATCTTGGCCGTAAGCTAACCATTGACATGTCACCTTTAGTCTCGATCCACTGAGGCACAACTGTCATCGGAAGTCCCTGTTGAAGAACATCGTATAGTAATTAATATACTAAGCAATGAAAGTTTAGCTTCAAAAATAATGTATGCAAAAGATGCACTAATTAAGGACAAATAGTTAAAATCTTACCATCTTTCGATTATAGATGTGACCGTAGTTCAATACGATCACCATTGGTCGCACGTTTTGAGTACTAACATTTCTAAGTTCAGGAAAAAATTTGTCTTGACAGTATTAAGATCCTCAAGCCATGAAACATAATGACTTATCTCCTCGCAGTTTAGTTGAGCCCCGGGGCAGTAGTAGGTCCTGTCTACCAAGCGCCGGACATGTTTGCTTGAACCGAAATAAGCTGACAATACAAATTAGTTGTCAACTATTTTTGAATAAACTGTATCAAAGACATAAACATATGCATGCATGGTTGAGAAAAACTCACATAATGGTAGAACTGGAGGCGTTTGCACATTGACCCAGATGTCTATATTACCTTCAATATCATCTTCCGGACGAATATCAAAGGTGATAACCATATCAGGCTCAAATGCATAAGCCTTGCATAGTGCTTGCCAAGTTTTGCATTCAAAATGGGTGTATGTGTCTCCATTATATAATTTGACGTTGAAAGTATACCCATGGTCCGTCTTCAAGTAAACTCTCTTTACCTCCATATCATCTATAGCACTAAAACCTATCTTATCCAAGACAAAAATTCTTGCATGGCAGGGGATGCGCTAGTAGAATAGTGAAAATTTAAAATTATAAGTTGAAGCAAATGAAGCATAAGTTTTGCATTCAAATAATAATTGACAAAGTGACTTACTGTATCAACTTCGAATGTCTCATCCAGCTTGATGCTGAAGCGCCTACCATCAACAAGGAAATTTCTGTCGCACAGGCCGCGCTGGTCTTCACAGTGTTCGCACATAATGAAATCTTTTTCGTCGTCAGATGACATTTCCTATGTTCATATAGGTGAAACATTAAACACCTATTACTATCTAACATTAATTAATATCTAGCCAAATATATATTCATTTAACATTTGACATTAATATATCTAACTATATTCATCTCTAACAATTGACATTACTATATATTTAACTTTTCTATCTAATTCATCTAACATTCGACATTAATCTAACATTTATATAAACTCAAAATATATAAAATATTAAATAAACAGAAAAACTCATTAACAAATAATATTTTAATTAGACCATCAAATCTCAGATACCTAAATTTTCTTACTAAAAATAAACTAGTTATATTAATTATTGAACTAGTTCAAATCTCATATACCTAAATAAACTAGTTATATTAATTATTGAACTACTTCAAATCTCATATACCTAAATAAACTAGTTATATTAATTATTGAACTAGTTCAAATCTCATATACCTAAATAAACTAGTTCGACAATTTTCTTACTAAAAATAAACTAGTTATATTAATTATTGAACTAGTTCAAATCTCATATACCTAAATAAACTAGTTCGATAATTTTCTTACTAAAAATAAACTAGTTATATTAATTATTCAACTAGTTCAAATCTCTAGTTCGACAATTTTCTATCTAGCTAATTCATCTAACATTCGACATTAATATAACATTCGATCATCTAATTAACTTTTCTAAAAACAGAAAATAAGTAAAAAAAATGTGTGTGTATGTATATATGTGTGTGTATATGTGTATGGGTGCGCCGCCCCGTACATACGAGCGGGGGCACCGGCATACAGGGCGGGGGCGGCGGCGTACGTACGGGCGGGGGTGCCGGCGTACGGGCCGGGTGCGACGACGACGACGGCGGCGCGGCGGTATACGCGCGCGAGAGCGAGAGACGTACGGGATGGCGGCGGGACGACGACGGACGGCGGCGCGCGGCATTCGGGGCGGCGGCGCGAGGCGATGACGACGGGCGGCGGCGGGGACAGTGACGACGACGACGGACGAGGGCGACGGGCGGCGAGGATGGGTTCGAGCGGCGCGCGAGAGGTTGGAGACGAAAGAAGTGGGGAGATCTAACTGAATTTTCGTAAGTGTTGTATATATAGGAGAGGCCTTTAGTACCGGTTGGAGCCACCAACCGGTACTAAAGGCCAACTTTGGCCAGGCGAAGAGGCGGGAAGAGCAGGCCTTTAGTACCGGTTGGTGGCTCCAACCGGTACTAAAGGGTGGTCTTTAGTACCAGTTGGAGCCACCAACCGGTACTAAAGGCCTCGCGCTGCCACCCCAAACTTTAGTCCCACCTCGCCGGGCGAAGGGCAGCCGCACTGGTTTATAAACCCAGCCGCGGCTACCTCTTTGAACTCCTCTATATAGCAGGCTTGTCGGCCTAAACTCTACGCGCTGCCCTATGAGTCTGCTGGGCCTTTAAGGCCTGTAATTGCACGCCCTTGGCCTAGCAGGCCCACAGGGCAGCGCCCCAATTTTTTAGTCTTTTTCTTTTCTGCTTTATTTTCTTCTATTTATTTCTACGTAGTTTTTTGTATAGTTTTTTCTTTTCTATTATATTTATTTTCTTCTATTTATTTGTGAGTAGTTTTATTCATCTAGTTTGCCAAAGTTCAACATTTTTAGAGTTCATTTTGTATTGATTTTCAATTTCACGGTCATTTTGTGAACGACTGAAAAATAGCAAATATTTTTTTTCTTTTCTGCTTTATTTTTTCTTCTATTTATTTCTGAGTAGTTTTTTCTTTTCTGCTATATTTATTTTCTTCTATTTATTTCTGAGTAGTTTTTTATATAGTTTTTTCTTTTCTGCTATTTTTTCTTTTCTGCAAAACTTGATGGTCAAAGTCTGGAGTTATAACCAAAGTTTAAAAAAAAGAAATGCCGACGTGCAATTAGTTTTTGCCATAACAGAAGAAGTCCGGAGTTGTAATAAGTTATTAAAAATAAAAAAGAGGTGCAATGCTCGTTAATTTGCTTCAAGCCTTTCGAAATAGTGTAAACTGCACTGCACGTAGCTCCGTGCAATCTACCATATTCCTGAAGGCTTGAAGCTAAGCAACGTGAGCATTGAGCCTCTTCTTCATCTTCTCTGCACTTAGGGCTTATAAACCGCTCCTAACTGAATTGGAGCCACCAACCGGTACTAAAGGTGGTGCGCTGCCTGCACAAAATTTAGTGTCATTTAGCTCAAAACAAATCATTAAATGCATGAAAAATATCAAATGAAGGCAGAAATGGTAGAAAGTTGATGGCATCGCTTTGAATGGTGCATACTGAATGCACAAAAAGTCTGGAGTTGTAATAAGTTTAAAAAAATGAAATGCCTTTGTAACAGATGAGTTTAATTTCGTCAGAAACCTGAATACTTCGAAAGAGATTGTCCAGTTTGTAAACGAAGTGCATCCAGTTTTTGCCGTAACCCTCTCTACTTTTTTGAGCAATCTATGTGGGTGAAATGATGATACCATGCCAAGTTTCAACTTTTTCAAAGTTCATTTGTAGTGCTTTTCAATTTCCAGGTCATTTAGTTCTCAAAACAAATCATTGAATGCATGAAAAATATCAAATGAAGGCAGAAATGGTTGAAAGTTGATGGCGTCGCTTTGAATGGTGCATACTGAATGCACAAAAAGTCCGGAGTTGTAATAAGTTTAAAAAATTGAAATGCCTTTGTAACAGATGAGTTTAATTTCGTCAGAAACCTGAATACTTCGAAAGAGATTGTCCAGTTTGTAAACGAAGTGCATCCAGTTTTTGCCGTAACCCTCTCTACTTTTTTGAACAATCTATGTGGGTGAAATGATGATACCATGCCAAGTTTCAACTTTTTAAGAGTTCATTTGTAGTGCTTTTCAATTTCTAGGTCATTTAGTTCTCAAAACAAATCATTGAATGCATGAAAAATAGCAAATGAAGGCAGAAATGGTTGAAAGTTGATGGCATCGCTTTGAATGGTGCATACTGAATGCACAAAAAGTCTGGAGTTGTAATAAGTTTAAAAAAGTGAAATGCCTTTGTAACAGATGAGTTTAATTTCGTCAGAAACCTGAATACTTCGAAAGAGATTGTCCAGTTTGTAAACGAAGTGCATCTAGTTTTTGCCGTAACCCTCTCTACTTTTTTGAACAATCTATGTGGGTGAAATGATGATACCATGCCAAGTTTCAACTTTTTCAGAGTTCATTTGTAGTGCTGTTCAATTTCCAGGTCATTTAGTTCTCAAAACAAATCATTGAATGCATGAAAAATAGCAAATGAAGGCAGAAATGGTTGGAAAGTTGATGGCGTCGCTTTGAATGATGCATACTGAATGCGCAAAAAGTCTGGAGTTGTAATAAGTTTAAAAAAATGAAATGCCTTTGTACAGATGAGTTTAATTTCGTCAGAAACCTGAATACTTCGAAAGAGATTGTCCAGTTTGTAAACGAAGTGCATCCAGTTTTTGCAGTAACCCTCTCTACTTTTTTGAATAATCTATGTGGGTGAAATGATGATACCATGCCAAGTTTCAACTTTTTAAGAGTTCATTTGTAGTGCTTTTCAATTTCAAGGTCATTTAGTTCTCAAAACAAATCATTGAATGCATGAAAAATAGCAAATGAAGGCAGAAATGGTTGAAAGTTGATGGCATCGCTTTGAATGGTGCATACTGAACGCACAAAAAGTCTGGAGTTGTAATAAGTTTTAAAAAAATGAAATGCCTTTGTAACGGATGAGTTTAATTTCGTCAGAAACCTGAATACTTCGAAAGAGATTGTCCAGTTTGTAAACGAAGTGCATCCAGTTTTTGCCGTAACCCTCTCTACTTTTTTGAACAATCTATGTGGGTGAAGTGATGATACCATGCCAAGTTTCAACCTTTTCAGAGTTCATTTTGTAGTGCTTTTTAATTTCCAGGTCATTTAGTTCTCAAAAAAATCATTGAATGCATGGAAAATAGCAAATGAAGGCAGAAATGGTTGAAAGTTGATGGCGTCGCTTTGAATGGTGCATACTGAACGCAAAAAATATAAGAGCATTTACATCATGATCTTATATTTTTTTACAGTCTAAATTGTCAATATGATCTTATAACTTCAAAAATACTTTGATCATCAATGATCTTTGTGTGTACAATCTGAATTGTCAATATGAGTCATCAACGATTTATAAACCGATGAAGACTCATATTGCGGCCACAAATTCTACACATAGAGTTCAATGAAGACCAAGTGCTTGTGATAGTTTGAGAAATAACATATTTATGGTGGTAAAAGGCTTGTTAGGGGAGCGAGGTGGGACTAAAAACAGCTTGCGATAACCTCATTAGTACCGGTTCGTGGTACGAACCGGCACTAAATGATGATGGTGGGGCCATAGCCTGACCGTAGGCTCACACAGCCTCTTTAGTACCGGTTCGTGGCATGAACCGGTACTAAAGGTTCGCCACGAACCGGTGCTATTGATCGCCGCCACGAACCGGCACTAATGTACACAGTAGTGCCGGCTGAAATTCAAACCGGCACTATTGTGCTTCACAAAAGACCCTTTTTCTACTAGTGAATGAATAAATACTTTGAGTCATAGAGTTTTGTTGTGATGCCATGTTGTATTTACACATATCGAGCATATTGTGTGTATGATTGAAATGCTTGGTATGTGTGGGATCCGACAACCTAGTTGTCTATCCTTGGTAGCCTCTCTTATGGGGAAATGTAGTCTAGTGCTTCCACTGAGCCATGGTAGTCTGCTACAGCCCAGATTACCGGAGTCCTGCTAGCCCAGTTACTACTGCTCCGGAACACTTAGACTGGCCGGCATGTGTCTCACCTCGTTCCTGTGTCTGTTGCTTCGGGGAAATGTCACGCGTGACTTCTGGAGTCCTGCTAGCCTGCTACAGCCCAAGTTCCCGGAGTCCTGTTAGCCCAGTTGCTACAGCCCGGATTCACACGCTGATGACCGACACGTTCGATGTTGGGACATGTATGCCTGTCCCCGTAAGCTAGTGCCACTTTGGGTTCACGACTAGTCATGTCGGCCTGGGTTCTCTATCATATGGATGCTATACACTAGCATATACGTGAGCCAAAAGGCGCAAACGGTCCCGGGCCAGGTAAGGTGGCACCCGTGGAAATACCATGTGTGAGGCCGCAAAGTGATATGATGTGTTACATGCTAGATCGGTGTGACTTAGAATCAGGGTCCTGATAGCGTTGGTATCAGAGCCTGACTGCCTGTAGGATTACCAAGCCAAACTGGTCAAAGTTGAGTCCAGAAATACTTTAGTTATATAAGGGAATTGATTGTGGAAGGGAACATAAGGTTCTTTTTACTCCTTTACCTCATGCCCTTCTGATATGAGTCAACCTCTTCTTTTCTATGGGGATTAAGAAGTAGGCTTTCTCATCTTTCTATCAGGATCACGTGTTACTAATCTGTAGATTTACAGGGATGATGGATTCAAGCCTTTGTTCTGTTCCTACTACTTTTGTGTGTTCTTAGTTGGTCTCAGAACCTTGATATTGCAATGTTAAGTGGTTATGCCACCATTTTGCAGGATGTCTCAAAACCTTTTGAGCATTTACAACCGTCATGCTGCCCGAGTCATCCCAGGTTTCTAAATAGTTTGATGCATTTGCAATCCCTTCTTTCCGTTCTCGATGTTCCTTTGGTCCAGATTAACTACACTAGTCGTCTGTTGAGGTACTCCCTTGCCTTGACATATATGTTGGAGCTAGTATTATGACCCTAGGCATCCTAGAGAACCACCCAGTAATTTTGCAATGCTTTATATTCCCAGTGTGATGATTCTGGCCATCCTTCTCGAAAGCATCCCGTGATGTTATTAGCTAGTAGGCATTCTATTCCTGGATTCTTGAACCCAAGATTCACTCCATTCACCTCCTGTTGATAGTGATTGCTAGTTCTTTTAGGATATTAGTAACCCTTGCGATAGTCCTCGAGGTCCATGCTATATCATTCTTCCAATACCATGAACTTCTTATGGAAGTTCTTTTGAACCAAAAGACCACAACTAGAGTGCTCTTGATGAGTTCCCGATTCTATGTTGTGACTCTGCCAGTTCTACCTTTTCTACATGGGTTATCCGGAAGAAATATGTTGAACTCGTTCGACATACTAATCTATGCAGTCACAACTCAGAAAATTGTATGTTCTTTGAGTTGTCCCTCTTTATGTCGTTATCTGACCCTCATCTGTCAATTGATAGTCAAGAGTAGGTGTGCATTCGTTCATTGATGCCTATTATTCTTGTGGTCCGTCAAGCCGTGCTATTTCAGAATGACTAGGAGAAACAAACTCCAGTACCTCCTCCATTTCTAGGATTGGGTCAAAGCAGTTGTATTCCGCAGATCAAAATGCCACTCCAGCTTCTGTTTTGTTCTACCTTGGAGTATTACCATCTTTATGTCAAGAATGTCATGGGAATTGCACAACCTCCTATGAACTCTTGATATAGTGATACCTCTCACCATCATCATTCATTCCTCGGTTCCGTGTTGATATAACCGGTATGCCAACGAGTGAACCGTGATGTGTGCAATCAATACTCCTGGCAACCCGTCGCTTGGTAGTTAATGGACGATAAATCTTATTCTTAGGGTGTTGGTTATTGAATCATCATCCTAAGATTTATCGTGCGACCTAGTCCATTTTCCCTAGTGCACTCCTCGATCAATGAGATAGGATTCTATCAATCTATCACTCTCTTGATCACATCGTCTTTCCCTGAAAAGCGAGATTGTTCTCGAGCTTAGTAACATATCGGTGGTTCATGATTTTCTGTATATCTTCTTGGAAGTGTTACCAGGTTGTCACCTGACCGCTATGTTGAGTTCGTGATCAAGTTGGTTTCTTGTAAACCACCCCTTCTCCAAGAATCCATGTGGCATATCCCTGAGCTAGTTGATTAACCTAAACAACAACTTGGAGAGTTGGAAGATAAAAGCTTGTTTGACTTAGATCATTTTAAGGGATATCTTCTGTGTGTGTATTGAAGAAAGATGTTATCTTCATCGATTGGTCCCTGTGATCAGTTGTTGGACCTATTGTCTTATCAAAACTTTGATTTGAGTGTGGGCTATCCTCAAATCAAATAAGAACCAACGATGTTCGTAATGTTGTCTTATTCGTGGTTGATTCCTCGAGCATACACCATTACATCTTTTGGTCTGACCAATACTATCACATTGTTCACATAATGGTGGAAGTCCAGTGATATGGAAACTCCGATGAGTTGATGTTGAGCCTATGAGCAACATTTTGTCTCCTCCATGATTCATGTTGAACATCCAGCTAGTGTTGGAAACTTGTGTAAGCATTTTCTTCATGCCCCGTTCATGAAGTATATGTTTGGATGAAAGTACTAACTTCCTCTAAGTTCACGTGCAATCGATGCAAGTTGTCACCATGAGTTCGAGAAAGATTGTTTTTGTTTCCTATAGTACCATCCCAAGTTAGTCATAAATGTGCGAGGTATGCTATGGTTTGACAGGCTCGCTACCTCCATTGCCATATGCATCTCTTAGTACACCAAGCCACTAATTGATTTGTTCCAGGAGAAGAAGTTCCTTCTTAAGAGCAAGACTTTTGCAAGGACTTTGCTATCCTCGACAATGGTTCCTAACCTGAACTTGGTAGTGTTTTATTATAAGACTACTATGTGGGCATGTCTATCTGGGACAGCATGTTCACATGTATGTAGCAGAACCAGCTCATGTTTTGGCGCTTCCTATCGTAGTTCATTTCCTGAGAATCTCGCAACATCATCTCGTCAATTTTTGTTGCAAATTTTCTTTTTCAGACATGTTGTCTGAAATATTCCGCTGCCAACCAGATCTGAATCTCACGCAAATATGCATGATGGTTGGAACATTTCTAACATTTCCATTTTGTTCCCATCTTGCATCGTCATTGTGACTTTTTTCTATGGTCTGCCTTCTCAGTAATTGCTGTTCAGGACCGTCTTCAAAAGTGGCCCTACCATTGGTCCCATCCATTTCCGATGATAAGCAAAAATCATCCATTGCATTGTCTTCAACAAGGTAGTCCACGTCATCCATTTTAGTCTGGGTATGCCATTCTTCTGAACTCCCTCGAACGATCGTTTGTGATTGCCTTAGGCTGGCATAAAGAGTTTCAATGATCTTTGTATCAAAAGTAATTCTTTTTGCCACTTAAGGGAATAATCCAACGAGTCACCTTTCCTAAGGTGCCCCGCTAGAGAATCATGGCAATTATTTCCTCGCTACCTTGACACCATCCACCATCTTCTTAAGCGTGGAATTGTTGCCCACGAAATCGAAGTTCGTCGTTTGTTCTTCCATACCTCTTGATGTATGTTTTGTGTCCCAACTCAAGAGATGTTTCCACCTCTCATTCTATGAGTTGATCTTGAGTGCTCGATCTTCGAGAAGATCGATTTTTGTAGAGCTTCTCTGTCTTCATCATGTTGGACAAAGATCTCGAAGGCAAGATGTCAAGATCAATATGAAGTAAGGAATCAACATCTTCGAGAAGTGCAACCTGTATCGTGAAGATTCTGTTAGCTTTGTCTCTCCTATGTCTTCTTACCTCATGTCCTGAATCTCGGGACGGTGTTCTTGTTTAGTGGGGGTGAGTTGTCACAACCCTGGTATTTGGTTGCACATAGTGGTATTGCATCCATGCATCATGTCTAAAGTTATGTGAAATTGAAATGGGGATTGATCCAAACCCTAGCACCAAAATTAAATCAACTAGGTTTAACTAAAAATTGCATTCAATGAACCCACAATGCCTTCATCAATGTTTGATATTTTGGGCAAGGCTTTGAGTCCAAACCAAAAATGGTGAACATTTTTGTGGGATATTTTAGGCACTGTATTTAAATCATTATTGTATTTTGCATTTGGAATTATATTCATAATATATAATAATATATTTTCAAACGCCCTGAAATATTTTATGTGCATCTGGAAATGACCAATGTGCAACATAAAAATATTTAGAGGAATCTTTGGCACTAGTTGAAGTCATTTTAATTTCAAACAGTGGCAAATAAATAAAAAGAAAACAGAACAAAATAAAATAGAGCTGAAACCTCACTTGGCTTACCTGGCCTGCTCCTGTAGCAGAGGCCCAGCCCACCAGGCACCGTCATGCTCCTGGCGCCAGTCAGCAAGGCGCGTGGGCGACGCGCGCGCATGCACGGCACGCCATGCCACAAGGGCGCTTGCCTGCCTCCTCTTGCCAACGAGACGTCGCGAGCATCGCGCGGAGCCGTCTCGCTCTTCCTCTCTGTCCCTGGAGCTCTTCCCCCTCCTCTAGTTCTCTCCCCCTCACTGTTCCCCACCTCACCGAACCGCGCCGCCGCGACCGACGAGCTCCACGACGGCCGCATCCACTCCCTCGCTCCCTCTCCGCGTCCCCAAGCTCCGCCATGACCCCGTGGAGCAACACGCCCGATGAACGCCACCAGAAGAGGCCCCAGTCGGCCGGAGCGTTGTCGTCTGCACCTCTAGTGCCCGGAGATCGACTCCATTGATTTGCCTCATCCAAAGCATCCCCAAGGCCACTGACCTACCCTGCTGCATCCCTGTGAGCTCCTGCTCCTTCCCCTTGCTCATCCCCTCTGTTTCCGTGCCCTAGCTGCCTCTCCCACCATGGCCGCAAGCTTCTCACCGCCGGCCATGAGGTCGCCGCCAAAGCCCAAACCAGCCGCTCCCGCACGCGTCATCGTTCCCCTTGCCTCTCCAGGAGCCTGTAGCCACCAACAGAGCTTCCCCACGTGCCTTATAGCCACCGCCCGAGCTCACCCGAGCTCCAGCCGCCGCCGTGAGCTCGTCTCCGGCGAGTACAACACACCACAGCCGTTACTGCTTGCTCCGTTGGATGCGGATGAGCACCAGCTCCATGCAGAGTCCCTCCGCCACTCGTTTGGTCGCCGGAGGAGCAAACCCGACGCGCTCCACCGTCTCTGGCTTCATCGGCGACGAGCCGTCGGCCTAATTCCGGTTTAGTTAGTACTAATGACCCTGCTAAACACCCCCAGAGCCACTGCCATGTGGGCCCTTGTGCCTATTTAGGTTAGTTTAATTCCTGTTTAGATTAGTGCTAATCTTGCGGACCCCACGTGTCAGCTTAGACTTTGACCAAGTCAGCGTTGACCGGACCCAAACCAGCCTTGAGTCACTGACCAGTGGGCCCCACTGGTCAGGTTTGACCTAGACCAGCCCAGTTGACCTGCTGACGCCAGGCTTACGTCATTATGACCTCATAATCATTTTCTGGCGATTTTATATTTCAGAAATGAATTATAAAATCCAGAAAATTGTTTAAACTTCTAAAAATCATAGAAAATAAACCGTAACTCCAAATGATATAGTTTATATATGAAAAATTATTAGAAAAATTCAATGAATCTGAATATGGCATTTTCATGCATGTCTGAATAGGTTAACCTCACTGAATAGGACAATTCAAGATTATGGAATAAATGGTAATTAGTTTTGGAGTTGGAATTTGCTATAGGTTTGAATTCCAATTCAATTAATATGACAAACTGTTGCACTAGGTCAATTCAGTACCTTAAATATGACATATCATTCATATGAATGTGCATTGCATTGATTGTGGTTCCTTTTGTGTTTGTCGGTGGTTGCTCCCTCTTAGTCGACGATGTTTCTGACGACGTGATCGATGACACCGATGAAGAGCTATACTATCTCCAGAAGTGCCAGGCAAGCACCCCCCTTGTTCATCCCAATACAATCCCACTCTCTCGCTCCTGCTCTCTTTTATTACATTAGGACAACAACGATTCAACTGTTACATGCTGCGGTAGTTGAACCCCTCTCCTCTGCTTAGGGAGTTGTTTGAGCCCTGATGTGCCTACTCATACATGCTTGTTTGTCATGCCTGCTACTGCTTAGAGTTGAGTCAGGGCTGATTCATTGGGGATGAACTGGAATGTGTGAACATGTCCTACTATTCAGAGCTAAGTGTGTGAACATGATTTGGTAGAGGTATCGATGAGAGGCCATGTAGGAGTACATGGTGGGTTGTCTCATTGAAGCCGTCCTTAGGAACTGAGTTCTGTGTTTGTGATCCATGAACAGCTACTACCACGCGTTGGGCCCAAAACGAATAGACCCTCTCGACTTATTAACTGCTCCTGTCCTCTGTCCAGGAGTTGCAAGTAGTTTCTGGTGTTTGTAGTATGCTGGAGGCCGTGCACAGCGCTGACCCGAGGGGTGGGCTGTGATGCAGTAGGCACGTGGCACGGTGTACCAGGTCGCCCCTTTGGTGTCTCGGGAACCCTGCACACAACTTTCGGGGCCGTAAGTGGAAACCTCAGCCAGACTCCCTTCGGATGGAACCTGAATAGGTGATAAACCTGGACTAGGGATTTGTGTGGTTAGTCAGGTTGTGGTCGACAGCCTCGCTGGGCTTCCGCTTGAAGGTTGCCGAGTACATGTCATGTAAATGGCTATAAGTGGTGAGAGCGTGTGTGAAGAAGTACACCCCTGCAGGGTTAACATCATCTATTCGAATAGCCGTGTCTGCGGTTAAGGACTTCTGGGTTGCCTGTACAGTTCATAAATAACTTGAAGTGGATACTCGAAAACTCGCAAGATAAGCGTGAGTGCTATGGATGGCGTTCTCATAGGTAGATGGGAGCAGATCCATAGTGGTGTATTGGTATGGTGAATATGTGGACTCGTGTGTGCCACCTCAAATAGTTACTTGCAGTCGTAGTTCAGGATAGCCACTGAGTCAAAGCTGGCTTGCTGCTGTCAAACTACACCACCCCTTTGTTGATACCGATGCATATGGAGTTAGTTCTGATGTAAGTCTTGCTGGGTACATTTGTACTCACGTTTGCTTATTTTATGTTTTGTAGAGAGACTCCAGCCTCACTAGTAGTTCCGCATGGACTTCGACATTTAGCTTGTTACCTCAGCTACGATCTTGTACCCTTGGGAGGGTCTTGTAGATAGTCAGGCTTCTCAGCCTTTTTCATTTGTAGTTGTCTGCACTCAGACATGTTTATGCTTTTGCTTGATGCTTGTATGCTCTGTATGTTGGGTCATGAAACCCATGTTTGTAATACTTGGCTCCTCGGAGCCTAATGAATAAATACTTTGAGTCATAGAGTTTTGTTGTGATGCCATGTTGTATTTACACATATTGAGCATATTGTGGGTATGATTGAAATGCTTGATAGCCTCTCTTATGGGGAAATGTAGTCTAGTGCTTTCACTGAGCCATGGTAGTCTGCTACAGCCCGGATTACCGGAGTCTTGCTAGCCCAGTTACTACTGCTCCGGAACACTTAGACCGGCCGGCATGTGTCTCACCTCGTTCCTGTGTCTGTCCCTTCGGGGAAATGTCACGCGGTGACTTCTAGAGTCCTACTAGCCTGCTACAGCCCGGGTTCCCGGAGTCCTGTTAGCCCAGTTGCTACAGCCCGTATTTACACGCTGATGACTGACACATTTGATGTTGGTACATGTATGCCTGTCCCCGTAAGCTAGTGCCACTTTGAGTTCACCACTAGTCATGCCAGCCCGGGTTCTCTGTCATATGGATGCTAGCGACACTATCATATACGTGAGCCAAAAGGAGCAAACGGTCCCAGGCCAGCTAAGGTGGCACCTATGGACATACCATGCGTGAGGCCGCAAAGTGATATGATGTGTTACATGCTAGATCGGTGTGACTTAGAATCGGGGTCCTGACACAAGCAATCATGAAGGTACATACGGCTTTATTGTGTTTTAGAGTCAATCATGCATGGATTGAGAATTTGGATAGACATATACAAGAGTTCTTTAAATGTTGCAATATACACACATGCATACATATACTATCATACTCCAGTAGCTGTTAGAGAGAGACTGTATCCTTATGTACAACGATATGTGCATGCAAGGGGTGCATTAGCTGGCCATTATTGTGCTCATGATTTTTACACCAATGGAATACAACCATCAACATGAGTACTTGTATCCATGATCCAGTGAGAAGAGAATACAATAAATAAGCAAAAATACTTTGTCTATATAACATTACGCATCATGGCATGTCCCACGTTCATGAAACATATCATATATAACATCTGGAACTATATAAGCAAGTCAATCATGCTACTTTTCCATTGATTGTTATTTCACCACACACAAGCTGCTAGATAGACTTTGCTGCTGTATTCAGTAAAATATTCCACTTTTCCATGGATTATTAGTGTAGAAGTGCATGCTCTAGCCAATACAATCAGAAGACCAATCTGATGGAAGAGACTAGGCAGCACATTATACGTCAACACTCCCCCTCACGTGTGGCTCTCTCAGGCCTAAACGTGGACCAAAAGTGGGGTGCAATTTAATTGCGCCGACCGGGTCTGGAACTCAAGACCTCTTGGCTCCGAGCATGCTTTAGTCAATACAACCAAAAGACCAATCTGATGGAAGAGACTAGGCAGCACATTATATGTCAACAGTTAGCAAGCTGCTGCTAGAAAACCTATTCCATAGACAAGCTGCTGCGACAGGCTGATATTCCATGGATCAATCATGTTGCTTCCAAGCTGCTGCTAGACAAACTAAATAAGGAAAATCATACACTACTGCAGGATGCTGCTAACGCGACACTA
Organism: Triticum aestivum; assembly: GCF_018294505.1. NCBI lineage: Eukaryota > Viridiplantae > Streptophyta > Magnoliopsida > Poales > Poaceae > Triticum > Triticum aestivum. The sequence continues at coordinate 629,516,799 of NC_057806.1, forward strand.
CGATCAGATACCCTTCGATGAAACTATGTGCGATGCAATAATCGCAAACGGTGGTGTAAAAAACTGTCAAAAAAGGTGCAAAACGTTTGCGATGGAGGATGTATCGAACACAGTTTAGATTTTAGTTGCGTGTGCGATGCAGGGCATACAGTTTAGTTCAATTAACTATTTGCGATGAGGAGGAACAAAAGAAATGGGCAGCTAGATGAAGGTGTGTGCGATTTACAGCATACGGTTCACTCGGATGAACACTGGTAGAAAAAGGGCCTATAGTCCCGGTTCGTAACGGCCTTTAGTCCCGGTTCCGGAACCGGGACTAAAGTGTCGGTACTAATACCTCCCCCCTTTAGTCCCGGTTCAATCCAGAACCGGGACTAAAGGCCCTCCACATGGGCAGTGCGCAGAGCCCAGTCAGGAGACCCTTTGGTCCCGGTTGGTGGCACCAACCGGGACCAATAGGCATCCACGCGTCAGCATTTCTGTGGCTGGGGTTTTTGTTTTTTTTTTTGAAGGGGGGGGGGGGGTGGGGGTTTTGGGGGGTTAATTTAGGTGTTTCATATATTGTGTTAGCTAGCTATAATTAATAGAGAGAAGTGTCCTCTCTTATGTCCGTGCTTGGTCGACGCTACGTACTATACATACGTATAGAGAGGACTAGACACGCTGGCTAGCTAGTAAGCAAACGAAGGAAACAGAAGATCGTCATGAACATATATGCATACAGAGAGAAGTGATATCGACCACCTCTCCTTCTCCGAGAGATTGGTCGAACAACAAGTTCTCGTATATCTATCTGACACTACCGGCTACATATATACAATAATTATCTCTTACAAATATAATCATACGGACTCAGGGTCCACATAGAATTCTCCGTCTTCAGGGATCACGTGGTCAAGAAAGAATACCGCCAATTCGTCTTGAATTGCTCGCATGCGAGCTGGTGCTAGGAGTTCATCCCGCTTCCGAAACATCTAATTTGAAGAAGGGGGTCAATACATATATATATGAATGAATGAAACTCAACACAAATGATGGTAATAAAATAAAATTGTGAATGTTGTTATTTACGTACTTCATATTGTTCGTTAGAGTACCCGCCCCGCTCACAGGTCGTGTGGCGGATGGACTCGCAGATGTAGTATGCACAGAAATCATTCCCTTGTTCCTGCCACAACCACTTTACAAGAAATAGAGGTCAATCAAACTGATAAGCAAGAATGCTAAATGGTATTGATGAAACTAGCGCTTGAATCACTAGGAGATGCGCGGAACATGCTACTATAGTACTTACTTTCGGGTGTCTAAATTCCAGCTCCTTCGGCAGTCCCGGAACTGTTTTGGTGAATTTTCTCCAAACCCTGCCGGACAAAGAAAACAATTACTTGATATCAGGAAATGAACAAAGTTGCTGATATGGTGGATAATGATCGATTTAACTTACTTCTGGAGTATTTGAGTCATGTCTGCATAGTCCTGGGGATCTTTTCGTTTAGAGTCTAAGACGGTTACTACTCCCTGCTCAAGCTTAATCTCTAGGAGAATATAGTGGAAACTGCACACACATGCATAACTCATCAATTACATTACTATAACCTTGACTAATATATAAGGGAAACCGAATACGCACAAGACAGTAACACTCACCTGAAGTTGTAAGGAAAGAGTATTATATCTTTGTTTTGATTTATTACGAACGATCGTAGCAAGTTGGCCTCGGTAGCTGCGGCATGAAGTTTAACCTCAGTTGCATCTATGAGATATGTGTTAATTAACCCAATATCACCGACTTGTCTTTTCTTCAATTCGGCGATCTTCAATCTGCATAATATAGCGAGGATGATTATAAATACATGCAATGAAAGAGCTAAGCTATATAGAGAAACTTAATGACAGAAGTAGTACTACTTACAGACAGTAGCAGTCGACCGTTGTTTTATCGAGGGCCAATTGATTGAAAAACTGATAGAACTCCTCAAATGGAATAGGCAACAGATCAATTCCAATGAGGTCATGCTCCTTTTTAACTTTCACATACAAAGTACTCCTCCCCTGGAGTCTCTGCAGATTTTCAAGTACCAATCATGCAATCTTCGCATCATCGTTGATAGAGATCTTTCATCTTTGACGAGAGGCTTCCATGGGTTCATAATGTACTTCGTCGGGCAGGTAATCTGCAAGATTGCTATAACCGGGCACCATCCTCGGATCATTAGAGACGTTGTGGCTAGGCACCTTGAGCGGGGGGCACGATTGCTTCGCTTGTTCGCCGAGCTGGGCAATTTGTTTCCCAGCTCGTCGTTCTTTCATCCTTTGATCACTGACAGTACTTCCCGGCCGCTCCGCTTCGGCAAATTCCTTTCCAATAATGCGGTCATAGTTTCCTTTGGGCGGATCAGACTTCGGTGGTTTTGTCAGGGCAGCTAGAGTGCGCTTCACTTTCACCCGATCTACCTTCTCCTCCGGAGGTGGATGTTTCTTTGCTTTCACCCCTTCAAAGAATTTCTTCACTTCTTCTCGCGTTATCTCGGTGTTCTCCTCCTGGGTCCTCTCGTATGGTAACTTCTCTGGAGTCTTCAGAGAAGGACCAAATCTGTATGTCCTCCCGCCTCTGGTTGTACTGCTAGACGCCGACCGAGCAGACGTAGCGGTTGTCTTCTTTACTTGCTTAAGAGGCGGAGGAGAAGGACTACGACACGCCGGAGCAGCTGGAGCGGCGGCAGGTCTCTTCCGCCCTTGCTGACGAGGCGGAGAAGGAGGAGGCTGGCTGCTCGGGCGCGTCGGCGCAGGCGGAGAAGGAGGCGGAGTGCCGCCACGCGCCGGAGAAGGAGCCGGCCGAGGGCCCTGATCGTCACTCGCCGGAGGAGGAGGCGGTGGAGGCGGAGTGCCCTGACTCGCCGGAGGAGGAGGAGGAGGCGGTGGCGTCCAGTTCGGAAGGTTGATGAGCTCCTTCCGCCATAGGCATGGAGTCTTCAGAGCAGACCCCAGCCGAGTCTCCCCTTCACCGGTAGGGTGGTCAAGCTGGAGGTCCTCAAATCCCTCCATTATCTCATCCACCATCACCCTAGCATATCCTTCTGGAATCGGCCGGCAGTGAAAAGTTGCGCCGGGTTCAGTAGGATAAACAGAGCCAACAGCCGCCTTGACCTTCAAATTCATCCATTGCGTCATAAGGTGGCAATTTTGAGACTCCGTTATAGCATCCACGGGATAGCTGGCAGGAGCCGTCAAGGCATGCTCCGGCTGAAGCAGCTCGGTGGAAGCCACGCTGCTTCTGCGCTGAGATGGCGGGGTAGCTTCGGGGGAGGCTTCGGCAGTACGTTTGCTGCGATTTGCTTCTCGTTCCTCTATCGCATCTACCCTTGCTTGCAGCGCCTGCATTTGGGTCTGCTGCACTTTTTTCCTCCTCTCATGGGATTTGTAACCGCCTGCGTCCGGAAACCCAACCTTCCACGGAATGGAGCCTGGCGTGCCTCGTGTCCGTCCAGGGTGCTCAGGATTCCCGAGGGCCATTGTGAGCTCGTCGTTCTCTCTGTCTGGAAAGAACGTCCCTTCCTGCGCTGCTTCGATATACTGCTTAAGCTTACTGACTGGTATGTCCATTTGATCGTTCGTCCAAATGCACTTCCCTGTTACAGGGTCCAGGGTTCCGCCAGCCCCGAAGAACCAAGTCCGGCAACGGTCTGGCCAGTTAATTGTCTCTGGTTCGATCCCTTTATGAACCAGATCATTCTCAGTCTTGGACCACTTAGGCCGGGCTACGAGGTAGCCACCTGACCCCGTGCGATGGTGAAGCTTCTTCTTCGCAGCATTTTGCTTGTTTGTCGCCGACATCTTCTGACTCTTTTCCGATGTCTTGTGGGCCACAAATGCGGGCCAGTGATCTCTGATCTTCTCATATCTGCCCTTGAATTCTGGTGTCTCATTATTTTCGACAACTTATTCAGCTCTTTCTTCCACCTCCTGAATAGTTCTGCCATCCTCTTCAGAGCAAAAGACTTGATTAATTTCTCTTTAACTGGGTTCTCTGGATTATCCTCAGGCGGTAGGGTGAAATTTGACTTCAGCTCAGTCCAAAGATCATTTTTCTGCATATCATTGACATAAGAGACCTCAGGGTCTTCTGTAGCCGGCTTAAACCATTGCTGGATGCTTATCGGGATCTTGTCCCTAACCAGAACCCCGCACTGAGCAACAAATGCGCTCTTTGTCCGGAGGGGTTCAATAGGTTGGCCGTCGGGCGCGATTGCTATGATCTCAAACTTTTCATCCGAGCTCAACTTTTTCTTCGGGCCTCGTCTCTTTACCGAAGTTGTGCTCGATCCGGAGGGCTAGAAAAAAGAACAAAGACTTAATTAATATGTGTACATACCAAAACAATGAATGCATCAATCAGCTAGTCAGCATAGGCTTAACTAATATATATACCTGGCCGGACTCGGTTCGGTCACCGGAGCCGTCATCACGGTCTCCTTCTTGCACCGGCATTGGGTCACCGGAGCCGTCCTCATGTTCTTCTTCTTGCACCGGCATTAGGTCACCGTAGCCAGCTTGTTCACCCTCTCCTTCCAGACCATCGGTTTCGTTGAGAAACAACGAGATGGCATCACTTCCTTCTACGATTATGTCCCTCAACAACGCTTCTTTTGCTTTGTCTAGGGCGGTGTCCATAGTTTCTACAAATATTTACAACATGGCAATTATTATTCAAACATGACAGATGGATATATTAGTGCCAAACGTAGAACTAGCTACCTAATCATAGTAAGCTATCGGGAGGGGGTATATATCGACAACGATGACACTACATCTATGTCCCTCGACGACCCTCGTTCCTGATAAAAAAAAAGAGGAAGAAGAAGAAAAAAAGAGGAGAAGAAAGAATAGAGGAGAAGAAACCTCGAACCCTCGACCCCTAGACGACCCTCTTCTTCCTCTCATGTTCGAGAGGATCGCCGAGGGGTCGGGAGGTTGCCTAGTGTCAAAGGATTCAACAAAACCATGTCTTCATCATTAGGCAAAAGTAACATGTGCATGATGGTACGAAGCTCTTCAAAGTTGTTCTTGAACGGAGTCCCAGATAGGATAATTCGCTTTTTGGTACAAAGTTCAGAAAGAGCCTTCCGAATATCGCTATTTGGAAGGCCTTTGCTGAATTCGTACCAAAAGGCGGATTATTCTATCCGGGACTCCATTCCAGAACAACTTTGCAGAACTTCGTACCAACATGCCCTGGTTACTTCCGGCTAATGATGAAGGCATGGATTTCTTCAATACTTTGACACTAGGAAACCTCTCTCGACCCCTCGGTGATCCTCGACCCCTCGAACCCTCGACGACCCTCGAACCCTCGACCCCTAGACGACCCTCTTCTTCCTCTCATGTTCGAGAGGATCGCCGAGGGGTCGGGAGGTTGCCTAGTGTCAAAGGATTCAACAAAACCATGTCTTCATCATTAGGCGAAAGTAACATGTGCATGATGGTACGAAGCTCTTCAAAGTTGTTCTTGAACGGAGTCCCAGATAGGATAATTCGCTTTTTGGTACAAAGTTCAGAAAGAGCCTTCCGAATATCGCTATTTGGAAGGCCTGTGCTGAATTCGTACCAAAAGGCGGATTATTCTATCCGGGACTCCATTCCAGAACAACTTTGCAGAACTTCGTACCAACATGCCCTGGTTACTTCCGGCTAATGATGAAGGCATGGATTTCTTCAATACTTTGACACTAGGAAACCTCTCTCGACCCCTTGGTGATCCTCGACCCCTCGAACCCTCGACGACCCTAGAACCCTCGACCCCTAGACGACCCTATTCTTCCTCTCATGTTCGAGAGGATCGCCGAGGGGTCGGGAGGTTGCCTAGTGTCAAAGGATTCAACAAAACCATGTCTTCATCATTAGGCGAAAGTAACATGTGCATGATGGTACGAAGCTCTTCAAAGTTGTTCTTGAACGGAGTCCCAGATAGGATGATTCGCTTTTTGGTACAAAGTTCAGAAAGAGCCTTCCAAATATCGCTATTTGGAAGGCCTTTGCTGAATTCGTACCAAAAGGCGGATTATTCTATCCGGGACTCCATTCCAGAACAACTTTGCAGAACTTCATACCAACATGCCCTGGTTACTTCTGGCTAATGATGAAGGCATGGATTTCTTCAATACTTTGACACTAGGAAACCTCTCTCGACCCCTCGGCGATCCTCGACCCCTCGAACCCTCGACGACCTTGGAACCCTCGACCCCTAGACGACCCTCTTCTTCCTCTCATGTTCGAGAGGATCGCCGAGGGGTCGGGAGGTTGCCTAGTGTCAAAGGATTCAACAAAACCATGTCTTCATCATTAGGCGAAAGTAACATGTGCATGATGGTACGAAGCTCTTCAAAGTTGTTCTGGAACGGAGTCCCAGATAGGATAATTTGCTTTTTGGTACAAAGTTCAGAAAGAGCCTTCCGAATATCGCTATTTGGAAGGCCTTTGCTGAATTCGTACCAAAAGGCGGATTATTCTATCCGGGACTCCATTCCAGAACAACTTTGCAGAATTCGTACGAACATGCCCTGGTTACTTCCGGCTAATGATGAAGGCATGGATTTCTTCAATACTTTGACACTAGGAAACCTCTCTCGACCCCTCAGTGATCCTCGACCCCTCGAACCCCCGATAAAAATTAAGAAGAAGAAGGAGAAGAAAAAAGAGGAGAAGAAGAAAGGAATAGCTAGAGGAGAAGAAGAACTGACAAAGTCTTCTCCTCTATTCCTTCTTCTTCTCCTCTTTTTTTTCTTCTTCTTCCTTCTTTTTCCTTTTCTTTTTTTTCTCCTCTTCTTCCTCTTCTCTTCTTCTCCTTCTTCGGGTAAGCCCTAGTTTCCCGACCCTCGACCGCTCGACGACACTCTCGACATGCCCTCGTTCCCGATAAAAGAAGAAGAGGAAGAATAAGAATAAAAAGAGGAGAATAAAGAATAGAGGAGAAGAAGATATTCTCATCTATTCTTTCTTCTCGTCTTTTTATTCTTCTTCTTCCTCTTCTTTTTTTCCTCTTCTTCCTCTCCTATTCTTCTCCCTCTTCCCCGCCTCTCTCATGAATGATCGCCGTCCCCCCCCCCTCGACCCCTCGACGACCCTCGTTCCCGATAAAAAAAGAAGAGGAAGAAGAAGAAAAAAAAAGAAGAGAAGAAAGAATAGAGGAGAAGAACTTCTTCTCCTTTATTCTTTCTTCTCCTCTTTTTATTCTTCTTCCTCTTCTTCTCCCTCTTCTTCCCCTTCTTCCCCGCCTCTCTCATCATTTGATCATCTATCATCTATGAACAAAAATATTCCTAGATACATAAAAAAATTCTACAAATGAAAATAACCTAAAAAAATCATATATATTTAGCAAATTCTAGCCACATACATCACATACACATATACATTATAGCCACATACACATATACATCACATATGAACAAAAAAAATAAACTAATAAAAATAAAAAAAACATATTGCAACATATGAAAAAAAACATGGTGGCGCCGGCAGGGCAGAGGGGCATGGCGGCAGGTGCTCACAGAGGGGAGCGGCGCCGGCGTCGGGGCAGATGGCGTCGAGGGCGTCGGGGCGACGCGGGGCACGGGCGGCGACGGGGTGACGACGACGGGCGCGGGCAACATCGACGAGGAGCAGGGCGTCGGGGCAGATGGCGTCGAGGGCGGCGGCGACGGCGTCGGGGCGCGGGCGGCGACGGGGCGTTGACGACGAGGAGCAGGGCGTCGGGGCAGAGGCTGGCGTCGGCGGCGGGGAGTTGAGGAACTGAATGAAAATTTTGACAAGTGTTGTTTATATAGCCAGGCCTTTGGTCCCGGTTCGTGCCACCAACCGGGACCAAAGGCCAATTTTCAGCAGCCCAAAGGGCGGGAAGCGAAGGCCATTGGTCCCGGTTGGTGGCACCAACCGGGACTAAAGGGGTGCATTAGTCCCGGTTGGTGCCACGAACCGGGACCAATGCCGCCTTTAGTCCCTGTTGGTGCTACCAACCGGGACCAATGGCCTTGGTTGCCCCGCCCTTTGGTTTATAAGCGCTGAAGGGCACCGGCACTGGTTTATAAGCGCTGTTGTGCCTCCCCATTCGAGCTCCTCTCTAATGCAGGCTTTCGGGCCTAAACTTGTTACTGCCTGTGGGCCTATTGGGCCTCTGCGGGCCTGAATCCTGGCCCATGTAGGGTTTCTAGTCGTATTCAGGCCGTGGAGGCCCAGTAGGTGGCATTTTTTTTGGTTTTTTCTTTTTTATTTCTACATTTTTTTGATTTTTTATTTTTTTTCCTACTTAAATTTCGAATAGTATAAATTTGAATAGTTTAAATTTGAATTTTTAAAAATTTGTGTGAATCACTAGTTTATGAATAACTTTACTATAAATATAGAATTTTTTTTCTATTTATTTTTATTTATACTTACAACTAAATACTTATAGTTTTTTAGTGATTTCTTTTTGATTTTAGGTCACAAAAATTATAAACTTTCTGTTAGTGCCATTAGTTTTAAATTTTGAATAGTTTAAATTTGAATTTTTAAAAATTTGTGTGAATCACTGGTTTATGAATAACTTTACTATAAAAATAGAATTTTTTTCTTCTTTGCTATTTATTTTTTACTTATACTTACAATTAAATAATTATAGTTTGATTTTAGGTCACAAAAATTATATTCTTTTTGCTATTGAAGAATATTATAGTTTTATTTTAGTTGATCATAACATAATATTTTAATTGATTGTTTTTATTTTCATAAAAGTTTTGTAGTTCATTCTGTTTGCTATTAATTCATTCTTTGAGCTAAATGACTCTGAAATTGGAAAGCATTTCAAAATGAACTCTGAAAAGGTTGAAAGTTGGCATGGTATCATCCTTTCACCCACATAGCATGTTCCAAAAAGTAGAGAGGGTTATGACAAAAACTTGATGCACTTCGTGTACAAAATGGACAATCACTTTCGAAGTATCAAAGTTTCGAACCATAAGACATGAAAGCATTTCAAATTAACTCTGAAAAAGTTGAAAGTTGGGATGGTATCATAATTTCACCCACATAGCAATTGCATGTACAAAACGGACAATGGTAGCATGTTCGTCTGTTACAAATTTGGCATGGTATCATCATAATAGTTGCGGGAGAAAGTCTTCACTTTTTCTTCACTTCTGTCATTTGCTTATTGCGCCGTAACCATGGATAATCTTCATTGTTTATCAGGATGCTTGGGTCAGCCTTGGAACTTTTCATAATCTTCAGACATGTCTATCTTGCCGTCCACTCCCAGGATGTCCCTTTTTCCTGAAAGAACTATGTTGCGCTTTGGCTCATCGTATGATGTATTCACTTCCTTATCTTTTCTTTTTCTCGGTTTGGTAGACATGTCCTTCACATAGATAACATGTGCCACATCATTAGCTAGGACGAACGGTTCATCAGTGTACCCAAGATTTTTCAGATCCACTGTTGTCATTCCGTACTGTGAGTCTACCTGTACCCTGCCGCCTAACAGATTGACCCATTTGCACTTAAACAAAGGGACCTTAAAATCAGGTCCGTAGTCAAGTTCCCATATGTCCACTATGTAACCATAATATGTGTCCTTTCCGCTCTCAGTTGCTGCATCAAAGTGGACACCGCTGTTTTGGTTGGTGCTCTTTTGATCTTGGGCGATCGTGTAAAATGTATTCCCATTTATCTCGTATCCTTTGTAAGTCAATACAGTCAAAGATAGTCCCCTGGACAACAAGTACAAATCATCACAAACAGTGTTGTCACCTCTGAGACGTGTTTCCAACCAACTGCTGAAAGTCCTGATGTGTTCACATGTAATCCAGTCGTCGCACTGCTCCGGGTGTTTGGAGCGCAGACTGTTCTTGTGTTCATCGACATACGGGGTCACCAAGGTAGAGTTCTGTAGAACTGTGTAGTGTGCTTGAGACCAAGAATATCCGTCCCTGCATATTATTGAGTCTCTTCCAAAAGTGCCTTTTCCAGTCAGTCTCCCCTCATACCGCGATTTAGGGAGACCTATCTTGTTAAGGCCAGGATTGAAGTCAACTCAAAACCCGATAACATCCTATGTTTGATGGCCCATGGAGATGCTTCCTTCTGGCCTAGCGCGGTTACGGACATATTTCTTTAGGACTCCCATGAACCTCTCAAAGGGGAACATATTGTGTAGAAATACGGGCCCCAGGATGACAATCTCATCGACTAGATGAACTAGGACGTGCGTCATGATATTGAAGAAGGATGGTGGGAACACCAGCTCGAAACTGACAAGACATTGCGCCACATCACTCCTTAGCCTTGGTACGATTTCTGGATCGATCACCATATGAGAGATTGCATTGAGGAATGCACATAGCTTCACAATGGCTAATCGGACTTTTTCCGGTAGAAGCCCCCTCAATGCAACCGGAAGTAGTTGCGTCATAATCACGTGGCAGTCATGAGACTTTAGGTTCTGAAACTTTTTCTCTGGCATATTTATTATTCCCTTTATATTCGACGAGAAGCCAGTCGTGACCTTCATACTGAGCAGGGATTCAAAGAAGATTTCTTTCTCTTCTTTCGTAAGAGCGTAGCTGGCAGGACCTTTATACTGCTTCGGAGGCATGCCGTCTTTTTCGTGCAAACGTTGCAGGTCCTCTCATGCCTCGGGTGCATCTTTTGTCTTCCCATACACGCCCAAGAAGCCTAGCAGGTTCACGCAAAGGTTCTTCGTCATGTGCATCACGTCGATTGAGGAGCGGACCTCTAGGTCTTTCCAGTAGGGTAGGTCCCAAAATATAGATTTCTTCTTCCACATGGGTGCGTGTCCCTCAGCGTCATTCGGAACAGCTAGTCCACCGGGACCCTTTCCAAAGATTACGTAGTGTAAATCATTGACCATAGCAAGCACGTGATCACCGGTGCGCATGGCGGGCTTCTTCCGGTGATCTGCCTCGCCTTTGAAATGCTTGCCTTTCTTTCGACATTGATGGTTGGTCGGAAGAAATCGACGATGGCCCAGGTACACATTCTTCCTGCATTTGTCCAGGTATATACTTTCAGTGTCATCTAAACAGTGCGTGCATGCGTGGTATCCTTTGTTTGTCTGTCCTGAAAGGTTACTGAGAGCGGGCCAATCGTTGATGGTCACGAACAGCAACGCCTTAAGGTTAAATTCCTCCTGTCTGTGCTCATCCCACGTACGTACACCGTTTCCATTCCACAGCTGTAAAAGTTCTTCAACGGATGGCCTTAGGTACACATCAATTTCAGTGCCCGGTTGCTTAGGGCCTTGGATGAGAACTGGCATCATAATGAACTTCCGCTTCATGCACATCCAAGGAGGAAGGTTATACATACATAGAGTCACGGGCCAGGTGCTGTGATTGCTGCTCTGCTCCCCGAAAGGATTAATGCCATCCGCGCTTAAAGCAAACCATACATTCCTTGGGTCCTTTGCAAACTCATCCCAGTACTTTCTCTCGATTTTTCTCCACTGCGACCCGTCAGCGGGTGCTCTCAACTTCCCATCTTTCTTTCGGTTCTCACTGTGCCATCGCATCAACTTGGCATGCTCTTTGTTTCTGAACAGACGTTTCAACCGTGGTATTATAGGAGCATACCACATCACCTTCGCAGGAACCCTCTTCCTGAGGGGCTCGCCGTCAACATCACCAGGGTCATCTCGTCTGATCTTATACCGCAACGCACCGCATACCGGGCATGCGTTCAGATCCTTGTATGCACCGCGGTAGAGGATGCAGTCATTAGGGCATGCATGTATCTTCTCCACCTCCAATCCTAGAGGGCATACGACCTTCTTTGCTGCGTATGTACTGTCGGGCAATTCGTTATCCTTTGGAAGCTTCTTCTTCAATATTTTCAGTAGCTTCTCAAATCCTTTGTCAGCCACAGCATTCTCTGCCTTCCACTGCAGCAATTCCAGTACGGTACCGAGCTTTGTGTTGCCATCTTCGCAATTGGGGTATAACCCTTTTTTGTGATCCTCTAACATGCGATCGAACTTCAGCTTCTCCTTTTGACTAATGCATTGCGTCCTTGCATCGACAATGACCCGACGGATATCATCATCATCGGGCACATCGTCTGGTTCCTCTTGATCTTCAGCAGCTTCATCCGTGGCAGCATCATTGGGCACATCGTCTGGTTCCACTTGATCTTCACCAGCTCCCCCCGTTGCAGCATCACCGTATTCAGGGGGCACATAGTTGTCATCGTACTCTTCTACTTCGCCGTCTTCCATCATAACCCCTATTTCTCCGTGCCTCGTCCAAACATTATAGTGTGGCATGAAACCCTTGTAAAGCAGGTGGGAGTGAAGGATTTTCCGGTTAGAGTAAGACCTCGTATTCCCACATTCAGTGCATGGACAACACATAAAACCATTCTTCTTGTTTGCCTCAGCCGCATCAAGAAACTCATGCACGCCCTTAATGTACTCGCGAGTGTGTCTGTCACCGTACATCCATTGCCGATTCATCTGCGTGCATTATATGTAATTAAGTGTCCAAATTAATAGAAGTTCATCATCACATTAAAACCAAAGTGCATACATAGTTCTCATCTAACAACATATAGCTCTCTAGAGCATCTAATTAATTAAACAATACATTGAAACTATGTAAAACATTTCAATGCGAAAAGAAATGCGATCATAATCGCAACCAAGGTAACAATTGATCCAACGGCATAATGATACCAAGCCTCGGTATGAATGGCATATTTTCTAATGTTTCTAATCTTCAAGCGCATTGCATCCATCTTGATCTTGTGATCATCGACGACATCCGCAACATGCAACTCCAATATCATCTTCTCCTCCTCAATTTTTTTTATTTTTTCCTTCAACAAATTGTTTTCTTCTTCAGCTAAATTTAACCTCTCGACAATAGGGTCGGTTGGCATTTCCGATTCACATACCTCCTAGATAAATAAAATCTATGTCACATTGGTCGGCATAATTTTCATAAACAATAAATGAAGCAATAGTTATAAAGATAATATACATACCAAATCCGAATCATAGATAGGACAAGGGCCGACGGGGGCGGACACCAAAACCATCGCACTATATAAGATGCAATAATAAATGTAAGAAAATGATACAAGTATCTATCTAAACATACAAGTAAGAATATTTTTCCTTTCAGAAAGAAGATAAGAACAAGAGGCTCACCACGGTGGTGTGTCGGTGATGAGATCGGCGCGGGTGATCGATGGCGGTGAAGACAGGGACGGGGCGTGATGGACCGCTAAATCTAGACAAATCTCGAGGAAAATGGAGCTTGGAGGTCGAGCTTCGAGAGGAGAAAGCTTAAGTAGTGTGGCTCGGGCATTCCATGGAACACCTCATGTGCATAGGAGGTGAGCTAGAGCACCAAAAAGCCCTCTCCCCCTCGGCCAGAAAAAACAGAGCACTGAGCTCTGCTCTTGCGCGAGGGGGTATATATAGGCACCTCATTGGTCCCGGTTGATGACATGAACCGGGACTAAAGGGAAGCCTTTGGTCCCGGTTCAAGCCACCAACCGGGACCAATGGTGGTGGGCCAGGAGCGAGGCCCATTGGTCCCGGTTCGTCCCACAAACCGGGACCAAAAGGTCCAGACGAACCGGGACCAATGGCCCACGTGGCCCGGCCGGCCCCCTGGGCTCACCAACCGGGACCAATGCCCACATTGGTCCTGGTTCTAGACTGAACCGGGACTAATGGGCTGAGCCGGCCTGGACCATAGCCCTATTTTCTACTAGTGGAACTGTTTGTGATTAGGCAACACAAAATAAAATGGTTATCCAAATCAAGGTGTGTGCGTTATACGGCAGACGGTTCACTAGGATGAACTATTTGCATTGAGACAAGAGAACAAAAACTGTTCAACTTAACAAGATGTGTGTGATATGCTGCAGGCAAACAGGCCGGTAATCGGAAACGTGTGCAAAGACCGATAACAACACAGACGATTGCTGCTAACAAGCCATGTGTGTTGTGAGCAAAGATTGCTGGTATACAATTGTGAGTGATTGATGAAAACATCACCAACAGGTTCCATTGTTTAGTCCATGTGCGATGTGATTTTCTTTGTCCGCACAACATCTACGCTATGTCTACAGAGCATCAACATATATACTTAAAAAGACAGCATTGCATAATGTCACGACCGGTTTTCCAATAAAAATATTTATTGAGAAACCAATCTTTTGAGTCCAGTATGAGAAAAATCCTCCTTACCGGTAGACGAATTCTTGATACAATAAGCCAGTAGCATAAAATATATTACAGGGTCGAACTACGGTTGCTCAACCAAATTATTACAAGCACGCCAATAATAATACATAATGGCGGACATGACACAATGGTGTGGAGGCATACTACTGACTCGAGGATAGGGCGGTGGTGGAAAAACACAGCGGGGAGAGAGATACAAGACTCTAAAACTGGCATCTCATCGAGCGTCGAGGTGAGGCTCGATGAATTTATTTGGTAGCGGAAGCGGATATAATACAGTGACCAAATCCAGGGTCGTACGAGACTGACTGGGATTCCTCTAGGCGTCGGACTCCCTATCAAAATCTTCATCCATGAGATCGCCTTCGTCAGCATCTGGCCAAATCAACAAGCCAGGTGAGTACTTTGAAAGTACTCGCAAGACAGTTCGGACGTAAGACATAACAAATGCATGCATGGATGCGTCATGTTTAACTTTTAACAGTGGCACATTAATTCGTAAAAACAAGACAGGTAAAAAGGGAGTCGGCGGTAGTCCGCTCGAAAACCCAACAAAATAACTGTAAACCCAATCAGGGTCGGAAGCGACACCTCGATAGGAAGATAAATAAATAAATCACGCCGCAGTCGGGCGTCTAGGCGACACCACATAAAGGGCTTTAAAAGAAATGCCACAGTCGGGCGTCTGAGCGACGCCACATAAAGGGCTTTAAAAGAAATGCCACAGTAGGGCGTCTGAGCGACGCCACATAAAGGGCTTTAAAAGAAATGCCACAGTCGGACGTCTGAGCGACATCATAGAAAGGGCTTTTATTGAAAGTAAAATATAACAATGCCACAGTCGGACGTCTGAGCGACATCGCAGAAAGGGCTTTTATTAAAAGTAAAATATAGCAATGCCACAGTCGGACTTTTGAGCGACATCACAGAAAGGGCTTTTATTCATAAGTAAATAATACTCATAATAAACATTCAATTCATAAAAATAAACGGGTTAGTCCATCCACAGGAATAATCATTTAATCGGACTTAGCACTCATGCGATTCACCGGAGTCTCTGTCATCAAAACTGACATTTGGTCAGGATAAGATAATATTGAACTTGGACATGGAATAGATGATTCAAGGAATATATGACTCTGCAGAGTTTGTACAAAAATTTCCCACAGCCAACGGATTTCCGTAGTCACGAAGGACTAGTTCCGTTTACGGTATTTCGGAAGAAACACAGCTAACCCGTACACACCCATCCTACCTCTCGATGCTAGGAATCACCCTAGACATCATCCAAGAAAAACTTTTGAGACGGGGAGATCACAATCTCGAATAGCATGGGATCAAATTTATATACGCGCGCTCTAAGGGGTGCCCCCCTCTCGGTCCCAACCGGAAACACCCATGCCCCCTGACCGGATGACTGGCTTTAATCCAGGGCCATGGAACCATCATCACGGCCTCTCCTTTTTGGTGTGTACCAGGTAAGCGGTTTACAACTTACTAAGCCATATTCCTTGCGGAAAACATGTGGTAGTACAGGGAAGGAAGAATGGAAGGAACTGGAATGATACGGGTTGACACTGAAGTCATATAGTCTGGCATAAGACTGGCATGCTACAACACTGCCATCTTACCCATCCTCATGCCAACACATGGCCATGCATACTCACATCCATCCACTTATGGATTTTCGAAACTCACTTGCCTCATCGTTGCATGTAACATGACATTTCGTCGGTATGTTCATCAACATGCCATGAAACTACTTAATGCAAACATGCCAAAACAATCATCATATCAAAAGTTCAAACATGCTTGCCTGGTTCAGAGTAGTCGGAGCTTAGCTCGGTGAAGTTTGCGGTCCCGTCACCTCCTTCGGTATCTACGGTATAAAGAAAATATACGCGCTATCATGAATACCGTGAGGTGCACAAAAATTATACCAAATATTTTTCAAATAAATATGATAAAAAACTAGACAAAAATCTGAAGAGGACAGAAAAAGAATCACTCAAAAATTCCTTTCTGTTAAAAAGTTATAAGGGTTTTAACCCAAGGACCCATCTGTAATGAAACAGAAAGTTCCCAGGGGCTAGCTTATAAAAACAGAAAACGCTTCGGTAGCAACTACGCCAGCCCAGAGGGAAAGCGTATTTGGCAGAAGGCGTTTTCAGAAAACGCTTCGCTTAGAAAGGACAGAGAGGCTGACGACGGGTCCCGCCCGTCAAGTTTGAATATTCAAACGGGGCGGCAGATTTCGCCGGTGCCCGAGAGCCGCGGTGGTCGCCGGCGGCGATCCACGGCGAGGCAGGGGGATCGGAGGGTACCTCCGTGTTCAGGGTGCCATTCCGCGTCGGTTGGTGGTGGTGGTGGTCGCCGGCGAGTACCACGTCGACGGCGAGCCTTGCTCCGGCGGACGGTGGTTCGGGTGATCGAGGGCCTCGTCGGAGAGAGCTGCGAAGATCAAATTGAGGAGGGGGTTAGGCTTCTGGTAGCTAGAGGGGGTAACTGACGGGGTTTGGGCGCCGAAGACGGCCTCACCGGAGTGAATCGAGGTGGAGGCCGAGGCGGAACGGGGCGGCCGGAGTCGGGGGAGGAGACCTCCTCGAGGTCCTCCTGGTGGCTTGGCAGGGTCTTGGAGAGGTGCAGTGAAGGTGTGGGGCTCGTGAGCGAGCTCGGGGTCCTTTTTATAGGCGATCCGAAGCGGTGGCCGTGAACGGGGATCTCCGGTGAAGGTTACGGCGGCGCAGAGCTTGGTCGGGGAGGTTTAGGGAGTTGGGCGTCATCGCGGAGGTCCACCGGTTCCATTTAGGTGCTAACCAGGCTTGGATTTGGTGCTTTGGGCGAGCTCGACAGAACGGGGCGGCACGGGCCCGTCGGCGGCAGGGAGCACATTCCGTGCTTGCCGGGCCACGGCGACGGTGCCACGGGCGTGCGCTGGCATGCATGAGCCACACGTAGAGCTAGGGAGCAAAGGGCGGCGCGGAACGGCATTATGCCGCCGTTCTTCTACTTGTCGGCCGCTACGGTGGTTCGGCCGCCGCAAGACACGCCTGCGCGGGCGGCTCAGGGCGCCACCGACGCCAGGAAGACGCCAAGCGTGCGTGCGGGGGTGCTGGCCAGGGAGAAGGGGCTGCGTGCAATGCACCAAAGCACTGTGGACAGGTGACCAATCACTGACGAAGAAACGATGCTGCATCTCTGAACTTTCTGAATTTTTCTGAAAATGCAAAGGAACAGTGCAGCTCAGGTGTTCGACAGAATGTTTTTGGTATGAGGGAGGCTCTGCTTGAGCTGAAACTTGGTGGGGTGGCCTCTCATTGCACCAGGAGGCTGCCTTAATTTTGGTTGAATTTTTGGAGAAGTGTGGATATGAATTTCATCAAATTTGTCAAATCTGGTCCAAACTTGCAGTGAGTGAAATTTGAAATGTTTGAAAAGAAGAAGAGTGGATCAAGATGGTTCTAAGTTGTGGGTACTAAAGACAATCCAGGGGAGTTGGTTTGAGGTGAAAATTCAAAGAAAATGAGGTACTTGCTTTGAAAATCACTTAGGCTCAAAATAATTGGCAGAAATGATTTGGGAGATAAAATAATTGAAATAAAATCTAAAACTTCTTTGGAGTTGTTGAGATAGAGAAATTAGATTGTTCAAAGGTGGAGGGAGGGATTTTGAGAAGCTTTACTACAGGAGACATGGTAAAACCATGGGTGGTTTTCAAGATAAGAAAATCCTTAAAATTTACAGAGTTCTTTTTGTAAGAAGAATAATTTTCAAAAATACATTTTGAGAAGGAAACCATCAGAGAAAGAGTTTTAAATGATCAAACACCATATTTTGAAGAAGATATAAAAAAAATCCTTGCCAATGAAGTTTTTAAGAGGAAGGTTTTCTGGAAAATTTTAAATGGCCTCTTTTCAAAAACCACAAAGTTTTTGCTAAAAACCAAATAAAAATTTTGGAGTGTCACAACACCTACCCCCTTAGGAAAAATCTCGTCCCTGAGATTTCAGCTGATCCTTAAATAAGTATGGATGTTCTGTCCGAAGAAAATCCTCTCTTTCCCAAGTTGCTTCACTTTCGGTGTGATTGCTCCACTGAACTCTGAAAAACTTGATGGTTTTCTGTCGGGTTCTCCTTTCAGACTCCTCTAATATTTTTACTGGGCGTTCCCGATAAGTGAGGTCTGGCTGCACGTCAATGTTCTCATGGGATACTTGCTTCTCTGGTTTGCTTACGCACTTCCTTAATTGAGAGACGTGGAACACGTCGTGAATGTCGGACAAGTCTTCGGGTAAGTCTAGCTGGTAGGCTACAGTGCCTCTTCGTGCCACTATGCAGAATGGTCCAATGAATCTTGGTGCTAACTTCCCTTTAATCTTAAACCGTTGCAGTCCCCTCATAGGTGATACTCGTAGGTACACAAATTCACCGGGTTCAAAATTGACCCCACGATGTTTCTGATTGTAATAACTCTTCTGTCGGCTTTGAGCGGTCTTGAGTCGGTCCCTGATTAGCTTGACTTTTTCCTCGGCTTCTTTGAGCATGTCTGGGCCGAAGATACGGCTGTCTCCGGTCTCTGACCAATTTAGTGGGGTACGACACCTCCGTCCGTATAGGGCTTCAAAAGGTGCCATTCGCAGGCTGGCCTGGTAGCTGTTGTTGTATGCGAACTCGGCATATGGCAGACTTTCTTCCCAACTGGTTCCATAGGTGAGGACACATGCTCTCAGCATGTCTTCTAAAATTTGGTTTACGCGTTCAGTCTGTCCATCAGTCTGGGGATGGTAGGCTGTACTGAAGGCCAGTTGAGTTCCCAGAGCCTATTGTAAATGATCCCAGAATCTCGAGACAAATTGAGTGCCTCTGTCGGATATTATAGTCTTCGGGACTCCATGCAGACAAACTATACGGGAGAGATAAATCCTGGCAAGCTTCTGAGTGTTGTAGGTTGTCTTTACTGGAATGAAATGTGCCACCTTGGTTGATCTATCGGTGATGACCCATATGGCATCATTCCCGTGTCGTGACCGAGGTAGTCCGACAATAAAATCCATCCCTATTTCATCCCATTTCCACTCAGGTATTTTGTTTGGTTGCAGTAGTCCGGCTGGTTTTTGATGCTCAACTTTTATGCGTTGACAAGAATCGCAACATGCAACGAATGTGGCTATGTCCCTCTTCATACCGTGCCACCAAAATCTTTCCTGAATATCCTTATACATTTTGGTTCCTCCAGGGTGGATTGAATATGGAGTGGTGTGTGCTTCAGCTAGGATTTGCTGTTTGAGGTCCTCTATGTTTGGCACGCAGAGTCTGTCCCCGTAACGTAATATTCCATCATCGCCTATGACCAACTCCGAGGCCTTGCCCATACTCACCTTTCTTTTAATTCCTTCAATGCTGGGGTGACCAGGCTGAGCTTCTTTAATTCTCTCCACAAGGTCGGGCTTTATTTCCAAGTTTGATATGGTGCCTCCCGCGATCATTAATAAGTTGAGTTTGGCAAATTCTTGTTGGAATTCAGGTCTCAAGCTTTGCAGACTATTTTCGTCGGAGCTGGGGTTCCGACTAAGAGCATCGGCCACTACATTTGCTTTCCCTGGATGATAGTGGATACCAACATCATAATCCTTTACCAATTCCAACCAGCGTCGTTGCCGTAAGTTTAGTTCTGGCTGTGTGAAAATATATTTGAGGCTTTTATGGTCCGTGTATATTTCACATCAATTTCCAAGTAAGAAATGCCTCCATTCCTTAAGTGCATGAATGACTGCTGCCATTTCCATGTCATGAGTGGGATAATTTTCCTCATGTTTGCGGAGTTGCCGTGAAGCGTATGCGACAACCTTGCCTTCTTGCATCAACACGCACCCGAGACCTTTTCGGGATGCGTCACAATACACCTCAAAGTTCTTGTGTATGTCTGGCACAATTAATACCGGTGCTGTGGTTAATTTCCGTTTTAACTCTTGGAAACTTTTTTCGCAGGCTTCTGTCCATTCAAACTTCTTGTCCTTCTTGAGTAACTGCGTCATTGGCTTGGCTAGGGTGGAGAATCCTTCAATAAATCTGCGGTAATATCCTGCCATTCCCAAGAAACTTCGTATGTCCGTTACGCTGGCTGGTGCCTTCCAGTCAAGTATGGCCCTGACTTTCTCCGGGTCCACTGCGATACCGTCTTGGGTCAGCACGTGGCCTAGAAAGCCTACTTGTCTTACCCAAAATTCGCACTTGCTGAACTTGGCATACAATTGATGTTTCCTGAGTTCTCCTAGCACAATCCTGAGATGTTCCGCGTGCTCTTCTGGTGTCTTGTAGTATATCAGAATATCGTCGATAAATACCACAACGAACTTGTCCATAAACTTCATAAATACTTTGTTCATGAGGTGAACAAAATATGCGGGGGCGTTTGTTAATCCAAAAGGCATAACTGTGAACTCATATAGTCCATATCTGGAGGTGAAGGCTGTTTTGGGGATATCTTCTGTTCGCACTTTTAATTGATGGTATCCTGACCTTAAGTCAATCTTTGAGAATACCTTGGCCTGAGCGAGCTGATCAAATAAATCATTTATTCGTGGCATCAGGTATTTGTTCTTGACTGTGACCATGTTAAGTGCTCGGTAGTCTATGCACAATCTTAGTGTTCCATCCTTCTTTTTGGCAAATAAAATTGGTGATCCCCAAGGTGAGGAGCTGGCTCGAATGTATCCCTTGTCCAGTAATTCCTTTATTTGTTTCTTCAACTCAATCAATTCGGATGGTGCCATTCTGTATGGTTTCTTGTATATGGGGGTGGTTCCTGGTGCTAGCTCAATGCTGAATTCTATTTCTCGGTCTGGTGGCATGCCTGGTAGTTCTTCGGGAAATACATCTGGAAATTCACATACCACTGGAACCTTGCTTAACTCAGAAACTGTCCACCTTATTCAATCTCGGCTGCCGGGGTATTTTTCTTTCCTTGGCTGATACTTTTATTGTCTTCCCGTGGTGGTGCGTGAGAATTACGGTCCGGTTGAAACAGTCAATAAAACCTTTGTTGGTGGTTAACCAGTCCATCCCTAGGATGACATCCAGTCCTTTATTTTCCAACACAATAAGATTGGCGTAAAATTTCAATCCTTCGAACTCAATAACCACATTCTGACAGTAACTCTGAGTAACTTGCTGAATCCCAGGGGACTTGATGATCATGGATTTTTCCAAGGGAAACATCGAAAAATTATTTTGCAAAGCAAAACTTTTCGAAATGAATGAGTGAGAAGCTCCAGAATCAAACAAAACCGTTGCAGGTATTGTGTTGACAGGAAACGTACCGAGTACGATATCCGGAGCGTTTTGTGCTTCTTCTTTGGTCACGTGGTTTAGATGACCCTTCCTGTGGTTGTTGTTGGGGTTGAAATTGTTGCGCTTGGGCGCTGAATTATTTCCACCATTGTTTGGCTTCGGGGTCGAGTTCCTTGGCTTGGGGCACTGTTTGGCATAGTGCCCTTCTTCTCCACAAGCGTAGCAAGTAACGCCTGGGCGATATGTGAACTCTTTGTCCCTTGCATGGAAATTCTTGGTTGGGCGTGAGATGTTTGTCGTAGGTTTGTGTGTCCCACCTTTTCTGAAAATCTGTCCTGCTTCGGTGGTTGCGCGCAAGAGTAGTCTGGTCTCTTTTTCGCTTGCGTAAATCCTCCAAGCTACGTCTCTCATTTTCCAGAGTAATAGCTTTGTCCACTAGTGTCTTAAAATCTGGAAAAGTGTGAATGACCAGTTGGCATTTAAGCGCGGGCGCCAGACCGTCAAGGAATTTCTCCATCTTCTTGCTTTCAGTCATACGTTCTTCATTGGCGTAGCGGGACAATAGAGTAAATTGACCGTTGTATTCTGACACTGTCATGTTCCTTTGTTTGAGGTCATCGAACTCTCTCTTCTTGATTTTCATAATACTCTTGGGAATGTGTGCACCACGGAAACCTTCCTTGAAATCATCCCAGGTTATATCATTTTCATTGGGGTGCATGTGCAGAAAATTCTCCCACCATGATGCAGCTGCTCATGTGAGATAGTGCGGAGCATATAGTACTTTCTCGAGATCTGAACATGTTGCAATAATTAATTTTCTCTCCATATCTCGAAGCCAATCCTCGTCTTCAAGAGGTTTGTCAGTATGAGAAAATGTTTGGGGACGTGTCTTCTGTAGCTCAGATAACTTGGAATGCTGCTGATACTGTCCATGGTGATTTCCCATGTTGATGACTTGGTTCATCATTTCCCGATGTTGTTGCTGACTCTGCTCATAAAGGCGGCACATTTGTGAAAGTGCCGATTCATTGCCCTATTGGCTTGACTGTCCTTGTGTGAACTTGTTGCTGGGTTGTGTATCATAATTTTCCTCTGGTGGAGTTGGCATGGAACGAGTCCAAGGACGAGACATTTTTCACTCTGGGGATATATTTTTTAAAACCCATAAGAAAAGCGAAAAGAGTCGCAAAAACGATTCCATAAATGCATAAAGCTGGAAAATTAAATAACCAAGCTTACTTAAGAAAAACAAATCGATTTGCGCACGGAGAAGGACTGCTCATTACATATCTTACACGCGAGCGGTAATTATACAATACATCACTCAGGATATGCGTACATAATCCTGACATGTTATTTAGGCTAGTGCACTCCTCCAGATCCTACATGATGCGCAAACAAGCTACTTCTCACAACCTATGTACATATAAACATATCATACAAAGCGGTACATTGCATGGCGGCTAAGCGTACTCAGGCGGAGATGTTGACGATCTCCTTTGCCCTGCCGAGGGTGAGGCGTAGCGAGGCTGGGGACTCGACTTCCTCCTCGCTAATAGGCTCCATACGTGTAGTGTTGCGCTGAGTAGATGGAGCGGGTGCCAGGGGCGGAACAACACGAATAGGAGTGGGCGCGCAGGGTGGTGCAGTGCGCGCTGGAGTGGGCGCAATGACTTGGTTGAACTCTTCGGTAGAAGGCAGGCGACGAGTAGGTGCATAAGATGCTGAGGACGAGACCAAAGTCAGTGGCAGTGCGGTGGGTAGGAGCTCCCTCCTGTTGGCAGCACAGCCATGAACTGAGTCCATGCGGGCAGCCACGAAGTCGTCCACCAGGTTGTCGAAGGCTGCCTCCAGGGCCCGGAGATACTCAATGAGCATCTCAAAAGCCTCGTCTCGTTCTCCTCTGGGGCAGGAGAATGCGTAGTGACAGGTGTAAGGCACATGGCATGGAAGATAACGGTAACGACGAGTCTTCATCACGGGGAGGACATCCCTGAGACGAGCTATCGCTTCGCGAGCTGCCATCTGCATAGCATGCCTCTCCGTAGGCATGGCTCTTCCCAAGAACTGGAAGCGGCGTAACTCACCACGCCCTCCCTTGAACTGCACCGCGGCCTGGTGCATGGTCAGACTGTCGTTGACTCGGTGCTGGCAGAGTGTGAAGACTGGGCGCACAGATGGCCCCATCGCGACCTGAACGATGAAGGAAAGAAGCTTGACGAACCCATCGGGCACGTTGGCGAAGGTCTGAGACTCGCAGCTGTTGTCGGCCATCTACAAAAGTAGGCAAAAATTCTGCATGGTCAGATCATAAATTTATGCTGACTGACAGAAAATGACTACAATCAACAAAATATGAAAAGGCTCAATCATGCTAATAACCAATTAGCGATCGCTCCTAGTGGCTTCCTACAGTCAGCCTGGCTCTGGTACCAAGCTTGTCACGACCGGTTTTCCAATAAAAATATTTATTGAGAAACCAATCTTTTGAGTCCAGTATGAGAAAAATTCTCCTTACCGGTACACAAATTCTTGATACAATTAGCTAGTAGCATAAAATATATTACAGGGTCGAACTACGGTTGCTCAACCAAATTGTTACAAGCACGCCAATAATAATACATAATGGCGGACATGACACAGTGGTGTGGAGGCATACTACTGACTCGAGGATAGGGCGGTGGTGGAAAAACACAGCAGGGAGAGAGATACAAGACTCTAAAACTGGCATCTCATCGAGCGTCGAGGTGAGGCTCGATGAATTTATTTGGTAGCGGAAGCGGATATAATACAGTGACCAAATCCAGGGTCGTACGAGACTGACTGGGATTCCTCTAGGCGTCGGACTCGCTATCAAAATCTTCATCCATGAGATCGCCTTCGTGAGCATCTGGCCAAATCAACAAGCCAGGTGAGTACTTTGAAAGTACTCGCAAGACAGTTCGGACGTAAGATATAACAAATGCATGCATGAATGCGTCATGTTTAACTTTTAACAGTGGCACATAATTTCGTAAAAACAAGACAGGTGAAAAGGGAGTCGGCGGTAGTCCGCTCGAAACCCAACAAAATAACTGTAAACCCAATCGAGGTCGGAAGCGACACCTCGATAGGAAGATAAATAAATAAATCACACCGCAGTCGGGCGTCTAGGCAACAGCACATAAAGGGCTTTAAAAGAAATGCCACAGTCGGGCGTCTGAGCGACGCCACATAAAGGGCTTTAAAAGAAATGCCATAGTCGGGCGTCTGAGCGACGCCACATAAAGGGCTTTAAAAGAAATGCCACAGTTGGACGTCTGAGCGACATCACAGAAAGGCCTTTTATTGAAAGTAAAATATAACAATGCCACAGTCGGACGTCTGAGCGACATCGCAGAAAGGGCTATTATTAAAAGTAAAATATAACAATGCCACAGTCGGACATCTGAGCGACATCGCAGAAAGGGCTTTTATTCATAAGTAAATAATACTCATAATAAACATTCAATTCATAAAAATAAACAGGTTAGTCCATCCACAGGAATAATCATTTAACCGGACTTAGCACTCATGCGATTCACCGGAGTCTCTGTCATCAAAACTAACATTTGGTCAGGATAAGATAATATCGAACTTGGACATGGAATAGATGATTCGAAGGAGTATATGACTCTGCAGAGTTTGTACAAAAATTTTCCCACAGCCAACGGATTTCCGTAGTCACGAAGGACTAGTTCCGTTTACAGTATTTCGGAAGAAACACAGCTAACTAGTACACACCCATCCTACCTCTCGCTGCTAGGAATCACCCTAGACATCGTCCAAGAAAAACTTTTGAGACGGGGAGATCACAATCTCGAATAGCATGGGATCAAATTTATATACGCGCGCTCTAAGGGGTGCCCCCCTCTCGGTCCCAACCGGAAACACCCATGCCCCCTGACCGGATGACTGGCTTTAATCCAGGGCCATGGAACCATCATCACGGCCTCTCCTTTTTGGTGTGAACCAGGAAAGCGGTTTACCACTTACTAAGCCATATTCCTTGCGGAAAATATGTGGTAGTACAGGGAAGGAAGAATGGAAGGAACTGGAATGATACAAGTTGACATTGAAGTCACATAGTCTGGCATAAGCCTGGCATGCTACAACACTGCCATCTTACCCATCCTCCTGCCAACACATGGCCATGCAGACTCACATCCATCCACTCATGGATTTTCGAAACTCACTTGCCTCATCGTTGCAAGTAACATGACTTTCGTCGGTATGTTCATCAACATGCCATAAACCACTTAATGCAAACATGCCAAAACAATCATCATATCAAAAGTTCAAACATGCTTTCCTAGTTCGGAGTAGTCGGAGCCTAGCTCGGTGAAGTTTGCGGTCCCGTCACCTCCTTCGGTATCTACGGTATAAAGAAAATATACGTGCTATCGTGAATACCGTGAGGTGCACAAAAATTATACCAAATATTTCCCAAATAAATATGATAAAAAACTAGACAAAAATCTGAAGAGGACAGAAAAAGAATCACTCAAAAATTCCTTTCTGTTAAAAAGTTATAAGGGTTTTAACCCAAGGACCCATCTGTAATGAAACAGAAAGTTCCTAGGGGCTAGCTTATAAAAACAGAAAATGCTTCGGTAGCGGCTACGCCAGCCCAGAGGGAAAGCGCATTTGGCAGAAGGCGTTTTTAGAAAACGCTTCGCTTAAAAAGGACAGAGAGGCTGACGGCGGGTCCCGCCCGTCAGGTTTGAATATTCAAACGGGGCGGCAGATTTCGCCGGTGCCCGAGAGCCGCGGTGGTCGCTGGCGGCGATCCACGGCGAGGCAGGGGGATCGGAGGGTACCTCCGTGTTCAGGGTGCCATTTTGCATCGGTTGGTGGTGGTGGTGGTCGCCGGCGAGTACCACGTCGACGGCGAGCCTTGCTCCGGCGGACGGTGGTTTGGGTGATCGAGGGCCTCGTTGGAGAGAGCTACGGAGATCAAATTGAGGAGGGGGTTAGGCTTCTGGTAGCTAGAGGGGGTAACTGACGGGGTTTGGGCGCCGGAGACGGCCTCAACGGAGAGAATCGAGGTGGAGGCCGAGGCGGAATAGGGCGGCCGGAGTCGGGGGAGGAGACCTCCTCGAGGTCCTCCTGGTGGCTTGGCAGGGTCTTGGAGAGGTGCAGTGAAGGTGTGGGGCTCGTGAGCAAGCTCGGGGTCCTTTTTATAGGCGATCCGAGGCGGTGGCCGTGAACGGGGATCTCCGGTGAAGGTTACGGCGGCGCAGAGCTTGGTCGGGGAGGTTTAGGGAGTTGGGCGTCATCGCGGAGGTCCACCGGTTCCATTTAGGTGCTAACCAGGCTTGGATTTGGTGCTTTGGGCGAGCTCGATAGAACGGGGCGGCGCGGGCCCGTCGGCGGCAGGGAGCACGTTCCGTGCTTGCCGGGCCACGGCGACGGTGCCACGGGCGTGCACTAGCATGCATGAGCCACGCGTAGAGCTAGGGAGCAAAGGGCGGTGCGGAACGGCGTTATGTCGCCGTTCTTCTACTTGTCGGCCGCTACGGTGGTTCGGCCGCCGCAAGACACGCCGGCGCGGGCGGCTCAGGGCGCCACCGACGCCAGGAGGACGCCAAGCGCGCGTGCGGGGGTGCTGGCCAGGGAGAAGGGGCCGCGTGCAACGCAACAAGCGCACTATGGACAGGTGACCGATCACTGACGGAGAAACGACGCTGCATCTCTGAACTTTCTGAATTTTTCTGAAAATGCAAAGGAACAGTGCAGCTCAGGTGTTCGACAGAATGTTTTTGGTATGAGGGAGGCTCTGCTTGAGCTGAAACGTGGTGGGGTGGCCTCTCATTGCACCAGGAGGCTGCCTTAATTTTGGTGGAATTTTTGGAGAAGTGTGGATATGAATTTCATCAAATTTGTCAAATCTGGTCCAAACTTGCAGTGAGTGAAATTTGAAATTTTTGAAAATAAGAAGAGTGGATCAAGATGGTTCTAAGTTGTGGGTACTAAAGACAATCCAGGGGAGTTGGTTTGAGGTGAAAATTCAAAGGAAATGAGGTACTTGCTTTGAAAATCACTTAGGCTCAAAATAATTGGCAGAAATGATTTGGGAGATAAAATAATTGAAATAAAATCCAAAACTTGTTTGGACTTGTTGAGATAGAGAAATTAGATTGTTCAAAGGTGGAGGGAGGGATTTTGAGAAGCTTTACTTAGGAGACATGGTAAAACCATGGGTGGTTTTCAAGATAAGAAAATCCTTAAAATTCACAGAGTTCTTTTTGTAAGAAGAATAATTTTCAAAAATACATTTTGAGAAGGAAACCATCAGAGAAAGATTTTTAAATGATCAAACACCATATTTTGAAGAAGATATAAAAAATCCTTGCCAATGAAGTTTTTAAGAGGAAGGTTTTCTGGAAAATTTTAAATGGCCTCTTTTCAAAAACCACAAAGTTTTTGCTAAAAACCAAATAAAAATTTTGGAGTGTCACACATAACCAAATTAAGCATACAATTACACAAGTGACTACACACATAACATTTTCACACACCAAAGTAAGCAATTACATGCATACTAAACTAGGAGAAATGAGGATCTAATCATCTACTTATTGTTGCTACGACGCTTGCCATTGCTCTGCTTCCGGCTGGATCCCTGGACGTTTTGGGGAAGGAGGCACTTCCTCATGTCAACAATCCGCCTGTACATGTCGTAGCTCGTGTACGCCTCCTTGGCCGCATACACGACGTGAGCTTTGTCAAGTTTCTCCATCCAGGACGAGTGCCAGGCACGCTTTTCCTTGTTGCACGAATCCTTCATCTCTCTGTAGTAGGGGTTGATGATGGCCTCGGCAAGGTGAACCTGTTGGGGAACGTAGTATTTAAATTTTTTTCCTACGATCACGCAAGATCTATCTAGGAGAAGCGTAGTAACGAGCGGGGAGAGTGTGTCCACGTACCCTCATAGACTGAAAGCAGAAGTGTTTAGTAACGCGGTTGATGTAGCCGAACGTCTTCGCGATCCAACTGATCAAGTACCAAACGCACGACACCTCCGCGGTCTGCACACGTTCAGCTCGGTGACGTCCCTCGTACTCTTGATCCAACTGAGGCCGAGGGAGTGTTTCGTCAGGACGACAGTGTGGTCACAGTGATGATGAAGTTACCGGCGCAAGGCTTCGCCTAAGCACTACGATGATATGACCGAGGTGTGTAACTGTGGAGGGGGGCACCGCACACGGCTAAAGAGATTGTCTGTTGTGTTTTGGGGTGCTCCCCTGGCCACATATATAAAGGAGGGAGGAGGAGGCCGACCTAGGAGAAGTGCGCCTATAGGGGGAGTCCAACTAGGATTCCCAATCCTAGTTGGAGTCCCCTTCCTTTTCCAAGTGGGGAGAGAGGGAAGGAGTAGGAGAGGGAGAAGGAAAAAGAGGGGGGGCCGCCGCCCCCTCCCAAGTACAATTCGGACTTGCCATTGGGGGCGAGGGGGCGCACAGCCACCCCTTGAGGCCCTTCTCTCCTTTCCCGTATGGCCCATTAAGGCGCACTACTTCCCCCGGTGAATTCCCGTAACTCTCCGGTACTTCGAAAAATACCCGAATCACTCGGAACCTTTCCGATGTCCGAATATAGCCTTCCAATATATCGATCTCTATGTCTCGACCATTTCGAGACTCCTCGTCATTTTCGTGATCTCATACGGGACTCCGAACAACCTTTGGTACATCAAATCACAATACTCATAATACAAATCGTCATCGAACGTTAACGTGTGGACCTATGGGTTCGAGAACTATGTAGACATGACCGAGACACATCTCCGGTCAATAAACAATAGCGGAACCTGGATGCTCAAATTGGCTCCTACATATTCTATGAAGATCTTTATCGGTCAAACCGCATAACAACATACGTTGTTCCCATTGTCATCGGTATGTTACTTGCCTAAGATTCGATCATCGGTATCACCATACCTAGTTTAACCTCATTACTGGCAAGTCTATTTACTCGTTCCGTAATGCATCATTGTGAAGACCGCAATTCGACCGTACACTAATCATACACGCAAATGTGTACGATCAAGTTCAGGGACTCACGGGAAGATATCACAACACAACTCTAGACACAAATAAAATAATACAAGCTTCATATTACAAGCCAGGGGCCTCGAGGGCTCGAATACATAGCTCGATACACAAGCGTCAGTGGAAGCAACAATATCTAAGTACATACATAAGTTAAACAAGGATGCCTTAAGAAGGCTAGCACCAATGCAACACGATCGAAGAGGCAAGGCCTCCTGCCTGGGACCTCCTAACTACTCCTGGTCTTCGGCGGCCTCCACGTAGTAGTATCCGTTGGTGATGGCATCTGGCTCCAGGGATCCACCATCTGGTTGCAACAACCAGAAAGAAGAAAGAAGGGGGGAAAAGGGAAGAAAAGCAACCGTGAGTACTCATCCAAAGTACTCGCAAGCATCAGATCTATACTAAGTATGCATTGGTATCAAAAGGAAAGGATGTATCTGTGGACTAAACTACAGAATGCCAGAATAGAGGGAAAGGCCTAGCCTATCAAAGACTAGCATCTTCAAGAAGATCCAAGCATCTTGCAGTATGTAGAAGAGTAAAGAATAGCAGTTTAATTGACAAGCATGTTGTAGCAATAATGCCCAGAGATCCTTCCTCGACTCCCTGCGAGAAAGAAATCTCGGAGCCACATATCTTAAGTATCCATTTCTAGTTGTATTAGATCACACTAGTAGAAAACAGGGCTATGGTCCAGGCCGGCTCAGCCCATTAGTCCCGGTTCAGTCTAGAACCGGACCAATGTGGGCATTGGTCCCGGTTTGTGAGCCCAGGGGGCCGGCCGGGCCACGTGGGGCATTGGTCCCGGTTCATCTGGACCTTTTGGTCCCGGTTGGTGGGACGAACCGGGACCAATGGGCCTCGCTCCTGGCCCACCACCATTGGTCCCGGTTGGTGGCTTGAACCGGGACCAATGGCTCCCCTTTAGTCCTGGTTCATGCCACCAACCGGGACCAATGAGGTGCCTATATATACCCCCTCGCGCAAGAGCAGAGCACAGTGCTCTGTTTTTTCTGGCCGAGGGGGAGAGGGCTTTTGGTTGCTCTAGCTCACCTCCTATGCACATGAGGTGTTCCATGGAATGCCCGAGCCACACTACTTAAGCTTTCTCCTCTCGAAGCTCGACCTTCAAGCTCCATTTTCCTCGAGATTTGTACACTTCTATTAATTTGGACACTTAATTTTATATAATGCACGCACAGATGAACCGGCAATGGATGTACGGTGACAGACACACCCGCGAGTACATTAAGGGCGTGCATGAGTTTCTCGATGCGGCTGAGGCAAACAAGCAGCATGGTTTTATGTGTTGTCCATGCACTGAATGTGGGAATACAAGGTCTTACTCTAACCGGAAAATCCTTCACTCCCACCTGCTTTACAAGGGTTTCATGCCACACTATAATGTTTGGACGAGGCACGGAGAAATAGGGGTTATGATGGAAGACGGCGAAGAAGAAGAGTACGATGACAACTATGTGCCCCCTGAATACGGTGATGCTGCAACGGGGGGAGCTGGTGAAGATCAAGAGGAACCAGACGATGTGCCCAATGATGCTGCCACGGGTGAAGCTGCTGAAGATCAAGAGGAACCAGACGATGTGCCCGATGATGATGATCTCCGCCGGGTCATTGTCGATGCAAGGACGCAATGCATTAGTCAAAAGGAGAAGCTGAAGTTCGATCGCATGTTAGAGGATCACAAAAAAGGGTTATACCCCAATTGCGAAGATGGCAACACAAAGCTCGGTACCGTACTGGAATTGCTGCAGTGGAAGGCAGAGAATGCTGTGGCTGACAAAGGATTTGAGAAGCTACTGAAAATATTGAAGAAGAAGCTTCCAAAGGATAACGAATTGCCCGACAGTACATACGCAGCAAAGAAGGTCGTATGCCCTCTAGGATTGGAGGTGGAGAAGATACATGCATGCCCTAATGACTGCATCCTCTACCGCGGTGCATACAAGGATCTGAACGCATGCCCGGTATGCGGTGCGTTGCGGTATAAGATCAGACGAGATGACCCTGGTGATGTTGACGGCGAGCCCCTCAGGAAGAGGGTTCCTGCGAAGGTGATGTGGTATGCTCCTATAATACCACGGTTGAAACGTCTGTTCAGAAACGAAGAGCATGCCAAGTTGATGCGATGGCACAGTGAGAACCGAAAGAAAGATGGGAAGTTGAGAGCACCCGCTGACGGGTCGCAGTGGAGAAAAATCGAGAGAAAGTACTGGGATGAGTTTGCAAAGGACCCAAGGAATGTATGGTTTGCTTTAAGCACGGATGGCATTAATCCTTTCGGGGAGCAGAGCAGCAATCACAGCACCTGGCCCGTGACTCTATGTATGTATAACCTTCCTCCTTGGATGTGCATGAAGCAGAAGTTCATTATGATGCCAGTTCTCATCCAAGGCCCTAAGCAACCCGGCAACGAAATTGATGTGTACCTAAGGACATTAGTTGAAGAACTTTTATAGCTGTGGAATGAAAACGGTGTACGTACGTGGGATGAGCACAGATAGGAGGAATTTAACCTTAAGGCGTTGCTGTTCGTGACCATCAACGATTGGCCCGCTCTCAGTAACCTTTCAGGACAGACAAACAAAGGATACCACGCATACACGCACTGTTTAGATGGCACTGAAAGTATATACCTGGACAAATGCAGGAAGAATGTGTACCTGGGCCATCGTCGATTTCTTCTGACCAACCATCAATGTCGAAAGAAAGGCAAGCATTTCAAAGGCGAGGCAGATCACCAGAAGAAGCCCGCCATGCGCACCGGTGATCACGTGCTTGCTATGGTCAATGATTTACACTACGTAATCTTTGGAAAGGGTCCCGGTGGACTAGCTGTTCCGAATGACGCTGAGGAACACGCACCCATGTGGAAGAAGAAATCTATATTTTGGGACCTACCCTACTGGAAAGACCTAGAGGTCCGCTCCTCAATCGACGTGATGCACGTGACGAAGAACCTTTGCGTGAACCTGCTAGGCTTCTTGGGCGTGTATGGGAAGACAAAAGATACACCTGAGGCACGAGAGGACCTGCAACATTTGCACGAAAAAGACGGCATGCCTCCGAAGCAGTATAAAGGTCCTGCCAGCTACGCTCTTACAAAAGAAGAGAAAGAAATCTTCTTTGAATGCCTGCTCAGTATGAAGGTCACGACTGGCTTCTCGTCGAATATAAAGGGAATAATAAATATGCCAGAGAAAAAGTTTCAGAACCTAAAGTCTCATGACTGCCACGTGATTATG
The DNA here is from genome assembly GCF_018294505.1 of Triticum aestivum. NCBI lineage: Eukaryota > Viridiplantae > Streptophyta > Magnoliopsida > Poales > Poaceae > Triticum > Triticum aestivum. Next base: position 629,549,675 of record NC_057806.1, read on the forward strand.
ACGCAACTGCTTCCGGTTGCATTGAGGGGGCTTCTACCGGAAAAAGTCCGATTAGCCATTGTGAAGCTATGTGCATTCCTCAATGCAATCTCTCAGAAGGTGATCGATCCAGAAATCGTACCAAGGCTAAGGAGTGATGTGGCGCAATGTCTTGTCAGTTTCGAGCTGGTGTTCCCACCATCCTTCTTCAATATCATGACGCACGTCCTAGTTCATCTAGTCGACGAGATTGTCATCCTGGGGCCCGTATTTCTACACAATATGTTCCCCTTTGGGAGGTTCATGGGAGTCCTAAAGAAATATGTCCGTAACCGCGCTAGGCCAGAAGGAAGCATCTTCATGGGCCATGAAACAGAGGATGTTATCGGGTTTTGTGTTGACTTCATTCCTGGCCTTAACAAGATAGGTCTCCCTAAATCACGGTATGAGGGGAGACTGACTGGAAAAGGCACTCTTGGAAGAGAATCAATAATATGCAGGGACGGATATTCTTGGTCTCAAGCACACTACACAGTTCTACAGAACTCTACCTTGGTGACCCCGTATGTCGATGAACACAAGAACAGTCTGCGCTCCAAACACCCGGAGCAGTGCGACGACTGGATTACATGTGAAAACATCAGGACTTTCAGCAGTTGGTTGGAAACACGTCTCAGAGGTGACAACACTGTTTTTGATGAGTTGTACTTGTTGTCCAGGGGACCATCTTTGACTGTATTGACTTACAAAGGATACGAGATAAATGGGAATACAATTAACACGATCGCCCAAGATCAAAAGAGCACCAACCAAAACAGCGGTGTCCGCTTTGATGCAGAAACCGAGAGCGGAAAGGACACATATTATGGTTACATAGTGGACATATGGGAACTTGACTACGGACCTGATTTTAAGGTCCCTTTGTTTAAGTGCAAATGGGTCAATCTGTTAGGCGGCGGGGTACAGGTAGACCCACAGTACGGAATGACAACAGTGGATCTGAAAAATCTTGGGTACACTGACGAACCGTTCGTCCTAGCGAATGATGTGGCACAGGTTATCTATTTGAAGGACATGTCTACCAAACCGAGAAAAAGAAAAGATAAGGAAGCGAATACATCATACGATGAGCCAAAGCGCCACATAGTTCTTTCAGGTAAAAGGGACATCCTGGGAGTGGACGGCAAGACAGACATGTCTGAAGATTATGAAAAGTTTCATGAAATTCCTTCCTTCAATGTCAAGGCTGACCCAAGCATCCTGATAAACAATGAAGATTATCCATGGTTACGGCGCAATAAGCAAACGACACAAGCGAAGAAAAAGTGAAGACTTTCTCCCGCAATAAGCAAATGCTATGTGGGTGAAATTATGATACCATCCCAACTTTCAACTTTTTCAGAGTTCATTTGAAATGCTTTCATGTCTTATGGTTCGAAACTTTGATACTTCGAAAGTGATTGTCCATTTTGTACACGAAGTGCATCAAGTTTTTGTCGTAACCCTCTCTACTTTTTGGAACATGCTATGTGGGTGAAATGATGAGACCATGCCAACTTTCAACCTTTTCAGAGTTCATTTTGAAATGCTTTCCAATTTCAGAGTCATTTAGCTCAAAGAATGAATTAATAGCAAACAAAATGAACTACAAAACTTTTATGAAAATAAAAACAATCAATTAAAATATTATGTTATGATCAACTAAAATAAAACTATAATATTCTTCAATAGCAAAAAGAATATAATTTGTGTGACCTAAAATCAAACTATAAGTATTTAATTGTAAGTATAAATAAAAAATAAATAGCAAAGAAGAAAAAAATTCTAATTTTATAGTAAAGTTATTCATAAACTAGTGATTCACACAAATTTTTAAAAATTCAAATTTAAACTATTTAAAATTTAAAACTAATGGCACTAACAGAAAGTTTATAATTTTTGTGACCTAAAAGCAAAAAGAAATCACTAAAAAACTGTAAGTATTTAGTTTTAAGTAGAAATAAAAAATAAATAGAAAAAAATTCTAATTTTATAGTAAAGTTATTCATAAACTAGTGATTCACACAAATTTTTAAAAATTTAAATTTAAACTATTTAAAATTTAAAACTAATGGCACTAACAGAAAGTTTATAATTTTTGTGACCTAAAAGTAAAAAGAAATCACTAAAAAACTGTAAGTATTTAGTTTTAAGTAGAAATAAAAAATAAATAGAAAAAAAATTCTAATTTTATAGTAAAGTTATTCATAAACTAGTGATTCACACAAATTTTTAAAAATTCAAATTTATACTATTTAAAATTTAAAACTAATGGCACTAACAGAAAGTTTATAATTTTTGTGACCTAAAAGCAAAAAGAAATCACTAAAAAACTGTAAGTATTTGGTTTTAAGTAGAAATAAAAAAATAAAAAACCAAAAAAATGTAGAAATAAAAAAGAAAAAACCAAAAAAAATGCCACCTACTGGGCCTCCACGGCGTGAATACGACTAGAAACCCTACATGGACCAGGATTCAGGCCCGCAGAAGGCCCAATAGGCCCACAGGCAAAGCAGTATCAAATTAGGCCCATAGGCCTGCAGTTCGGAGGAGTTCGAGAGGGAGGAGGCAGCAGAGCTTATAAACTGGTGTTGGGCGCTATCAACTAGCGATGCGGGACTAAACTTATGGGCGCGGGGCAGCACAAGGGTATTGGTCCCGGTTGGCGGCACCAACCGGGACTAAAGGTGGCATTGGTCCCGGTTGGTGGCACCAGCCGTGACCATTGCCCCCCTTTAGTCCCCGTTGGTGCCACCAACCGGGACCAATGGGCTTCGCTTCCCTCCCTTTGGGCTGCCGAAAAGAGGCCATTGGTCTCGGTTCGTGGCACCAACCGGGACTAATGCCCACCTTTAGTCTCGGTTGCTGCCACGAACCGAGACTAAAGCCTCTTCTATATAAGGCCACACTTTGGAATTTTTCATTCTCATCTTGCAGTTGCCGCCCCTGACGCCGCCAGGTTGCCCCGACACCGCCCGCCCCCATCTCGCCGTCGCCCGCGCCCATCGTCGCCGTCGCCCGCGACGCGCGCCACCCCGGCCCGCCCCCGTCGCCATCGCCCTCGTCCCTGCCCCGACGCGCACCGCCCCATCCCGCCCTCGCCGTCGCCTGCGCCGGCCCCTTGCCCGACGCCCGCCGCCCCGGCTACCGTCCCCGTCACCGCGTGCCGCCCCGAGCCCGCCGTCCTCGTCGCCGGACTCCAGCCGTCGCCGCCCCCCTCAAAGTGAGCCCCCCTCTCGAGTACCACTCTTGCGCCCGAGCGCCCTTGCTCCGCCCCTGCTCCATGGTCGCCGCAGCCCGAGCGCCCCAGCTCCGCCCCTGCGCCCTTGCTCCACCGGCCCCGAGCGCCCGAGGAGAAGTAGAGGAGAGGAGAAGTGGAGCAGCAGCAACGCGCTGTCCGCTTTTCTGAATTTTTTGGAACAGGAGGAATTTTTTTGTCCATATAGAAGGTGTTTGATGAAATGCTAGATGGCTTTGGGCATTTTTGGAATTTTTAAAAAAAATTTGTGGTGAGGTACTGATGCAAGACAAAGGCAATGGCAAAATTTCAGAATTTTTGGAGAGGTTTAGAATAGGTTTTCAACAAGTTATTTGAATCCGATTCAAATTTCATTTGAATGAAATTTGAAAATTTTGAACTATGGATCAGAATATGCTAAATATGTCAAAAATGTTTTTTTATATGATGCTTTTTTCATATATGTATTCATTTTTTTTATTTAGGTTGTTAATTAGTAGATATCGATTTTAGGTTAGTGTAGAGGAAAAAGTAAAATAAGGAAAAGGAAGAAAAGAGGAAGAAGGAAGAAGAAGAAGAAGAAAAGGAAGGAGTGGAAAAAGGAAACTAAGAAGAGGAAGGCTTCTTTTTTTTCTTCGATCTTCTCCTCTATTTTGTTCATGGATATATACTAAAGAAAATGAGGGGGGTGATAGATGATGATGAGGGGTCGAGAGTGGGACGAGAGGTCGAGAGGTGTCGAGGGGAGAAAAAATATGTTATCAGGGACGAGGGTCATCGAGGGGTCGAGAGAGGGATGAGGGGTCGAGAGAACTAAATAAGAAGAAGAAGAGGAGAGGAAGAAGAGGAGAAATAAATAAGAAGAATAAAAAATAAGGGGAAGAAGAGGGAGAAGAAGAGGAGGGGAAGAAGAGGAAGTCTTCTCCTCTATTCTTTCTTTTCTTCTTTTTTCTTCTTCTTCTTCCTCTTTATTTTATCGGGAACGAGGGTCGTCGAGAGGTCGAGGAGCGGTAGAGGAGAAACCCTAAATAGAAAGTATCGTTGGTGTGAGATACATGTACCGTCGGTGTCGGACACTACACCCACATCCCACAAGTGGCGCGGGCTTCGACGCCCCCGTCACTTGTGGGATGTGGATGTAGTGTCCGACACCGAAGGCCACATGTATCTCACACCCATGATACTTGCTAGCTATTTAGGGTTTCCTCTACCGAAAAGAAGAGGAGAAATAAATAAGAAGAAGAAAAAAGAAGAAAAAGAAGAGGAGAAGAAGAAAGGAATAGTGGAGAAGAAGAGAAGATAGAATATATATATTCTATCTTCTCTTCTTCTCCACTATTCCTTTCTTCTTCTCCTCTTTTTTTCTTCTTTTCTTCTTCTTCTTCTTCTTCTTATTATTATTATTATTATTAGCCGGAAGTAGAGAGAGGTTTCCTAGTGTCAAAGTATTGAAGAAATCCATGCCTTCATCATTAGCCGGAAGTAACCAGGGCATGTTGGTATGAAGTTCTGCAAAGTTATTCTGGAATGGAGTCCCGAATAGAATAATCCGCTTTTTCGTACGAATTTAGCAAAGGCCTTCCAAATAGCGATATTCGGAAGGCTCTTGCTGAACTTTGTACCAAAAAGCGAATTATCCTATCTGGGACTCCGTTCCAGAACAACTTTGAAGAGCTTCGTACCATCATGCACATGTTACTTTCGCCTAATGATGAAGACATGGTTTTGTTGAATCCTTTGACACTAGGCAACCTCCCGACCCCTCGGCGATCCTCTCGAACATGATGTAGTGTCGTCGTTGTCGATATATACCCCCTCCCGATAGCTTACTATGATTAGGTAGCTAGTTCTACGTTTGGCACTAATATATCCATCTGTCATGTTTGAATAATAATTGCCATGTTGTAAATATTTGTAGAAACTATGGACACCGCCCTAGACGAAGCAACAAAAGAAGCGTTGTTGAGGGACATAATCGCAGAAGGAAGTGATGCCATCTCGTTGTTTCTCAACGAAACCGATGGTCTGGAAGGAGAGGGTGAACAAGCTGGCTACGGTGACCTAATGCCGGTGCAAGAAGAAGAACATGAGGACGGCTCCGGTGACCCAATGCCGGTGCAAGAAGGAGACCGTGATGACGGCTCCGGTGACCGAACCGAGTCCGGCCAGGTATATATATTAGTTAAGCCTATGCTGACTAGCTGATTGATGCATTCATTGTTTTGGTATGTACACATATTAATTAAGTCTTTGTTCTTTTTTCTAGCTCTCCGAATCGAGCACAACTTCGGTAAAGAGACGAGGCCCGAAGAAAAAGTTGAGCTCGGATGAAAAGTTTGAGATCATAGCAATCGCGCCCGACGGCCAACCTATTGAACCCCTCCGGACAAAGAGCGTATTTTTTTTGACCTGAAACTGTAGGGTAAAGACCCCACAGCAATTTTATTGCTCTACAAGAAAAGGTTACAAATGTACACAATTTACAAGGTCTAACAGACCCAAAAAGAAAAAGAAAGGAAACATGAAACTCACCTCAAGGAGGCAAAAAGGAAATCCATCTAAGCAAATCCTCCTTGAACTTAGGCCTAATCCTATGAACCAGGAGGGTGATGTCTAAAATAAAAGAAGACCTCCATCTACGAAAAGATGGTGGGATATTCCTAAAAACCCTGTCATTCCTGATAATCCAGATGTTCCAGCATGCTAGGAAAACCACTTCAGAGAAGAAAGGCTTAGCAAAGTCTCGTCTAGCATGATAAGCAATGGAAATCATATCATCTCCAGCCCTCCAGTTGATTTGAAGATAATTCCAGACCCTACAACTGAAATTACATTGAAAGAATAGATGATCTCTATCCTCTTTAGCTTGTGTTGGACAAAGGACACATAAGTTAGTATCAGATACATTCCAGTGCCTTCTCTCCAACATATCCTGAGTGTTCAGCCTATCCATAATCAGCATCCAAGCAAAGAACTTAATTCTCATAGTGCAGCAGCTAGCCCACACCCAGGATAAGAGTGGGTTGGGCATAATGTGTTTATGCAAGAAAGAATAGTATTTCTTGGCAGAATATCCCTTGCCATCCTCCTTCCATACCCATGTATCATTAAGCTGAGGATCATGGTTTGAGAGCAGCAGCAGATTTTGTAAAGTATGTAACTCTCCAAAGGCTCTCTCAGAGAGTGGTAAATGGAATAAGGAAGTGAGCTCAGTCAAATCAAAAACCTCAGCAGCAGAAATTAGGGGATCAATGGCAAATGAAAAAAGCCTAGCAAACCTCTGCTCAAGAGGAATATTAGTGTCCCCCAAAGACCAAGGATCAGACCAAAACAGGATAGTGTCCCCCTTATTAACATGTACTGCACTGACCATCCTGAATTTATCCATTAACTTGCAGATATCTCGCCACCAGAAAGAGCCACAAATGATGGTAGCATGAGGAACCCTATTATGATAATAAGTGTTCCAGATGAGCTGGACCCAGGGCACATCAACTTTATTGTAGAATTTACTAGCATGTTTAAGGAGCAGAGCCTCATTCTGCAGCTTTAGATTCAAAATACCCAAGCCTCCTTTGTTCTTTGGCCTGCAAACCAAACCCCAAGCAGCCAAGGACTGACCAGAATCTTGTCCATACTTCCTCCAAAGACATTGCCTCTATATCCGTTCAAGCTGTTTTAAAATGCCAGGAGGCAAATCCAGACTACACAGGAAAAAAATTGGCACAGAAGAAAGGGCAGAGATCAGGTACTGCAGTCGCCCGCCATGAGCAAGGAAGGAAGAGCTAACAGAAAGCTTCCTTTCCATACTATCCACCAGTGGCATTAAGTCCAATATTTTAGGTTTTGTATTTCCCACAGGAAGCCCAAGATAAGTAAAAGGAAGGGTGCCAACCACACAACCAAATACAGCAGCAAGTCTGGCAATCTCTCCAGAATCCACATTGATAGGAAGAATGGAAGACTTATGATAGTTAACATGCAGTCCAGTGGACTTAGAGAAAAGAAGTAGCATTTTCTTCAAGGAGAGCAATTGAGCTTCCTCAGCAGGCATAATAATGAGTGTGTCATCAGCATACTGTATAATTGGATATTCCTTATCATGGCATGGAATAGGGAGCTGTAACAGTCCTTTCTGATGCATATCATTTACCACTGATTGCAAGAGATCTGCAGCAATGGCAAACAGGAGTGGAGAAAGAGGGTCACCCTGCCTAACTCCTTTTTTACAAGCAAATTGTTTCCCAAGAACTCCATTAAGCAGAACAGAGGAAGTTCCAGAAGCCAAAAACTGTTTAACCCAGAAGATCCACTTATCATTAAAACCCTTGTGCCTCAAAATTTCAAAGAGCGCATTTGTTGCTCAGTGCGGGGTTCTGGTTAGGGACAAGATCCCGATAAGCATCCAGCAATGGTTTAAGCCAGCTACAGAAGACCCTGAGGTGTCTTATGTCAATGATATGCAGAAAAATGATCTTTGGACTGAGCTGAAGTCAAATTTCACCCTACCGCCTGAGGATAATCCAGAGAACCCAGTTAAAGAGAAATTAATCAAGTCTTTTGCTCTGAAGAGGATGGCAGACCTATTCAGGAGGTGGAAGAAAGAGCTGAATAAGTTTGTCGAAAATAATGAGGCACCAGAATTCAAGGGCAGATATGAGAAGATCAGATATCACTAGCCCGCATTTGTGGCCCACAAGACATCAGAAAAGAGTAAGAAGATGTCGGCGATAAACAAGCAAAATGCTGCGAAGAAGAAGCTTCACCATCGCACGGGGTCAGGTGGCTACCTCGTAGCCGGCCTAAGTGGTCCAAGAGTGAGAATGATCTGGTTCATAAAGGGATCGAACCAGAGACAAATAACTGGCCAGACCATTGCCGGACTTGGTTCTTCGGGGCTGGCGGAACCCTGGACCCTGAAACAGGGAAGTGCATTTGGACGAACGATTAAATGGACATACCAGTCAGTAAGCTTAAGCAGTATATCGAAGCAGCGCAGGAAGGGACGTTCTTTCCAGACAGAGAGAACGACGAGCTCACAATGGCCCTTGGGAATCCTGAGCACCCTGGACGGACACGAGGCATGCCAGGCTCCATTCCGTGGAAGGTTGGGTTTCCGGACGCAAGCGGTTACAAATCCCATGAGAGGAGGAAAAAAGTGCAGCAGACCCAAATGCAGGCGCTGCAAGCAAGGGTGGACGCGATAGAGGAACGAGAAGCAAATCGCAGCAAACGTACTGCCGAAGCCTTCCCCGAAGCTACCCCGCCATCTCAGCGCAGAAGCAGCGTGGCTTCCACCGAGCTGCTTCAACCAGAGCATGCCTTAACGGCTCCTGCCAGCTATCCCATGGATGCTATCACGGAGTCTCAAAATTGCCACCTTATGACGCAATGGATGAATTTGAAGGTCAAGGCGGCTGTTGGCTCTGTTTATCCTACTGAACCCGACGCAACTTTTCACTGCCGGCCAATTCTAGAAGGATATGCTAGGGTGATGGTGGATGAGATAACTGAGGGATCTGAGGACCTCCAGCTTGACCACCCTACCGGTGAAGGGGAGACTCGGCTGGGGTCTGCTTTGAAGACTCCATGCCTATGGCGGAAGGAGCTCATCAACCTTCCGAACTGGACGCCTCCGCCTCCTCCTCCTCCTCCGGCGAGTCAGGGCACTCCGCCTCCACCGCCTCCTCCTCCGGCGAGTGACGATCAGGGCCCTCGGCCGGCTCCTTCTCCGGCGCATGGCGGCACTCCGCCTCCTTCTTCGCCTGCGCCGACGCGCCCGAGCAGCCAGCCTCCTCCTTCTCCGCCTCGTCAGCAGGGGCGGAAGAGACCTGCCGCCGCTTAAGCAAGTAAAGAAGACAACCGCTACATCTGCTCGGTCGGCGTCTAGCAGTACAACCAGAGGCGGGAGGACATACAGATTCGGTCCTTCTCTGAAGACTCCAGAGAAGTTACCATACGAGAGGACCCAGGACGAGAACGCCGAGATCCCGTGAGAAGAAGTGAAGAAATTCTTTGAAGGGGTGAAAGCAAAGAAACATCCACCTCCGGAGGAGAAGGTAGATCGGGTGAAAGTGAAGCGCACTCTGGCTGCCCTGACAAAACCACCGAAGTATGATCCACCAAAAGGAAACTATGACCGCATTATTGGAAAATAATTTGCCAAAGCGGAGCGGTCGGGAAGTACTGTCAGTGATCAAAGGCTGAAAGAACGACGAGCTGGGAAACAAATTGCCCAGCTCGGCGAACAAGCGAAGCAATCGTGCCCCCTGCTCAAGGTGCCTAGCCACAATGTCGATAATGATCCGAGGATGGTGCCCGATTATAGCAATCTTGCAGATTACCTGCCCGACGAAGTACATTATGAACCCATGGACGTGCAGATACAAAGATACGAGTACGGGAAGCCTCTCGTCAAAGATGAAAGATCTCTATCAACGATGATGCGAAGATTGCATGATTGGTACTTGAAAATCTGCAGAGACTCTGGGGGGAGGAGTACTTTGTATGCGAGAGTTAAACCGGAGCATGACCTCGTTGGAATTGATCTGTTGCCTGTTCCATATGAGGAGTTCTATCAGTTTTTCAATCAATTGGCCCTCGATAAAACAACGGTCGCCTGCTACTGTCTGTAAGCAGTACTACTTCTGTCATTAAGTTTCTCTATATAGCTTAGCTCTTTCATTGCATGTATTTATAATCATCCTCACTATATTATGCAGATTGAAGATCATCGAATTGAAGAAAAGACAAGTCGGTGATATTGGGTTCATTAACACATATCTCATAGATGCAACTCAGGTTAAACTTCATGCCGCAGCTACCGAGGCCAGCTTGCTACGATCATTCGTAATAAATCAAAACAAAGATATAATACTCTTTCCTTACAACTTCAGGTGAGTGTTACTATCTTGTGCGTATTCGGTTTCCCTTATATATTAGTCAAGGTTATAGTAATGTAATTGATGAGTTATGCATGTGTGTGCAGTTACCACTATATTCTCCTAGAGATTAAGCTTGAGCAGGGAGTAGTAACCGTCTTGGACTCTAAACGAAAAGATCCCAAGGAGTATGCGGACATGACTGAAATCCTCAAGAAGTAAGTTAAATCGATGATTATCCACCATATCAGCAACTTTGTTCATTTCCTGATATCAAGTAATTGTTTTCTTTGTCCGGCAGGGTTTGGAGAAAATTCACCAAAATAGTACCGGGACTGCCGAAGGAGCTGGAATTTGGACACCCGAAAGTAAGTACTATAGTAGCATGTTCCGCGCATCTCCTAGTGATTCAAGCGCTAGTTTCATCAATACCATTTAGCATTCTTGCTTATCAGTTTGATTGACCTCTATTTCTTGTAAAGTGGTTGTGGCAGGAACAAGGGAATGATTTCTGTGGATACTACATCTGCGAGTCCATCCACCACAGGACCTGTGAGCGGGGCGGGTACTCTAATGAACAATATGAAGTACGTAAATAACAACATTCACAATTTTATTTTATTACCATCATTTGTGTTGAGTTTCATTCATTTATATATATATATATATGTATTGACCCCCTTCTTCAAATTAGATGTTTCGGAAGCGGGATGAACTCCTAGCACCAGCTCGCATGCGAGCAATTCAAGAGGAATTGGCGGCATTCTTTCTTGACCACGTGATCCCTGAAGACGGAGAATTCTATGTGGACCCTGAGTCTGTATGATTATATTTGTAAGAGATAATTATTGTATATATGTAGCCGGTAGTGTCAGATAGATATACGAGAACTTGTTGTTCGACCAATCTCTCGGAGAAGGAGAGGTGGTCGATATCACTTCTCTCTGTATATATGCATATATGTTCATGACGATCTTTTGTTTCCTTCGTTTTCTTATTAGCTAGCTAGCGTGTCTAGTCCTCTCGATATACGTATGTATAGTACGTAGCGTCGACCAAGCACGGACATAACAGAGGACACTTCTCTCTATTAATTATAACTAGCTAACACAATATATGAAACACCTAAATTAACCCCCCAAAACCCCCAACCCCCCCCCCCATTTCAAAAAAAACAAAAACCCCAGCCACAGAAGTGCTGACGCGTGGATGCCTATTGGTCCCGGTTTATGCCACCAACCGGGACCAAAGGGTCTCCTGACTGGGCTCTGTGCACTGCCCACGCGGAGGGCCTTTAGTCCCGGTTCTGGATTGAACCGGGACTAAAGGAGGGAGGTATTAGTACCGACACTTTAGTCCCGGTTCCGGAACCGGGACTAAAGGCCCTTACGAACCGGGACTATAGGCCCTTTTTCTACCAGTGTGAAGATATAAGTCTAAACGTCCATTACCGTGGACATGGTATTCGAATAAAGATATTCCTTGTAGGGGTGCACCACGTTTTCCAACATGCTTGATCACTCTGGCCGAACACACTTTTCTGGGTCAATGCCCGGGCTCGGAAGATCAGCACGTCGTAGCCCTACCTAGGCTTAGCAGAGAGGTCCCCGCCGGTCTACATCCTAAGCACTCCAGGGTCTGGGCCCATCGCCCGTTGCACTCCGGATCGTTGCGCGTAGGGCGTTCCAGGCCACCTCCACTAGGGCGCCGACCAGGCCATGCTGCAATGCTGAACTGGACGTCTGACAAAGCTTCGGCTGATACTGCGACGTCGAGGCCCATACCTATTCTCACGTGGTGGTTAGTGTGTAAAGGCCAAAGGCCAACTCAGAACAAATACCCAAACCATAGTGTCTTATTAACTCGCGGAGACGAGCAGAGACTCATGATAATGTGACCCCTTCGCCCCATCTCGAGGAAATACGGCAAGGGCAAGCCTAGCCCACTCGAGGGCTCCCTGACTTCCCGGCCGTGCCTCGTAACCATCTTGCGAGTGCTCTCCGGGCCGGCCCGACTTTCCCAAAGGTCTCAAGTAATGCCAAGGTCACCGTGTGTCCAAACATCAAGGGGAAAACCCAAGGAATCACCCTCGGAGGATTCCACTCGATGTAATCATCAAGGTGAACATAAGAGGAACCACCCTCGAGGTTCACACTTGAGGGGTTGCACGGGCGAGCCGTATCGGGAATGGTGAAGGAGGAAATCACCCTCGATGACCACGACCGAATAGCTACACTACAGAATTATCATCAGGAGTGCGTTATGAGGAATCACCCTCGACACTCGGTAGTAGCTCTGCAGAGTCGAGCAACTAAAGGGGCGTGATGTGATGTGCGGTGTCGTGCTCTGGTCGTTAATTATGTAGATTGAGTAGTCGATGATGAAGCAGGGGCAACAAAGACAGGGTGGGGGTCACTGATGGATCACTAACCAACCTATACTAAGCAGTTTAGGATAAGCAGGTAAGGTACAACAGCAGGTACAAAAGCAGGCTATGCATCAAAATAGGAGCAATCAATAACAGTAGAAAAATCTAATGCAAGCATGAGAGAATGGAATGGGTGATATCGGGATGATCAAAGGGGGGGCTTGCCTGGTTGCTCAAACAAGAAGAAGGGGTCGTCGTCGACGTAGTCGATCACAGCGGCAGTCTCGGGGTCTACCAGAGAGAAGAGGGGGGAGAAATAGTAAATACAAGCATCCAGTTGCAGCACTAAGCATGACATGATGATACACGGTGTTAGGCGTGTTCTAACGCGGTGTTACACGATACCGTGGAAGGGGGGAAACATTCGTGAAAGTTTTCCCGAAGTTTGCATTTTTCGGACAGATGAAACGGAGGGAAAAGGTTGCATGTTCAGGTAGTTAGGGGCATTTGGTGGAAGAACGGATCGCGTGTTCGGATTCGACTCGTCGTTCAGAGCAACTTTGATGTATAAAACTTTTTCATGTGACTTACGGATAATTTTCTATGATTTTTCAAAGTATTAAACATTATTATGAAATTATTATTAATTCGAAAATAATTAACAAATTGCTACGGGTACCCAGCTCTGTGTACACAGAGGCTGACAATGGGGCCTAGGGGGGGTCCAGTCAGCTGGTACAGTCAGCAGTTTGACCAGTCAAAGCTTACTGGTCAATTGGCTCAAACAGGCCCACATGACATTGACTGTTAAACTAATCTAGCAGTTAATTAGGTAATTATGCTAATTAAGTTAAGTTAATTAAGATAATTAACTCAATTACTAATTAATTAAAAAATTATTTTTATTAATTTTATTTCTATTTACATTTTCGTTACTTTTAACAGGGGCATGGGCCCCCCCTGGTCAGTGGCACAAGGCCAGGGGTTGTGTAGCCCAGGAGCGGGCGCCGCGGCACCCAGTGGGGCACTGGCGGGCACGACACCGATGGGGGACAGGGCGAGGTCAGGCCGGGGCAGCAGGGGCCGTCGCCGGACGATGGCAGCCGAAGCGGGGACTGCGGGCCGGCGTCAGCTCCAGTAGCAGTTCGGGAGCAGCAGCAACAGCTTGCGGTAGCAACGGTGCGGGCGGAATAGAGCCGTGACGAGGCCAGGGCGTGCACGCGCCGCAGTAGTCACGTGGTGCGAGGCCGATGCGAGGTTGCGGTCGCGCGGGGAGCTGTGGTTGCCGGCACGGGCAGCATGGGTGAGCGACGCAACAAGGGCTGGAGACGCGGGCGAACGAGGAGGGAGGCGCGGTGAGCGCGCACGGACGCGGCCAGAGCGCGCTGACCGCGGGCGGGGACGGCGGTGACCATGGAGACCCCGGGAGAGAGGGGGGAGATGGGGAGGTTCTTACACAGAGCTGTAGGGAGGTGGCAGAGTGTTTGTGGAGGGTCGAGGTGGACGGAGCGGTTAGGCGACGCCGACGAGGTGGTGGTGAGCGGCGTCGGCGTGGCACCAGGTCCCGGGGCGCCGCGGGGTCAAGCCCCTGATCCAGCTCAGGTCGAGGGGGCGGGCGCCGTGTGGGAGGCGACGAGAGGCGGGCGACGGCGTCGGGCGGAGCGGTCGGTGTCGAGGGGCGAGCGGGGCGACGCGGGCGGGGTCGAGGTCACTGCCCCGATCCACCATCCAGATCGGGTGGGTGAGGGGAGACGGGAGGAAGTGGGGAAAGTGGGGTATTAGGTCACGGGGAGGGGGGGTTAAGGAGGCAACGGGGTGGGCCGGCCTGTCTGGGTGGCCGAGTGGGCCAATTTGTGTTAGGTGGGCCAAGTGGCCCGGTAGGTTAGTTCCTCCTTTTTTAAAGGTTTTCTGCTTTCAATTCCTTTTAAAACCAAAACAGACTTATAAAATATAAAACACGTTGCTAAATTAGTATAATAAATATAGGCCACTTACACAATTAGTTTAGTGTTTAAATAAAATAGTTTGGCATTTTTTATAATTTAAATAGCATTTAAATTATTGTTTAGACCACAATTTTAATTACTTAGGGCATTTAAACACTTTTCAAAAATGTGGGTTCAACATGAAAAATAACCAGAGATTATTTTCCACACTTGAACATTTTAGATTTGACATTTGAAAACTTTTATAGTTTGACTTGATTTTGAATTTTGAATTCAAACGGGATTGGATCAATGCGAGTTATCAACAGTAACTATGGTGACGTGGCATCATTAGTAGAGGGCTACTGTAGTTTGATTACCCGGGCGTCACAATCATCCTGCAACTAACTCATTAGTCACATTGCTTGCAAGGCTTATAGTGATGTGCATTACCGAGAGGGCCCAGAGATACCTCTCCGACAATTGGAGTGACAAATCCTAATTTCGATCTATACCTACCCAATAAATACCTTCGGAGACACCTGTAGAGCATCTTTATAATCACCCATTTATGTTGTGACGTTTGATAGCACACAAAGTGTTCCTCCGCTATTCGGGAGTTGCATAATCTCATAGTCTGAGGAACATGTATAAGTCATGAAGAAAGCAGTATGAATGAAACTATAACGATCAAAATGCTAAGCTAACGAATGGGTCTTGTCCATCACATCATTCTCCTAATGATGTGATCCCGTTCATAAAATGACAAAACATGTCTATGGTCAAGTAGAGGCATACTAGGGAGACTTATGTTTTGTCTATGTATTCACACATGTGCTAAGTATCTGGTTATTACAATTCTAGCATGAATAATAAACATTTATCATGAAATAAGGAAATAAATAATAACTTTATTATTGCCTCTAGGGCATATTTCCTTCAGTCTCCCACTTGCACCAGAGTCAATAATATAGTTCATATCTCCATGTGATTTAACATCAATAGTTCACATCACCATGTGATTGTCACCCATAATTCACATCGCCATGTGACCAACACTCAAAAGGTTTACTAGTGTTAATAATCTAGTTCACATCGCTATGTGATTAACACCAAAAGAGTACTAAGGTGTGATCATGTTTTACTTGTGAGAGAAGTTTAGTCAATGGGTCTGCCACATTCAGAGCCGTATGTATTTTGCAAATTTTCTATGTCTACAATGCTCTGCATGGAGCTACTTTAGCTAACTGCTCCCACTTTCAATATGTATCTAGATCGTGACTCAAAGTCATCCAAATCGGTGTCAAAGCTTGCATGAACGTAACTCTTTACAATGAACTCTTTATCACCTCCATAACCGAGAAATATTTCCTTATTTCACTAAGGATAATTTTGACCGCTGTCCAGTGATCCACTCCTGGATCACTATTGTACCCTCTTTCAAAACTCATGGTGAGGTACACAGTAGGTCTGGTAGATAGCATAGCATACTTTATAGAACCTATGACTGTGGCATAGGGAATGACTTTTCATTCTCTTTCTATTTCCTGTTGTGGTCGGGTTTTGAGTCTTTACTCAACTTCACACCTTTCAACACAGGCAAGAACTCCTTCTTTGACTGTTCCATTTTGAACTACTTCAAAATCTTGTGAATGTATGTAATCATTGAAAAACCTATCAAGCGTATTGATCTATCTTTATAGATCTTGATGCTCAATATGTAAGTAGCTTTCAGCGAGGTCTTTCTTTGAAAAACTCCTTTCAAACACTCCTTTATGCTTTGCAGAAAATTCTACATCATTTTTGATCAAAAATATGTCATTCACATATACTTATCAGAAAGGTTGTAGTGCTCCCACTCACTTTCTTGTAAATACAGGCTTCATCGCAAGTCTGTATAAAACTATATGCTTTGATCAACTCTATTATTGCCTCTAGGGCATATTTCCTTCAGTCTCCCACTTGCACTAGAGTCAATAATCTAGTTCACATTGCTATGTGATTTAACACCAATATTTCACATCACCATGTGATTAATACCCAAAGGGTTTACTAGAGTCAATAATCTAGTTCACATCGCCATGTGATTAACACCCAAAGAGTACTAAGGTGTGATCATATTTTTCTTGTGAGACATGTTTAGTCAATGGGTCTGCCACATTCAGATCCGTATGTATTTTGCAAATTTTTATGTCTACAATGCTCTACACATAGCTACTCTAGCTAATTGCTCCCACTTTAAATATGTATCTAGATTGAGACTTAGAGTCATCTGGATCGGTGTAAAAGCTTGCATCGACGTAACTCTTTACGACGAACTCTTTGTCACCTCCATAACCGAGAAATATTTCCTTATTAAACTAAGGATAATTTTGACCGCTGTCCAGTGATCTACTCCTATATCACTATTGTAATCCCTTTCCAAACTCAGAACAGGGTATACAATAGGTCTGGTATACAACATGCCATACTTTATAGAACCTATGGCTGAGGCATAGGGAATGACATTCATTCTCTTTCCATCTTCTGCCATGGTCGGGCTTTGAGTCTTACTCAACTTCACACCTTGCAACACAGGCAAGAACTTCTTCTTTGACTATTCCATTTTGAACTACTTCAAAAACTTGTCAAGGTATGTACTCATTGAAAAAACTTATCAAGCGTCTTGATCTATCTCTATAGATCTTGATGCTTCACCGTTTCCATTCCACAGCTATAAAAGTTCTTCAACTAATGGCCTTAGGTACACATCAATGTTGTTGCCGGGTTGCTTAGGGCCTTGGATGAGAATTGGCATCATAATGAACTTCCGATTCATGCACATCCAAGGAGGAGGGTTATACATACATAGAGTCACGGGCTAGGTGTTGTGATTGCTGCTCTGCTCCCCGAAAGGATTAATGCCATCCGCGCTTAAAGCAAACCATACGTTCCAGCTTGGGTGACCTGCAAACTCAGCCCAGTACTTTCTCTCGATTTTTCTCCACTGCGACCCGTCAGTCGGTGCTCTCAACTTCCTGTCTTTCTTACGGTCCTCACTGTGCGATCGCATCAACTTGGCATGCTCTTTGTTTCTGAACAGTCATTTCAACCGTGGTATTATAGGAGCATACCACATCACCTTTGCAGGAACCCTCTTCCCGCGGGGGTCACCGTCAACATCACCAGGGTCATCTCGTCCGATCTTATACCGCAATGCACCGCATACCGGACATGCGTTCAAATCCTCGTACGCACCGCGGTAGAGGATGCAGTCATTAGAGCATGCATGTATCTTCTTCACCTCCAATCCTAGAGGGCATACGACCTTCTTTGCTGAGTACGTACTCTCGGGCAATTCGTTATCCTTTGGAAGCTTCTTCTTCAATATTTTCAGTAGCTTCTCAAATCCTTTGTCAAGCATAGGATTCTCTGCCTTCCATTGCAGCAATTCCAGTATGGTACCGAGCTTTGTGTTTCCATCTTTGCAATTGGGGTACAACCCTTTTTTGTGATCCTCTAACATGCGATCGAACTTCAGCTTCTCCTTTTGACTTTCGCATTGTGTCCTTGCATCGACAATGACCCGGCGGAGATCATCATCATCGGGCACATCGTCTGGTTCCTCTTGATCTTCAGCAGCTTCCCCCATTGCAGCATCACCGTATTCAGGGGGCACATAGTTTTCATCGTCCTCTTTTTCTTTGCTATCTTCCATCATAACCCCTATTTCTCTGTGCTTCGTCCAAACATTATAGTGTGGCATGAAACCCTTATAAAGCAGGTGGGTCTGAAGGATTTTCTGGTCAGAGTAAGACCTCGTATTCCCACAATTACGGCATGGACAACACATAAAACCATTCTTCTTGTTTGCCTCAGCCACTTCGAGAAAATTATGCACGCCCTTACTGTACTCGGAGGTGTGTCTATCACCGTACATCCATTGCCGGTTCATCTGCGTGCATTATATATAATTATGTGTGTCAAAAGTAAGAAAATTAGACACGTATCTATCTAAAGTAAGATTTTTTTTCTGTCAGAAAGAAGATAAGAACAAGAAGCTCACCATGGTGGTGCCGGTGACGAGATCGGCGCGGGCGATCGACGGCGGTGAAGACGGGGACGGGGCATGACAGACCGCTAAACCTAGACAAATCTCGGAAAAAATGGAGCTCGGAGGTCGAGCTTCGAGAGGAAAAAGCTTAACTAGTGTGGCTCGGGCATTTCATTGAACACCTCATGTGCATAGGAGGTGAGCTAGAGCACCCAAATACCCTCCCCTCGCCGGCCAGCAAAAAATAGAGCACTGTGGAGTGCTCTGCTCGCCGGCGATGGGGTATATATAGGCAACTCATTTGTCCCGGTTCATGGCTGGAACGGGGACTAAAGCCCATCCTTCCGTCCCAATTTGAGCCACGAACCGGGACCAATGGATGTGGGCTAGGAGCAAGTCCCATTGGTCCCGGTTCATGCCTAGAACTGGGACAAATGGGTCCAAACGAACTGGGACCAATGCCCACGAGGCCCCGGCCGGCCCCCTGGGCTCACGAACCTAGACGAATGCCCGCATTGGTCCCGGTTCATGGCAGAACCGAGACTAATGGGCTGGCCAGGCCTCAACCAAAGCCCTGTTTTCTACTAGTGATGATGTTGGATGGGCCGGCTTGTACTTGGTTGAAAGGGTTGCCCGCTAACTCCATTAGATCATGGCCGGAGTTGAAAAGACGTTTCATCCAAAAGTTTAAAGACACATGCAAGGAGCCCATGTCAATACTGGATTTAGACTCTTGTGTCCAAAGAGAGGGCGAGTCGACAACCAATTGGGTGCGCCGGATCTCAGCCGTTATACATTCATCAGACAGTATTAATGCCAGTTCAACAGTCCTGATGTTGGAAAAGAATTGACGTTTGCTTCCCCATAAACAGAAATTGGGGTGGCTTAAATGCCATTGCAATGACATGGGGGAGCTCATGGCGTCTCTTCTCAAATATGCCAACTCTGATAGCACTAAAGACCCCGACTCTGATGAGGAGAAGGCTGGTAAGGGGAAGAAGAGTGGCAGTGCGAAGGGACAACAGCATAACCCGGCGGGTCACGGTGGCAATGGTAAACGCAAGGCTGAGGGCGGTTTAAACTTTGTGGCCAACACCAATACGCAAAACAATAATCACTGTCAGAAGGAATGCCACCCCGACTTGGCGGGCCCAAGTTCAACCTTGAGGCGATGATGAACCAGCCTTGCCCAAAGCACGGTATGCAAGAGAAGCCGGTCAGTCATCTATGGAAGGATTGCTTCATCATGAGGGAGTATAGAAATTCCCATTTTTTCCAGAACAATCACGGCCCGAATGGCGGACCAGGATCCAGCTCTCACAGGCCTTGCTTTGGTGGAGGCGGCTCAAGTTCTGGTTTCCAGGGCCATGGCAATCAAGGTGGTTTAAGTCAGTAGTATGGTCAAGGGAATCAACAGCAGCAATCTGGTTATTAGAGTAACCCGAAGCAGCTGAATAGTGGACCATATCATGTGTTCACCACGAGTTTATGCAAACAAGATCAGAAGATTCATAAAAGGGTGGTGAACGCAGTTGAGCCAGCGTTTCCCCATTACCTACGATGGTCTGAACATCCTATTCTTTGGAGCCGGTAGGATCACCCGCCCCGGGTTGACAATACAGGTCAGTTGGCTTTGTGGGTTGCACCTGTCGGATTTCGGGTTCCGGCGAAACCCTTGAGGTTCGAACTCTGGGGTGCGCACAAAGATCTCTCTTCCCTCGCTAGCTCTCGCCCTTACCATGATCTCAAGGCCTAGCTCGTCGAGCCTGCAGAACAAAGAGACACAAGGTTTATACTGGTTTGGGCCACCGATGTGGTGTAACACCCTACTCCAGTGTGGTGGTGGTGGATTGCCTCTTGGGCCGAGGATGAACAATTACAAGGGAAGAATAGCCTCCTGAGGAGAGGTTTTCTTGTGCTTGGTGGGTTTGTGTGGGTGAGGAGCAGTGCTGGATCTGATGAGTCCTCCTCCAGATGAGATGCTCTCTAGGTTGGTGGCTAGTCCTATTTATAGAGGCCCTGGTCCTCTTCCCAAATATTGAGCGGGAAGGGATCCAACAAAGGCCAAATTTGAAGGGAGACAACTAGTACAAGTTATCCTGACTAAAGGTGGTCTTCACCTGCCAAAGGCTCTGGTTGAGACTGTTGGGGAACGTAGTAATTTCAAAAAAATTCCTACGCACACGCAAGATCATGGTGATGCAAAGCAACGAGAGGGGAGAGTGTTGTCTACGTACCAAGGCAGACTGACTGCGAAAGCGATCACACAACATAGAGGAAGTAGTCGTACGTTTTCCGATCCGACCGATCCAAGCACCGTTACTCCGGCACCTCCGAGTTCTTAGCACACGTACAGCTCGATGACGATCCCCGGGCTCTGATCCAGCAAAGCGTCGGGGAAGAGTTCCGTCCGCACGACGGCGTGGTGACGATCTTGATGTTCTACTGTCGCAGGGCTTCGCCTAAGCACCGCTACAATATGATTGAGGTGGAATATGGTGGCAGGGGGCACCACACACGGCTATGGAATGATCACGGGGATCAATTGTGTGTCTAGAGGTGCCCCCTGCCCCTGTATATAAAGGAGCAAGGGGGGAGAGGTGCGGCCAGCCTTGGGGCGCGCCAGGAGGAGTCCTACTCCCTCTGGGAGTAGGATTCCCCCCCCCAATCCTAGTTGCAATAGGCATCCTTAAGGGGGGGAAAGAGAGAGAGGGGGGCCGGCCATCTCTCCTAGTCCTAATAGGACTAGGGGAGGGGGGAGGCACGCGGCCACCTAGGGCTGCCCCTTTCTCCTTTCCACTAAAGCCCACTAAGGCCCATTTAGCTCCCGGGGGGTTCCGGTAACCTCCCGGTACTCCGGTAAAATCCCGATTTCACCCGGAACACTTCCGATATCCAAATATAGGCTTCTAATATATCAATATTTATGTCTCGACCCTTTCGAGACTCCTCGTCATGTCCGTGATCACATCCAGGACTCCGAACAACCGTTGGTACATCAAAATGCATAAACTCATAATAACTGTCATCGTAACGTTAAGCGTGCGGACCCTACGGTTCAAGAACAATGTAGACATGACTGAGAAACTTCTCCGGTCAATAACCAATAGCGGGACCTGGATGCCCATATTGGCTCCTACATATTCTACGAAGATCTTTATCGGTCAGACCGCATAACAACATACGTCGTTCCCTTTGTCATCGGTATGTTACTTGCCCGAGATTCGATCATCGGTATTCCAATACCTAGTTCAATCTCGTTGTCGACAAGTCTCTTTACTCGTTTCGTAATACATCATCTCGCAATTAACTCATTAGTTGCAATGCTTGCAAGTCTTATGTGATGTGCATTACCGAGAGGGACCAGAGATACCTCTCCGACAATCGGAGTGACAAATCCTAATCTCGAAATACGCCAACCCAACAGCTACCTTTGGACACACCTGTAATGCTCCTTTATAATCACCCAGTCATGTTGTGACATTTGGTAGCACCCAAAGTGTTCCTCCGGCAAACGGGAGTTGCATAATCTCATAGTCATAGGAACATGTATAAGTCATGAAGAAAGCAATAGCAACATACTAGACGGTCGGGTGCTAAGCTAATGGAATGGGTCATGTCAATCAGATCATTCAACTAATGATGTGACCTCGTTAATCAAATAACAACTCTTTGTCTATGGTTAGGAAACATAACCATCTTTGGTTAACGAGTTAGTCAAGTAGAGGCATACTAGTGACACTCTGTTTGTCTATGTATTCACACATGCATTATGTTTCCGGTTAATACAATTTTAGCATGAATAATAAACATTTATCATGAAATAAGGAAATAAATAATAACTTTATTATTGCCTCTAGGGCATATTTCCTTCAGAGACGTCGCCTGGGTTCCATGTTGAACTCCGTCCTACCATCCTGTCGTTCTTGGTGTTGTTGCACCGATATGGAAACCTTTGCCTGATGCCTCAGGACTCCTCGCCCGCGCTTGCCTCTTTACCACCAAAGAGGAAACAAGGACACTGCTCGCGCTGGCGCCCGCCTGGCCTCAGTCGTCATGGCTTGCATCATAGGAACCTCGCGAGGTGCCCCTTACCTTGATCTCTCCGCCCCTTGCGAGCCAGCCTGCTGAGGCCGCCCCTGAGGAGGTCTTGCATCATCCGCCTCGCGAGGCTTGGCCCCTCGCGAGGGTCTTGAGTGTTTGCTGGTGAAGATGGGCCATACAGGGCCTTAGGTAGAGCCATGCCTTTAGCCGCAGGCAGGCAAGTCTGGGGACCCCCGTTCCCTGGACGCCGACAAAAGCCCCAGGGCCCAAGGCGCGCTTGGACTTGGCTTCGAGGCGAAGACAAGGGGCAAGTGCGGATAGCCGTGGGCCCCCACAGCCTGCAGCCTTGGTTGATGCATGGTGGTTGATGGGACGTGGGCGTCTTCGCTTCCCCACGCAGCCTCGGCAACTGCCCAACTTGACGAGTCCTTCGCTCGCTTCTTCTTCCTTGCTTCATCGCTAGCCCCGACTCCCATGGCGCCGATTCGGAGGTTCTCGGCTGTGGAGAAGGAAAAAAACCCTCGCGACGAGGCCGGGCCACTTCCGCCGAAGAAGAGGCTGGTGAAGGAAATATGCCCTAGAGGCAATAAGAAAGTGATTATTTATATTTACTTATATCATGATAAATGTTTATTATTCATGCTAAAATTGTATTAACCGGAAACTTAGTACATGTGTGGATACATAGACAAAGCAATGTGTCACTAGTATGCCTCTACTTAACTAGCTCATTGAATCAAACATGGTTAAGTTTCCTAGCCATAGACATGAGTTGTCACTTGATTAATGGGATCACATCATTAGAGAATGATGTGATTGACTTGACCCATTCCGTTAGCTTAGCACTTCATCGTTTAGTATATTACTATTGCTTTCTTCATGACTTATACATGTTCCTATGACTATGAGATTATGCAACTCCCGAATACCGGAAGAACACTTTGTGTGCTACCAAACATCACAACGTAACTGGGTGATTATAAAGGTGCTCTACAGGTGTCTCCGACGGTACTTGTTGAGTTGGCATAGATCGAGATTAGGATTTGTCACTCCGAATGTCGAAGAGGTATCTCTGGGCCCTCTCGGTAATGCACATCACTATAAGCCTTGCAAGCATTGCAACCAATGAGTTAGTTGCGGGATGATACATGACAGATAAAGTAAAGAGACTTGCCGATAACGAGATTGAACTAGGTATTGAGATACCGATGATCGAATCTCGGGCAAGTAACATACCGATGACAAAGGGAACAACGTATAGTGTTGTGCGGTTTGACCGATAAAGATCTTCGTAGAATATGTAGGAACCAATATGAGCATCCATGTTCCGCTATTGGTTATTGACCAGAGTCGTGTCTCGGTCATGTCTACATAGTTTTCGAACCTGTAGGGTTTGCACGCTTAAAGTTCTGTGGTGATCGGTATTATGATTTTTTATGTTTTGATGTACCAAAGGTAGTTTAGAGTCTCAGATATCATCACGGACATGATGAGGTGTCTCAAAATGGTCGAGATGTAAAGATCGATATATTGGTCGACTATATTCGGACACCGGAAGTGTTCCGGGTGGTTTCGAAGAAAGCCGGAGTGCCGGAGGGTTACCGGAAGCCCCCTCGGGAGAAATAATGGGCCTTAGTGGACAGAGAGAGAGGGCTGGCCTAGGACAGGCCACGTGCCCCTCCCCCTCTGGTTCGAATTGGACCAGGAGAGGGGGGGTGGCGCCCCCCCTTTCCTTCTCCCTCTCTCCTTCCTTTTCCCCTTCTAGTAGGAGTAGGAAAGAGGGGAGTCCTACTCCTACTAGGTGGAGGACTCCTCCTCCTGGCGCGACCTACAGGGCCGGCCGGCCTCCCCCTTGCTCCTTTATATATGGGGGCAGGGGGCACCTCTAGACACACAAGTTGATCATTGATCTCTCCCAGCCGTGTTCGGTGCCCCCCTCCACCATAATCCACCTCGGTCATATCATAGCAGTGCTTAGGCGAAGCCCTGCGTCAGTAACTTCATCAACATCGTTATCACGCCGTCGTGCCGACGAAACTCTCCTTCGAGCTCTACTAGATCGTGAGTTTGCGGGACGTCACCGAGCTGAACGTGTGCAGATTGCGGAGGTGTCATGCATTCGGTACTTGATCGGTTGGATCGCGAAGACGTTCGACTACATCAACCGCGTCAACTGACGCTTCCGCTTTCGGTCCATGAGGGTACGTAGATGTCACTCTCCCCTCTCGTTGCTATGCATCACCATGATCTTGCGTGTACGTGGGATTTTTTTTGAAATTACTGTGTTACACCACAGTGGTATCAGAGCCAGGTTATGCATAGATGTTTATGCACGAGTAGAACACAAGTGATTTGTGGGCGATACAAGTCATACTGCTTACCAGCATGTCATACTTTGATTCGGCAGTATTGTTGGATGAAGCGGCCCGGACCGACATTACGCGTACGCTTACGCGAGATTGGTTCTACCACGGTGCTTCGCACATAGGTGGCTAGCGGGTGTCAGTTTCTCCAACTTTAGTTGAATCAAGTGTGGCTACGCCCGGTCCTTGTTGAAGGTTAAAACAACACATACTTGACGACATATCATTGTGGTTTTGATGCGCAGGTAAGAACGGTTCTTGCTTAGCCCGTAGCAGCCGCATAAAACTTGCAACAAACAAAGTAGAGGACGTCTAACTTGTTTTTGCAGGACATGTTGTGATGTGATATGGTCAAGATGTGATACTATACTTTATTTTATGAGATGATCATGTTTTGTAACAGTTATCGGCAACCGGCAGGAGCCATATGGTTGTTGCTTTACTGTATGCAATGCAATCGCCCTGTAATTGCTTTACTTTATCACTAAGCGGTAGCGATAGTCGTAGAAGCAATAGTTGGCGAGACGACGACGATGCTACGATGGAGATCAAGGTGTCGCACCGGTGACGATGGTGATCATGACGGTGCTATGGAGATGGAGATCGAAGGCACAAGATGATGATGGCCATATCATATCACTTATATTGATTGCACGTGATGTTTATCCTTTGTGCATCTTATTTTGCTTAGACGACAGTTGCATTATAAGATGATCTCTCACTAAATTTCAAGGTACAAGTGTTCTCCCTGAGTATGCACCGTTGCAAAAGTTCATCGTGCCGAGACACCACGTGATAATCGGGTGTGATAAGCTCTACGTTCACATACAACGGGTGCAAGCCAGTTTTGCACAGGCAGAATACTCGGGTTAAACTTGACGAGCCTAGCATATGCAGATATGAACTCGGAACACTGAGACTGAAAGGTCGAGCGTGAATCATATAGTAGATATGATCTACATACACTAGTAGAAAACGGACCATTAGTACCGGTTTGTAAGGGCCTTTAGTGCCGGTTATGGAACCGGCACTAAAGTTTCGGCACTAAAGGCCCCCCCCCCTTTAGTACTGGTTCGGCACGAACTGGCGCTAAAGTGCCACCACGTGGCGTGAGCTCGCGCCCTGGTACGGGGGACCTTTAGTACCGGTTGGTGTTAGCAAGGTTTTTTTTGAATTTTCTTTTTGAAAATTTTGGAATTTTTTTTTGATTTTTTTTATTTTTTATTTTTCTGAATTATTTGATGATTTAGTCTCTAATCACCACTCTTAACTGCTCAAGTGTGGATCACTCATTCCAAATCATCTAACTTCCCGACCGGTCACCCATCCCTCTCACTACTTCAGCCCGAGCACGCTTAACTTTCAGGTTCTATTCTCCTTCGTTTCCGAGTCTGCACTTGTTATTTTCCTGACAATAGTAAGATGTCAATCCTATTAACCCTCAGGAGTTTAGCTTGAGCATGAAGTCACACATTTTACCGTTTGAGTTTGAAACTATTATTCTAAAAAAACAGTAATTATTTAGTAACGCTAATATTTCTTGAATAAGTTTGACCATAGTTTGACCACAGTTTGACCATAGTTTGAGCAGATTTGACCAAAATTCAAAAAATTGAAATAATTATTTAGTAACACTAATATTCTTGAATAATTATGTAGTAACACTAATATTTCTTGAATAAGTAGTTTGACCATAGTTTGACCACAGTTTGACCAGATTTGAACAAAATTCAAAAAAAAAACTGAGATACTTATTTAGTAACACTAATATTATTGCGTAATTATTTAGTAACACTCTATATTTCTTGAATCAGTTGTTTGACCGGTTTGACAAGATTTAACCAAAATTGAAAAAAACATAAATTAGAGCATATCTTTTTTTCCTTTTACAATTTGTCATTTAAAAAATTGTCGTAAACCCTAAACCCGGGACTTAAAACGTCGGAAACTCTATGCTAAACAGTAAAAACTAAGGATTTAGACCATAAAATCTAACCCTAAATGCTGAATTCTAAACCCTAGCACTAAACGCTAAAAACGTCCAAAAAAACGTCTAAAACGCCCAAAAACTCTATTTTCCCTTTGGAATTTTGTGATTTTAAAAAATTGTCGAAACAGAAAACTGGATCAATCTTTTTGTTCTGCCAATTTTGATATATTATATGTATTTTTCTGAATTAGGATGATTTAGTTATGATTTTTTCAAGTTTGAAAATTGCCCTATAGTGCTGGTTTGTGTCTCCAACCGGCACTATAGGTCAGACCCCTTTAGTACCGGTTCATGGTAGGAACCGGTACTAAAGGTCTAACCTTTAGTACCGGTTCGTGCCACGAACCGGTACTAAAGGTGATCGTGGGGCCTCGGCCTGCCGCCAGCCTGCCACCACCCCTTTAGTACCGGTTCGTGCCACGAACCGGTACTAAAGGTTCAACACGAACCGGCATTAATGCAAATCCGTTCGAACCGGCCCTAATGGTACCATTAGTACCGGCTCAAATACAAACCGACACTAATGTGCTTCATGTTTGACCCTTTTTCTACTAGTGATAGCGATGTTCACCATTGAAAACTACTCCATCTCACGTGATGATCGGACATGGTTTAGTTGATATGGATCACGTGATCACTTAGATGATTAGATGGATGTCTATCTAAGTGGGAGTTCTTAAGTAATCTGATTAATTGAACTTAAATTTATCATGAACTTAGTACCTGATAGTATTTTGCATGTCTATGTTGTTGTAGATAGATGGCCAGTGCTGTTGTGTCATTGAATTTTAATGCGTTCCTTGAGAAAGATAAGTTGAAAGATGATGGTAGCAACTACACGGACTAGTTCCGTAACTTGAGGATTATCCTCATTGCTGCACAGAAGAATTACATCCTGGAAGCACCGCTGGGTTCCAAAGATGTTATGAATGTCTGGCAAAGCAAAGCTGATGACTACTCGATAGTTCAGTGTGCCATGCTTTATGGCTTAGAATTGGGACTTCAACGATGTTTTGAACGTCATGGAGCATATGAGATGTTCCAGGAGTTGAAGTTAATATTTCAAGCAAATGTCTGGATTGAGAGATATGAAGTCTCCAATAAGTTCTATAGCCGCAAGATGGAGGAGAATAGTTCTGTTAGTGAACATATACTCAAAATGTCTGGGTATAATAATCACTTGATTCAACTGGGAGTTAATCTTCCTGATGATAGTGTCATTGACAGAATTCTTCAATCACTGCCACCAAGCTACAAGAGCTTCGTGATGAACTATAATATGCAAGGGATGGATAAGACAATTCCTGAGCTCGCTAAAGGCTGCGGAGGTAGAAATAAAGAAAGAGCATCAAGTGTTGATGGTCAACAAGACCACCAGTTTCAAGAAAAGGTTAAAGGGAAGAAGAAGGGGAACTTCAAGAAGAACGGAAAACAAGTTGCTACTCTGGAGAAGAAACCCAAATCTGGACCTAAACCTGAGACTGAGTGCTTTTACTACAAAGGGACTGGTCATTGGAAGCGGAACTGCCCCAAGTATTTGACGAATAAGAAGGATGGCAAGGTGAACAAAGGTATATGTGATATATATGTTATTGATGTGTACCTTACTAATGCTTGTAGTAGTGCCTGGGTATTTGATACTGGTTCTGTTGCTAATATTTGCAACTCGAAACAGGGACTACAGATTAAGCGAAGATTGGCTAAGGATGAGGTGACGATACGCGTGGGAAATGGTTCCAAAATTGATGTGATTGCGGTCGGCATGCTACCTCTACATCTACCTTTGGGGATTAGTATTAGACCTGAATAATTGTTATTTGGTGCCACCGTTAAGCATGAACATTATATCCGGATCTTGTTTGATGTGAGACGATTATTCATTTAAATCAAAGAATAATGGTTGTTCTATTTATATGAGTAATATCTTTTATGGTCATGCACTCTTGAAGAGTGGTCTGTTCATATTGAATATCGATAGTGATGATACACATATTCATAATATTGAAGCTAAAAGATGTAGAGTTGATAATGATAGTGCAACTTATTTGTGGCATTGCCGTTTGGGTCATATTGGTGTAAAGCGCATGAAGAAACTCCATACTGATGGACTTTTGGAATCACTTGATTATGAATCACTTGGTACTTGCGAACCGTGCCTCATGGGCAAGATGACTAAAATGTCGTTCTCTGGAACTATGGAGCGAGCAACTGATTTGTTGGAAATCATACATACTAATGTATGTGGTCCAATGAATGTTGAGGCTTGCGGCGGCTGTCGTTATTTTCTCACCTTCACAGATGATTTGAGCAGATATGGGTATATCTACTTGATGAAGCATAAGTCTGAAACATTTGAAAAGTTCAAAGAATTTCATAGTGAAGTGGAAAATCATCGTAACAAGAAAATAGAGTTTCTATGATCTTATCATGGAGGAGAATATTTGAGGAATAGTTTCGCAACTCACGCCAACCGGAACACCACAGCGTAATGGTGTGTCTGAACATCGTAATCATACTTTACTAGATATGGTGCGATCTATGATGTCTCTTACTGATTTACCGCTATCATTTTGGGGTTATGCTTTAGAGATGACTACATTCACGTTAAATAGGGCACCATCGAAATCGGTTGAGATGACTCCTTATGAACTGTGGTTTCGCAAGAAACCAAAGTTGTCGTTTCTTAAAGTTTGGGGTTGCGATGCTTATGTGAAAAAGCTTCGACCTGATAAGCGGAATAGTTTCATAACTCACACCACCCGGAACACCATAGCGTAATGGTGTGTCCGAACATTGTAATCGTACTTTACTAGATATGGTGCGATCTATGATGTCTCTTACTGATTTACCGCTATCGTCATTGAAGCCTGGTTCGGGGGCTACTGAGGGAGTCCTGGATTAGGGGGTGTTCGGGTAACCGGACTATACCTTCAGCCGGACTCCTGGACTATGAAGATACAAGATTGAAGACTTCGTCCCGTGTCCGGATGGGACTTTCCTTGGCATGGAAGGCAAGCTTGGCAATGCGGATATTCAAGATCTCCTACCATTGTAACCGACTCTGTGTAACCCTAACCCTATCCGGTGTCTATATAAACCGGAGGGTTGTAGTCCGTAGGGCATCAACTCCATACACAACAATCATACCATAGGCTAGCTTCTAGGGTATAGCCTCCTTGATCTCGTGGTAGATCTACTCTTGTACTACCCATATCATCAATATTAATCAAGCAGGAGTAGGGTATTACCTCCATCGAGAGGGCCTGAACCTGGGTAAAACAAAGTGTCCCCTGTCTCCTGTTACTATCCGGCCTAGACGCACAGTTCGGGACCCCCTACTCGAGATCTGCCGGTTTTGACACCGACAGGCACCAAATAACAATTATTTTGGTCTAAAACTAATCCCGAAGGTAGATATAGAGGTCGCGTCCCGACCGCGATCACATCGACTTTGGAACCATTTCCCACGCGCATCGTCACCTTGTCCTTAGCCAATCTTCGCTTAATCTGTAGTCCCTGTTTCGAGTTGCAAATATTAGCAACAGAACCAGTATCAAATACACAGGTGCTACTACGAGCATTAGTAAGGTACACATCAATAACATGTATATCACATATACCTTTGTTCACCTTGCCATCCTTCTTATCCGCCAAATACTTGGGGCAGTTCTGCTTCCAGTGACCAGTCTGCTTGCAGTAGGAGCACTCAGTTTCAGGTTTAGGTCCAGATTTGGGTTTCTTCTCCTGAGCAGCAACTTGCTTGCTGTTCTTCTTGAAGTTCCCCTTCTTCTTCCCTTTGCCCTTTTTCTTGAAACTAGTGGTCTTGTTGACCATCAACACTTGATGCTACTTCTTGATTTCTACCTCCGCAGCTTTTAGCATTGCGAAGAGCTCGGGAATTGTCTTATCCATCCCTTGCATGTTATAGTTCATCACAAAGCTCTTGTGGCTTGGTGGCAGTGATTGGAGAATTATGTCAATGACGCAATCATCCGGAAGATTAACTCCCAGTTGAATCAAGTGATTATTATACCCAGACATTTTGAGTATATGCTCACTGACAGAACTGTTCTCCTCCATCTTGCAGCTATAGAACTTATTGGAGACTTCATATCTCTCAATCCGGGCATTTGCTTGAAATATTAACTTCAACTCCTGGAACATCTCATATGCTCCATGACGTTCAAAACATCGTTGAAGTCCCGGTTCTAAGCCGTAAAGCATGGCACATTGAACTATCGAGTAGTCATCAGCTTTGCTCTGCCAGACGTTCTTAACGTCGTCAGTTGCATCAGCAGCAGGCCTAGCACCCAGCGGTGCTTCCAGGACGTAATTCTTCTGTGCAGCAATGAGGATAATCCTCAAGTTATGGACCCAGTCCGTGTAATTGCTACCATCATCTTTCAACTTTGCTTTCTCAAGGAACGCATTAAAATTCAACGGAACAACAGCACAGGCCATCTATCTACAATCAAACATAAACAAGCAAGATACTATCAGGTACTAAGTTCATGATAAATTTAAGTTCAATTAATCATATTACTAAAGAACTCCCACTTAGATAGATATCCCTCTAATCCTCTAAGTGATCACATGATCCAAATCAACTAAACCATGTCCGATCATCACGTGAGATGGAGTAGTTTCAATGGTGAACATCACTATGTTGATCATAACTACTATATGATTCACGCTCGACCTTTCGGTCTCCGTGTTCCGAGGCCATATCTGTTATATGCTAGGCTCGTCAAGTTAAACCTGAGTATTCTGCGTGTGCAACTGTTATGCACCCGTTGTATTTGAATGTAGAGCCTATCACACCCGATCATCACGTGGTGTCCCAGCACGAAGAACTTTTGCAACGGTGCACTCTCAGGGAGAACACTTATACTTTGATAATTTAGTGAGGGATCATCTTATAATGCTACCGTCAATCAAAGCAAGATAAGATGCATAAAGGATAAATAGCACATGCAATCAATATAAATGATATGATATGACCATCATCATCTTGTGCTTGTGATCTCCATCTTCGAAGCACCGTCATGATCACCATCGTCACCGGTGCGACACCTTGATCTCCATCGTAGCATCGTTGTCGTCTCGCCAATCTTATGCTTCTACACCTATCGCTACCGCTTAGTGATAAAGTAAAGCATTACAGGGCGATTGCATTGCATACAACAAAGCGACAACCATATGGCTCCTGCCAGTTGCCGATTACTCGGTTACAAAACATGATCATCTCATACAATAAATTTTAGCATCATGTCTTGACCATATCACATCACAACATGCCCTGCAAAAACAAGTTAGATGTCCTCTACTTTGTTGTTCCAAGTTTTACGTGGTTGCTACGGTCTTAGCAAGAACCAATCCTACCTACGCATCAAAAGCACAATGATAGTTTGTCAAGTTGGTGTTGTTTTAACCTTCACAAGGACTGGGCGTAGCCACACTCGCTACAACTAAAGTTGGAGAAACTGACACCCGCCAGCCACCTGTGTGCAAAGCACGTCGGTACAACCAGTCTCGTGTAATCGTACGCGTAATGTCGGTCCGGGCCGCTTCATCCAACAATACCGCCGAACCAAAGTATGACATGCTGGTAAGCAGTATGACTTATATCGCCCACAACTCACTTGTGTTCTACTCGTGCAAATAACATCAACACATAAAACCTAGGCTCTGATGCCACTGTTGGGGAACGTAGTAATTTCAAAAAAATCCTACGCACACGCAAGATCATGGTGATGCATAGCAACGAGAGGGGATAGTGTTGTCCACTTACCCTCGTAGACCGAAAGCGGAAGCGTTATAACAACGCGGTTGATGTAGTCGTACGTCTTCATGGCCCGACCAATCAAGCACCGAAACTACGGAACCTCTGAGTTCTAGCACACATTCAGCTCGATGACGATCCCCGGACTCCGATCCAGCAAAGTGTCGGGGAAGAGTTCCATCAGCACGGCGGCGTGGGGACGATCTTGATGTTCTACCGTCGCAGGGCTTCGCCTAAGCACCGCTACAATATTATCGAGGATTATGGTGGAGGGGGGCACCGCACACGGCTAAGAGATCTCAAGGATCAATTGTTGTGTCTAGAGGTGCCCCTGCCCCCATATATAAAGGAGCAAGGGGGAGGGGGCAGCCGGCCAGGAGGAGGCGCACCAGGGAGGAGTCCTACTCCTACCGGGAGTAGGACTCCCTCCTTTCCTTGTCCAACTAGGAGAGGGGGAAGGAAGGGAGAGAGAAGAGGAAGGAAAGGGGGGGCGCCGCCCCCCCTCCTTGTCCAACTCGGACTAGAGGGGGAGGGGGTGCGCAGCCTTCCCTGGCCGCCCCTCCTCTGCTCCACTTTGGGCCCATGAGGCCCATTAACCCCCCGGGGGTTCCGGTAACCCTCCGATACTCCGGTTTTATCCGAAACTTCTCCGGAACACTTCTGGTGTCCGAATATAGCCGTCCATTATATCAATCTTTATGTCTCGACCATTTCGAGACTCCTCGTCATGTCCGTGATCACATCCGGGACTCCGAACAACCTTCGGTACATCAAAATATATAAACTCATAATGAAACTATCATCGTAACGTTAAGCGTGCGGACCCTACGGGTTCGAGAACAATGTAGACATGACCGAGACACGTCTCCACTCAATAACCAATAGCGGAACCTGGATGTTCATATTGGCTCCTACATATTCTACGAAGATCATTATCGGTCAGACCGCATAACAACATACGTTGTTCCCTTTGTCATCGGTATGTTACTTGCCCGAGATTCGATGGTCGGTATCTAAATACCTAGTTCAATCTCATTACCGGCAAGTCTCTTTACTCGTTCTAAAATACAGCATCTCGCAACTAACTCATTAGTTGCAATGCTTGCAAGGCTTATGTGATGTGCATTACCGAGAGGGCCCAGAGATACTTCTCCAACAATCGGAGTGACAAATCCTAATCTCGAAATACGCCAACCCAACATGTACCTTTGGAGACACCTGTAGAGCTCCTTTATAATCACCCAGTTACGTTGTGAGGTTTGGTAGAACATAAAGTGTTCCTCCGGCAAACGGGAGTTGCATAATCTCATAGTCATAGGAACATGTATAAGTCATGAAGAAAGCAATAGCAACATACTAAATGTAGCGACCAGACCTCAAACAGTCTGATTTCTGTGCTCCGGTGTCATCCCTGGATCAGTAATGCTGACACCACACAGTACATCGAAGGATTTATAGCAAAGTGGCAATCACACACTTATTACATCGTTGTCTCAAAGAGAACTTATTACAATAAAAATGGCTTAAGGCCATCTAGTGTCGATAACAGCGAAAGACGGAAGATAAATGGGTCCATCAACTCCAGCGTCATCACTGAGAGTAGAACCACGACCTAAAACACCTCAATCGTCGTCTGAAAAGTCTGCAACATTAACGTTGCAGCCCGAAAATGGGTCAGCACATGGAATATGCTGGCAAAGTAACACATAGAGACTAATGGAATGAAACAGCTATACTATATGCATATATGGCTGGTGGAAAGCTCTATGGTTACAGTTTAGCGAAAAGCCAATTTTTCCCTACTGCAAAGGAATAAATTTACTTAACTAACATGGTGGTTGTGAAACATCGAGAATGGTTGACAGCATTCTCAATCCCAATTAAAAATAATTAAAACCCAACAACATTAATTAGAAGTAACATGTTGAGATTCACATGATATTCAAGTACTAGATACTCAAGTTGTCCATAACCGGGGACACGGCTAATCATGATTAGTTTATACACTCTGCAGAGGTTGCGCACTTTTCCCCACATGACTCAATCGCCTCCGTTTGTTTTCTCGCACTACATGGTGTTTGAGAAACGGATGACCGAGACATAGTCTTTCAGAAGCGCTAGCACCTTACATGTGGGGTAGACTGTACCACCTACAACCCCTACATCTGCTAGTCCACCCCGTAAGAGTTCGCACAACTTAGTCAACTATGCCAGAGCCCATAGTAGCATGTGGCTGCACACGGAAGTTTCCTGCATGAATTATCTTATGATCCCTTTGAGCCTGGGTGGCGGTCCGAAAAAAAATAGGCAAGTTCTGATAGACATCAGGTGCCTCAATCCACCCAGATGTGTGTTTAAGTTGCCACCTTAGATAAACCATTAAAATTATCAACTCACATCTGTCATGGATATCGCTCACCCAATCCACGTCTACTAGCACAACATGGCATAATAAGCAAACGTAGAAGTAACTTCCAAGGGTTTGATAATAATATAGGTAATAGGTACTACCTCATCTACTTCCCATCCCACAAATTAATTAGATCCTAATCATGCAATGTGTGAGGATTGATCTAATGCAATAAAACTGGGTTGTAGAAATGGTATGATCAAAGTGTTACTTGCCTTGCTGATGATCCGCGACACCTAGGGTTTTAAAGTAACAAGCGGCGCAATCTGGGTAATCTATCGTAGAAAAACAACAAGCACACAATAAGTACTCATCTAATGCATAGGTAAAACTCGAACAAGAGAACGAACCAGAAGTTCAACATAAGAACTCCGGTTGCAAAGAAACAAAAGAACCGAACAGACGACGGAAAACAAACGGCGGAAGAAAACAACTCAGTTCTAGAAAGTTGAAACTAGGTCAAATTTTACCGGGGCAAAAACTTGTTTAAGTTGATTAGACGGAATGGCGGTTTGGAAACGAAACTTCAGGCGCTTGAATCACCTGATTCCGATAAACAAGCGAGAAGAAAGACTAGAACGAAGATCAGATCTGAGATCACGATCGCGGAATAAATCCGACAGAAAGAAAACGGAGAACGGTTGAACGAACGGACGTTCGTTAACCTAGAAGAATCCAGTGATCACGTTCGTTAGGACGAATGGTCCGGCGAACGGTCCAAAGGCAACTAAATAGGAAGAGAAAACGAATCCGATCTAGGGTTTCGAAAAAGAAAACCGAACGAAAAACCGGAACGGTTTAGAGAAGAATCGGAACGAAAACGAATCGGAAGAGAAGAAAAGAATCGGAACGATTAGAAGAAAACGATCCGAGGAAAAGAGACGTGGGGCAACCTCCGGCGAGGTCTCCGGCGAGGCGGCGTAAGGCGGCGGCGGCGACGTAGGGCGGCGGCGGCGGCTAGAGGCGACGGCGGCGCGGCTAAGGCGACGGCGGCGTGGGTGAGGGGCGCGGTGTGGGGTGCGGTGGAGGGCTTGGGGTTTGGTTTGATGAGTTTAGAGGGGGGGGGGGTGTTGGGGTATTTATATAGGTGGGGGGGATTACTTGGGGTAGGGGACAAGAAATAGACTAGGAATAGGAAAAAGAGTCCTAAAGGAAAAAAGGAAAAAGGAAAACGGAATAAAGGAAAGGGGGGGCTACCGACCTAAGTCCTACTAGGACTCGGCCTAGAAAGCAAGAGGCGGCGGCGGCCTCGCCTGCCTAGCGCCTGGCGCGCGCGCAGGGGCTGGCGGCTGGCCTGGCCGGCCGGCTGGGGCTTGGCCCAGGCGCTGCTCCTTTTTTTAAAAAAAAGTTCCGCGCAGAAAAACACAGAAAAGACAATCTAAACGGGCTCCAAAAATTCTAAAGTAAATTTTCCCCGACTCCTAAAAATGAGTCGAACAAAATGAAATTTTCTACGAACCTAAAATACAATTTTCGAAAACACGCATTTTTCCCTATCCAAATAAAATGCAAATAAACACCGGCAAAACAAAATCAATCTATTTATTAAATCTCCATTTTTCCTATATTTTGGGAAGTCATATTATTCCCTCTCTCATATATTTTGACACCGGAAGATAATTGAAGATAAAATAAATAAATAAAATGATCCTCTTTTCAAAATTTGAGAAAACTCAAATATGAAAATAACGAAATCTCCAACTCTCTCCGAGGGTCCTTGAGTTGCATGAAATTCCTAGGATCGACCAAAATGCAAGAAAATATGATATGCATGATGATCTAGTGTATAACATTCCAAATTGCAAATTTGGGATGTTACAAACCAACCCCCCTTAAGATGAATCTCGCCCTCGAGATTCGGGTTGGCTAGAAAATAGGTGAGGGTGGTCCTTGAGAAAATCTTCTTCTCTCTCC
Organism: Triticum aestivum; assembly: GCF_018294505.1. NCBI lineage: Eukaryota > Viridiplantae > Streptophyta > Magnoliopsida > Poales > Poaceae > Triticum > Triticum aestivum. The sequence goes on from NC_057806.1 coordinate 629,586,641, forward strand.
CAGGTGGCTTCATCCTCTGAGTGGTGGTTCCACTGAACTTTGCAAAACTTGATAACCTTGTTGCGGGTAACTCTACTGGCATAATCGAGAATCTTGACCGGCTTCTCCTCATATGTTAAGTCGTCCTTCAACTAAATCGCTTCGAGTGGCACGGTATCTCTTAGCGGTACCTCTGCCATCTCGGCATGACATTTCTTCAGCTGAGAAACATGGAATACATCATGAACTCCTGACAGTCCCTCTAGTAATTCCAACTTATAAGCGACTTCGCCCATACGTTGCAAGATCTTGTATGGTCCAATGAAACACGGTGCTAATTTTCCCTTAACTCCAAAGCGCTTGACTCCTCAAAGTGGGGATACTCAAAGGTAAACTCTGTCTCCGGTTTCGTAAACTGTCTCCTTGCGTTTAGAATCTGCATAGCTCTTCTGCCTGGACTGGGCTACCTTGAGCCTATCGCGAATCAACTTAACTTTCCGTTCAGACTCCTTAATCAAATCTGGTCCAAAGAATTGACGGTCTCCAACTTCGTTCCATGACAACGGTGTCCTGCACCTCCTTCCGTATAAAGCTTCGAAAGGTGCCATCTTCAAACTGGTTTGATAACTGTTGTTATAAGAAAGCTCTGCATATGGCAAGTTATCGTCCCAACTAGATCCATAATCTAGTGCACAAGCTCTCAGCATATCTTCCAAAATCTGATTGACTCTCTCGGTCTGTCCATCTGTCTGCGGATGAAAAGCTGTGCTAAACTCCAGTCTGGTTCCTAAAGTTTCATGCAACCGAATCCAAAACTTTGAGGTAAATTGGGTTCCTCTATCTGATACGATACTCCTCGGAACTCCATGCAAACAAATGATTCTAGTCATGTATATCTTAGCCAACTTAGCACTGGTGTAAGTGGTCTTAACTGGAATGAAATGTGCTACCTTCGTCAATCGATCAACTACTACCCATATCGAGTCATACCCTGCTTTCGTCTTGGGTAGTCCTGTGATAAATCCATGCCTATCTTATCCCACTTCCATTCGGGTATCGGCAATGGTTGTAACAATCCTGCTGGCTTCTGATGCTCTGCCTGTACTCTCTGACATACGTCACAAACTGCTACATATGCTGCAATATCCTTCTTCATTCCGGTCCACCAGAATGTTTCCTTCAAATCCAAATACATCTTGGTATTCCCTGGGTGAATCGAATACGGTGAATCATGTGCCTCTTGCAAAATTAACTTCCTGATCTCCGGGTCATTAGGCACAAAAACACGGTCCTCAAACCACAAGGTATCGTGCTCAATCCCTTTGCTTTTCCTTCGCTCAATTTCTCTTTTATAGCAGCAATCTCCTTGTCAGATTTCTGGGCTTCTCTGATCTTATCCATCAATGTTGACTGAATCTCCAATGCTGCTACATAGCCTCTCGGGACTATTTCCAAACATAGCTCATGAAGGTTTTCTGCTAACTCCTTTGGTATTTTTCCTGTCATTAACGTATAGACATGGCTCTTACGGTTCAATGCGTCAGCTACTACATTAGCTTTTCCGGGATGGTAATGCAATCTCATGTCATAATCCTTGATGAGCTCCAACCATCTCCTTTGTCTGAGGTTCAACTCCTTCTGCGTGAAAATGTACTTCAAACTCTTGTGATCTGTGTACACCTCACAATGATTTCCAATGAGGAAATGTCTCCACGTCTTCAATGCATGCACTACGGCTGCTAACTCCCAATCATGCATGGCATAATTCAACTCATGAGGCTTCAGTTGCCGTGAAGCATACAAAACAACTCTTCCTTCCTGCATAAGCACTGCTCCAAGTCCTCGACGTGAAGCGTCGCAATACACCTCATAATCCTTGGTCTGATCTGGAAAAATCAATACTGGTGAGGTGACCAAACATTTCTTCAACTCTTGGAAACTAGCCTCACACTCCTCAGTCCAGTTGAACTTAGTATTCTTCTTCAACAATTCACTAATAGGCTTTGCAATCTTTGAAAAGTTCTCAATGAATCTCCGGTAGTATCCTGCGAGTCCAAGAAAACTCCGGATCTCTCCAACTGTCGTTGGTGATTCCCATTCGGTTACGGTCTCAACCTTTGTGGGGTCAACTGCTATACCTTCTCCGGATATAACATGTCCGAGGAATCCAACTTCCTTCAACCAAAACTCACATTTGCTGAATTTGGCGTATAACTGATGTTCCCTTAGTTTCTCCAAAACCAAACGCAAATGTTCCTTATGCTCCTCATCATTCTTTGAATAAACCAGGATGTCATCAATGAACACTACGACGAACTTATCCAAAAACTCCATAAACACTTTGTTCATCAGGTTCATAAAATAGGCAGGTGCGTTAGTCAATCCAAATGACATAATGGTATACTCATACAGTCCATATCTTGTGGTGAATGCTATCTTAGGAATGTCCTGCTCTCGAATCTTCAACTGATGGTACCCTGATCGCAAATCGATCTTGGAAAACACTTTAGCTCCTTGCAACCGATCAAACAAATCGTTGATCATTGGCAGTGGGTACTTATTCTTGATGGTTACTTCATGCAATCCCCTATAATCTACAACCATCCTTAATGATCCATCCTTCTTTTCCACTAGAAGTACGGGTGATCCCCAAGGCGAAGAACTTGGGCGAATATACCCCTTATCCAATAACTCCTTAATCTGATTCTTAATCTCCACCAAATCCTTTGCTGGCATCTGGTACGGTCGCTTCGATATTGGGCCTGTACTTGGCAATAACTCAATCAAAAACTCAATGTATCTGTCCGGTGGCATGCCTGGTAATTCCTCAGGAAATACATCAGGAAAATCCTTTACCACTGGTACTTCCTCCTGCACAACTCCTGATAAGGAATTTACTTGTGTCCTGTTTGGCACATGCCGGGATACATACTTGATCCTTCTTCCTTCTGGTGTGGTAAGCAAAATTGACTTACTAGCACAATCGATGTTTCCTCCATACATCGACAACCAATCCATACCAAGAATCACATCTAATCCTTGAGATTCCAATACTATTAGGTCTGAGGGAAAAACATAGTTACCAATCCTTAATGGTAACTGGGGTCACGTCTCGGAGGCATCTGAGGGTTTAGAAAAGACGAGAATTAAGAATAGAGTGAGGTCTAAAGGGAAAACACTACCCCAATGCACATGAGCAAATGCACACAAAATCACTTCATTCAATCAAACAAGGGCCTACAAACGGTCTAACTATCACAAAAGTGCTTGACTATAATGTTTACAGGGGGGGAATACTACTACTATCTGGTGGTCATCTAGAAATTTGAATCGGTGGAAGACTCCATGATATTTGCTCCAGCTTCGTCTTCAAAGTCGGGTTCACTTGGATCCGAATCGGTGTCGTCGATGATGATGTAGTTGTCCGGACATGCAATGTACTCGTCTTCCTCCTTGGAAGCTAACTTCCTCTTGAGTTCTTCAATCTCCTGCTTCAGATCGCCATTGTGTCTCGCTAGAGCTACGATCTCGTCCATGTAGTCCTTGCGCGTAGACTTCAGTTCTCCTTCTAGCTCGATGATCCTTGCCTTCGCATTCTTCAACTCTATCATGTCATTGCACATCTGGTTCTCGTGGCGTCGAATGTGCTGGTTTAACTCCTGGATGAATGATGCAATGGATCTATCCTTCTTGGTTCTGACTAACTCCCATTGTTCATCTCGGCGTCCGCAAATCTGGTAGATAGTGTCCTTGAGGTCTTCTTGATAAACTTCTCCAATGCGTCCTATGGTGATATGAGCTGCCATGCTCTTTCCCAGACTCCAGGTTGGTGCATTGAAAACACTATCTATAGGCTTCGTGATTGGCGCGAATGTCCTTCCCGGAACGTGAGCTTGAATCTTCCAGTGCTCCTCTTCAGGCAGAGTGGCATTGAAAGTTCCTGTGAAGCTTGGTAATCCAATGTTCAAGTACTTGGTGACTTCCTTCAAGTGAAATCCAAATGGTGTGCCTTCATCCGATTGAGCGTACTTAATCTTCACGTTCGTCATCCTAAAGGGTAGAAAAGATGAGGAGTTAGAAAATGAGAAGAGAATGGTGATCTATGGCTTTAACTTAGTGGTCGTGTCCTACAGTCAGCGTGTGCTCTGATACCATCTCTGCAGCGACCAGACCTCAAACAGTCTGATCTCTGTGCTCCGGTGTCATCCCTGGATCAGTAATGCTGACACCACACAGTACATCAAAGGATTTATAGCAGAGTGGCAATCACACACTTATTACATCGTCGTCTCAAAGAGAACTTACTACAATAAAAATGGCTTAAGGCCATCTAGTGTCGATAACAGCGGAAGACTTGGAAGATAAATGGGTCCATCAACTCCAGCGGCATCACTGAGTATAGAACCACGACCTAAAACACCTCAATCGTCGTCTGAAAAGTCTGCAAAATTAACGTTGCAGCCCGAAAACGGGTCAGCACATGGAATATGCTGGCAAAGTAACACATAGAGAGTAATGGAATGAAACAGCTATACTATATGCATATATGGCTGGTGGAAAGCTCTATGGTTACAGTTTTGCGTAAAGCCAATTTTTCCCTACTGCAAAGGAATAAATTTATTTAACTAACATGGTGGTTGTGAAACATCGAGAATGGTTGACAGCATTCTCAATCCCAATTAAAAATAATTAAAACCCAACAACATTAATTAGAAGTAACATGTTGAGATTCACATGATATTCAAGTACTAGATACTCAAGTTGTCCATAACCGGGGAAACGGCTAATCATGATTAGTTTATACACTCTGTAGAGGTTGCGCACTTTTCCCCACATGACTCGATCGCCTCCGTTTGTTTTCTCGCACTACATGGTGTTTGAGAAACGGATGACCGAGACATAGTCTTTCAGAAGCACTAGCACCTTACATGTGGGGTAGACCGTACCACCTACAACCCCTACATCTGCTAGTCCACCCCGTAAGAGTTCGCACAACTTAGTCAACTATGCCAGAGCCCATAGTAGCATGTGGCTGCACACGGAAGTTTCTAGCATGAATTATCTTATGATCCCTTTGAGCCTGGGTGGCGGTCCGAAAAAAAACAGGCAAGTCCTGATAGACATCAGGCGCCTCAATCCACCCAGATGTGTGTTTAAGTTGCCACCTTAGATAAACCATTAAAATTATCAACTCACATCTGTCATGGATATCACTCACCCAATCCACGTCTACTAGCATAGCATGGCATAATAAGAAAACGTAGAAGTAACTCCCAAGGGTTTGATAATACAGGTAATAGGTACTACCTCATCTACTTCCCATCCCACAAATTAATTAGATCCTAATCATGCAATGTGTGAGGATTGATCTAATGCAATAAAACTGGGTTGTAGAAAAGGTATGATCAAAGTGTTACTTGCCTTGCTGATGATCCGCGAGACCTAGGGTTTCGAAGTAACAGGCGGCGCAATCCGGGTAATCTATCGCAGACAAACAACAAGCACACAATAAGTACTCATCTAATGCATAGGTAAAACTCGAACAAGAGAACGAACCAGAAGTTCAACTTAAGAACTCCGGTTGCAAAGAAAGAAAAGAACCGAACAGACGACGGAAAACAAATGGCGGAAGAAAACAACTCGGTTCTAGCAAGTTGAAACTAGGTCAAATTTTACCAGGGAAAAAACTTGTTTAAGTTGATTAGAAGGAACGGTGGTTTCGAAACGAAACTCCAGGCACTTGAATCACCTGATTCCGATAAACGAGCGAGAAGAAAGACTAGAACGAAGATCGGATCTGAGATCACGATCGCGGAATAAATCCGACAGAAAGAAAATGGAGAACGGTTGAACGAACGGACGTTCGTTAACCTAGTAGAATCCAGTGATCACGTTCGTTAGGACGAATGGTCCGGCGAACGGTCCAAAGGAAACTAAATCGGAAGAGAAAATGAATCCGATCTAGGGTTTTGGAAAAGAAAACCGAACGAAAAACCGGAACGGTTTAGAGAAGAATCGGAACGAAAACGAATCGGAAGAGAAGAAAAGAATCGGAACGATTAGAAGAAAACGATCCGAGGAAAAGAGACGTGGGGCAACCTCCGGCGAGGTCTCGGGCGAGGCGGCGTAAGGCGGCGGCGTAAGGTGGCGGTGGCGACGTAGGGCGGCGGCGGCGGCTAGAGGTGACGACGGCGCGGCTAAGGCGACGGCGGCGTGGGTGTGGGGCGCGAGGTGGGGTGCGGTGGAGGGCTTGGGGTTTGGTTTGATGAGTTTAGAGGGGGGGGTGTTGGTGTATTTATATAGGTGGGGGGGATTACATGGGATAGGGGACAAGAAATAGACTAGGAATAGGAAAAGGAGTCCTAAAGGAAAAAAGGAAAAAGGAAAACGGAATAAAGGAAAGGGGGGGCTACCGACCTAAGTCCTACTAGGACTCGGCCTAGAAAGCAAGAGGCGGCGGCAGCCTCGCCTGCCTGGCGCCTGGCGCGCACGCAGGGGCTGGCGGCTGGCCTGGCCGGCCGGCTGGGCCTTGGCCCAGGCGCTGCTCCTTTTTTTTAAAATGTTCCGCGCAGAAAAACACAGAAAACACAATCTAAACGGGCTCCAAAAATTCTAAAGTAAATTTTCCCCGACTCCTAAAAATGAGTCGAACAAAATGAACTTTTCTACGGACCTAAAATGCAATTTTCGAAAACGCGCATTTTTCCCTATCCAAATAAAATGCAAATAAACACCGGCAAAACAAAATCGATCTATTTATTAAATCTCCATTTTTCCTATATTTTGTGAAAGTCATATTATTCCCTCTCTCATATATTTTGACACCGGAAAATAATTGAAAATAAAATAAATAAATCAAATGATCCTCTTTTCAAAATTTGAGAAAACTCAAATATGAAAATAACGAAATCTCCAACTCTCTCCGTGGGTCCTTGAGTTGCATGAAATTCCTAGGATCGACCAAAATGCAAGAAAATATGATATGCATGATGATCTAGTGTATAACATTCCAAATCGAAAATTTGGGATGTTACACTAAACGATCGGGTGCTAAGCTAATGGAATGGGTCATGTCAATCACATCATTCTCCTAATGATGTGATCCCGTTAATCAAATGACAACACATGTCTATGGTTAGGAAACATAACCATCTTTGATCAACGAGCTAGTCAAGTAGAGGCATACTAGTGACGCTAAGTTTGTCTATGTATTCACACAAGTATTATGTTTCCGGTTAATACAATTCTAGCATGAAAAATAAACATTTATCATGATATTAGGAAATAAATAATAACTTTATTATTGCCTCTAGGGCATATTTCCTTCAGTCTCCCCTCGCCATGTGGATATGGAGGATGTAGTCCTCGATCCAGACCCCAGGGTCTGTCGTTCCGTCGTATGCCTCTATGTTTACGGGTTTGAATCCCTCTGGAATTCATGGTCCAGCACCTCATCGGTGAAACATAGGGGGTGTGCGGCACCCCTATATTGGGGTGTATGTGGTGTTCGGATGTTTGTGGTGTTGTATTTCGTGTTGTAGCGTGCTTTCTTGGCCCGTAGATGGATTTGGTTGGGCCGTCCTTTTGATGCGAGTCCTCGCGTGGATCACGTACTGGCTTGTTTGCGGCGTCGTTTGTCGCTTTGTGTCCACCACGAGGTCGTCTATCCAACCGGATGGTTGTTTTGTTTTTTGACTGCGGGGGCCCTAGGGCCTCATCGTCGTATTCAGGTAGTAGCTTTCGCTTCGGGTAGCTCTTTGTGTGGCGACTGCTGCCATACTTTTCTACGGTGTTGAGTACCTTACTCCATCTGATTCTGAGTGTGTCTTGCGCAGCCTTGAGCTTTTGCTTCTGCTTTTTCAGACTTCGCGTAGTGGCGACAAGCTTCTGATGGATATGCTTCTGCTCCAGGAGCTTGTTCGGCGTGATGTCATCGGGACTGTTATCTTCGCCGGAGGCGAGTTGTTCGGTTTGATATTCCGTATTGCCATGGTCGGACGGTGGTTCAATGCCGAGTTCGTCGTTCGCTGGCTTACCCTACTCTATCGCAAGGTCTGTATGATTGTTGTTTCTTCCGAGGCGGGATTTTGAGCGGCGCTTACGCCGCCGCCTTGACTTCTTCTCGAGGGATCGATCCGTCGCTGCGTCCTTTGGTGCCTCGTCGTCGTTTTCTTTAGGTGTGTCCACCATGCATACATTATATGTAGAGGTGGCTGTCCAGTGCCCTGTGGGCAGTGGTTGCTGTTCGTCTCCTGCATCGTCGTCCATACCGTCGATGTCTTCGGAGTTGCAGTCGAGCATGTTGGTCAGATCATCGACAGTGGCTATTAAGTGGGTGGTGGGTGGGCGGCGAATTTCTTTGTCATCCGCATCCCAGTCCTGCCGAACGTAGTTCGGCCAGGATTCTCCTCACAAGGAGAGAGAGCTTAGCGAGCTCAGTATATCGCTGAAAGGCGAGTGCTGAAAAATGTTCACGGAGGTGAACTCCATGATCGGCGCCCAGTCGGATTCGACAGGCACGGGCGCAGGCGGTTCGGTGTCCGTGGCCGGAGAGGAATCCGGTAGTTCGGCATCACGGCTCTTGTGAAGGGTAAGGTCGATATTCTGCTCGATTGTTGTTGATAGTGCATCCTCCGTGGCGGGGTCTATCCACCCGTCCGTGGATGGCACACTTGGCTCTGAACTGAGGGTCAGAGCGGTCACAGGTGCTATCTCCTGAACACCGTCCGATGGCAGAACTAAATCATGCTCATCGTGGCCCTGCGGCACACTCGGCAAGGGCTCGAATCCATCGAAGATCAAATCCCCGCGGATATCGGCCGTATAGTTTAGGCTTCCAAACCTGACCTAGTGACCAGGGGCGTAACTTTCAATCTGCTCTAGATGGCCAAGTGAGTTGGCCCGTAGTGTAAAGCCTCAGAATACAAAGATCTGTCCGGGGAGAGAAGTCTCACCCAGGACCGCATCACTATCGAAGATCGAAGGAGCCATCCAGCCTGACAGCAACGATACAGAGGAACTCTCAATGAAAGCACCAATGTCGGTGTCAAAACCAGCGGATCTCGGGTAGGGGGTCCCGAACTGTGCATCTAGGCGGATGGTAACAGGAGACAAGGGACACGATGTTTTTACCCAGGTTCGGGCCCTCTCGATGGAGGTAAACCCTACTTCCTGCTTGATTGATCTTGATGATATGAGTATTACAAGAGTTGATCTACCACGAGATCGGAGAGGCTAAACCCTAGAAGCTAGCCTATGGTATGATTGTTGTTGTCCTACGGACTAAACCCTCTGGTTTATATAGACACTGGAGGGGCTAGGGTTACACAGAGTCGGTTACAATGGGAGGAGATCTTCATATTCGTATCGCCAAGCTTTCCTTCCACGCCAAGGAGAGTCCCATCCGGACACGGGAAGAAGTCTTCAATCTTTTATCTTCATAGTCCAACAGTCCGGCCAAAGGATATAGTCCGGCTGTCCGGATACCCCCTAATCCAGGACTCCCTCAAGGAGATTGAAAGAAATATGCCCTAGAGGTAATAATAAAGTTGTTATTTATATTTCCTTGTATCATGATAAATGTTTATTGTTCATGCTAGAATTGCATTAACCGGAAACTTGATACATGTGCGAATACATAGACAAAACATATTGTCCCTGTTATGCCTCTACTAGACTAGCTCGTTAATCAAAGATGGTTAAGTTTCATAACCATAGACATGTGTTGTCATTTGATGAACGGGATCACATCATTAGGAGAATGATGTGATAGACAAGACCCATCCGTTAGCTTAGCATAATGATTGTTAAGTTTTATTGCTATTGCTTTCTTCATGACTTATACATATTCCTTTGACTATGAGATTATGCAACTCGCGAATACCGTAGGAATACCTTGTGTGTTATCAAACGTCACAACATAATTGGGTGATTATAAAGATGCTCTACAGGTATCTCCGAAGGTATTTGTTGGGTTGGCATAGATCGAGATTAGGATTTGTCAACCGAGTATCGAGGAGGTATCTTTGGGCCCTCTCGGTAATGCACATCATGATAAGCCTTGCAAGAAATGTGACTAGTGGGTTAGTTGTGGGATTATGCATTATGGAACGAGTAAAGAGACTTGCCGGTAACGAGATTGAACTAGGTATGAAGATACCGACAATCAAATCTCGGGCAAGTAACATACCGATGACAAAGGGAATAACGTATGTTGTCATTGCGGTTTGACCGATAAAGATCTTCATAGAATATGTAGGAACCAATATGAGCATCCAGGTTCCACTGTTGGTTATTGATCGGAGATATGTCTCGGTCATGTCTACATAGTTCTCGAACCCATAGGGTCCGCACGCTTAACGTTCGATGACGATTTGTATTATGAGTTATGTGTTTTGGTGACCGAAGATTGTTTAGAGTCCCGGATGAGATCACGGACATGACGAGGAATCTCGAAATGGTCGAGAGGTAAAGATTGATATATTGAATGATAGTATTCGGACACCGGAAGGGTTTCAGAAGGTATCAGGTATGTATCGGAGTACCGGGGGGGCGGGGGTTACCGGACCCCCCGGGGGGAAGATATGGGCCATATGGGCCATAGGAGGGAGGCAAGTCATCCCACAAGGGGGTGGCATGCTCCCCCCATGGGGAGTCCGTATTGGACTAGGGGAGGGGGCACGGCCCCCCTTTCCTTCTCCTTCTCCCTCTCCTTCCCCCTTTCCCCCTCCGATAGAAGGAATGGAGGGCCGAATTGGACTAGGAGTCCAAGTGGGACTCCCCCCACTTGGCGCGCCCCTAGGACGGCCTCCTCCCCTCTCCCTCCTTTATATAAGGGGGCGGGGGCACCTCTAAGGCACATCAATTGGTCTTAGCCGTGTGTGGTGCCCCCCTCCACCGTCTACTCCTCCGGTCATATTGGCGTAGTGCTTAGGCGAAGCCCTGCGCGGATCACTTCACCATCACCATCATCACGCCATCGAGCTGAAGAAACTCTCCCTCGACACTTTGCTGGATCAAGAGTTCGAGGGACGTCATCGAGCTGAACGTGTGCAGAACTGGGAGGTGTCGTACGTTTGGTACTTGATCGGTTGAATCGAGAAGACGTTCGACTACATCAACCACTTTAAACTAATGCTTCCGCTTTCGGTCTACGAGGGTACATGAGCGCAGGATTTTTTTTTGAAATTACATGCTATGTTCCCTAACAACAACGCTACGTACGCTTCGACCAGGTGGTCCCAGCTGTCAGGGGGAAGAATCATTTTTTTGCCCGTAATAAGGATGCACCTCCTTGCATGCGAAGATGTAGCTGGTCAGTCCCAGCTGTCAGGGGGAGAAAACATTATATTTAGTGTAAAAAGGATGCAGTTGCCTGCATGCGTCCATGGGCGTGGTGCGTCCCCACTGTCGGCCTCTCCATGTACAGTCATCTTCCGATGACTCTCTTTTGTTGACCACATTGACCACACCCCGCACCAAGCCGGTGGACGACGGTGAGGCCCCAGATTGGAATGCCCAGAGATGGGCAAGATGCGACAGTGGAGTCACGGATGGAGAGGAGTGGGAAACTTGGCTGGTTCGGGTGCGGGGTGGGCCTACACTCGGCAAAGAATAAAAGGAGGTGTAGAGGAGTGGAGGGATGGCCTGGCCGTCAGCGGGGTAGCATTTCGCTGCGAGGCACGCAAAACAGCGCCACTGGACGCCGGAGGCTGGAGCAGGCGGTCCCGGCAATGCTGGGGGAAGAAGACGAGAGATTGAAGAAGAATGTCGGCCGTTGGATGTAAATCCAACGCCTTGCTTAGGCTTCGACCTTTGTATTTTTTTTTGCAGAAGTGCTTAGGCTTCGACCTACTGGCCCACATGTCAGCCAGTCCATTAGGTTTTTGTAGTTCATTTGGTGGGCTAGGTGAAACAATGATGTAGCATCTATGCAGCCCATTTATATATTATGGTAGAATTTAAATCCCATTTGCATTTTTCTCGAAATCCACAAACTTCCTGGGCTGGGTGAAAATATCATGTTGGACTGGACGGAGAAATGCTATAAAAATATAAACACATGATGCACTTCTATTACTGCATTGGTCAGTAAAATCTTTACAAGTTTATGTACGCAATCATTAGGAGTTAACTTGCCAAGTTATATATAAACAATTATTACTATTTTCTAAGAAATTTCAATTTACAAAATAAACTCTGATTTTAATTTGATGAGTTAATAGGATGTGGGGTATTATTTTTTTTTAGGCTAGACGTGGGATAGTTGAGTTGGTTCTAGGAAAAAGTACTGGGAGAAAACTCAGTTTACATCGAAAAAGAAAGTGGGAAAAAATTCAGATATAGGATTAATGAAAACGAAAAATAAAGGAAGTGGGAAGGTCTATTAAATGGTTGGATGAATGATAGGTTTAACGGAACCTTATGTTGTTTCTATTATAAATATATGTAATAAAATAAGATATATATATATATATACTATTATAGAAGGAAAAACATAGGTTCAGTTTTGCATTCTTATAGAAAAATAGAACTGAGTTGTGCGTCGTCTTGAAAAAACAAACATAAATTGGGTTGCTGATGTTATAGACAAGCTAGGATGGGAGGCCCAGAGGCCGCTTGATACCTGTCGGATCCGAAAAAAGTTGAAACATGTCGTGGGCTGCCCATGTTAAACAACAAAACCTAGGCCATGGACCTGGTGGGCTCGGGACTGTCAGCCTCTCGACGAACAGTTGTCTCCCGATTCCTCTTGTTTTGCTGACCATGTTGGGAACAATAGACGGCGGCGGCGCGGCGAGAGCACCAAGGCGGAGGACGGCGTCGAGACCTTGGACCGAACGAACCGGAGCGGGGGAAGACGCAGGCGGAGGGGAGTACGAGGGTTGTCATGGATTTGTCACGACAGATGTCCTAGTGTGAGGGCTTAGTCGTGAGGCCAACGCAATTAGGTAGTAGCTTGAGAGGGGTTGAGTGGGACGAGGGACGCGATGTTTTTTACCCACATTCGGCCCCTCACGGTGGAGGTAAAAGCCTATATCCTGCTTTATTGATATTGATCATGGTGCTCACGATTACAAGGGTGCTCTTTCGTTACCTCTATCTCAAGAGCTATTGACTTGTCTGTCTAAACTTGTGAAACTTGTCCCTCTTGGGATGCCCTGCCACTCCTTATATAAGTTGGAGGAGCGGGTTATATGTGGAGTCCTAGTAGGACTAGGACTATTCTATTACAAGAGTAATCCTAGTCTTCCTTCCTTTTAAGGAAATATTCCTTATGCCTTTCCTCTTAAACCGGCCCGCCATAACATGATGCGGCCTACTGGGCCTTGGGCCTTGTCATCCATCTAACCCGCCTGCCGGGTCACCCGTGAGTCGCCAGGCTCGACCGGGTCATCGGTTAATGGAGAGATCAGGGCAGGTACTGGTGAATCACCAAGTCCGACCGAGTCATACTTCCGACCGGGTTATACCACGGGGTATATCCCCGACATTAGCCCCCAATTTAATTTGGATTTATCCATGTTAAACTGATCCTGCAAAATAACCACAAGAAAAAATTTGATAGGTTGTGCTCCGGTTTAAAAGTTTTTCTGAACCGGCACTTGATCATCCTTAAGTCCATGTCATTTCCTTCTTAATACGTGTCTATGATCTCATAGCAAATCTCCTTTAGCAGATATGTTCAAATTTTGCCAATGCAAAAAATCCGGGCACTTCTTCTGAAAAGTCTGGGTCAATAGGCAAGCTTCATAGTCAATTTTCTGACATTGGCTTCTTGCAGAAAAATGTTATAAATAATAATCCATTTGACTCGGCTTCCAATGCTATAGCTTGACAAAAAATATTGGTTTTGAAATACTCATATGATTTTCAGCTGGCTTGAAGATGTAGAGCTTGTCGAGTTATGATTGCCAAAATTGCTAGATTATAAATATTGATAGCACCGGGTCATAATTGTTGCTAACACCAAGCTTGAAAGTGTGCCTGCCTTATATGCATATCACCTGTAGCCTCCAAATCTTAAGAAGGGAGCGTAGTAACAACTTAAGACTTGCTTCAATATAAATACTGCAACTTTGGAGAAATCTGGACTGTCCATGTAAGTCGCCAATCATAAATTGAACATTTTGAACTTCTCATGTGTAGCCTCCAAGTGTCGGGTCATTATGCAATAATGAGTAGGGACTTTATAAATATGATCATGTAGATCTGAGCAGCAATGTGTAGCCCCCAAGGGCCGGCTCAATAAGATAATACTCCCTCCATTTCTTTATATTAGGTGTATTTGTTTTTTGATAAACATTGATAATGTAAGGTGCATTTTTTCTAATTGGACATAATTCCTTTATTAGCCCTCCAGAAAAGGAAAGTATCTCTTTTCTAATTGTGTGTATCTCTTCTTGTAGCAAAAGAAAAAAAGTATCTCTCTGGTGATTGCATGTATTTCTTACTTTTCTGGACTAATTGATTTACTTTCCACTAAACAACAAATTTACCATGGGTAATTTTGCACTACTTTGTCTATAATTGTGTGCCTTAGTCATCGTGTTAAAAATAATACAGGTTATATAAACGAACGGAGGGAGTACTAAGATGGGACTTTACATGTACTTCAAAAAATAACACCAAATGATGTAGCTCCCAAGTTTCGGGTTACCTTTGACAGGAGCAATTAGTAGCCCCAAGGGCCGGCTCATCACTATGTGATGGGTTGGGTCTTCAATGAGGCGAGTTAAAATAACTTTGCATTAGCCCTCAAGTGCCATGATGCATGCTTGCAGTGAGATGAGACTTGCATATTCGATGTAATCTTGATTTGAATAATGTAGCTCCCAAGTGTCGTTCCTTTAATTCTCGATGAATCTGCTTAATTTGCGCTGGAGCCTTCCTAAATCCTATTTTAATAGAGTATGTGACAAAAGGAGAACCACGAGATAGGTCATTTATTTATTTTCACTTGTATAGGGGCTGATAGGATTGTGTGGGCTGGGCTTTTTCACGCAACTGCTGGTCCGAGCTATTGATCCTACATAGAGATCGATCAATACGTGTGTAGGCGGTTGTTCATCACAGATCGTTCCTTTTTCTTAGATAGGAGAGATTTTAAATCTCAGCCATTGATTTTTATGATTAACATAAAATCAACGGATAGAAAAAGGCGACATACCGTGAACTATGAAAGCCCCCTCCTTTTAATATTACTAGCACATATGTCCGTGCGTTGCAACGGAAAAAAATATATTATGCATTTAAAGTTAGTATATGTGCAAGCAAAATTGAGTATGTATGTGAAAACAGAAAATCTAGCTTCTTGGTTTTGTCGGGTGTGAAGTAATCAATCCGTTACATTTCCATTCATTGATCGAGGGCATTTAAGAATTTTGTTATGTCATCGTACGCCAGAGAAGGCCCATGAGTTATTCAATATACATTTCCTTTCAATCGAGAGATTTTAATGTATGAAGTTTTTAAATATTGTAGGAAACATGAAACATTATTTAAACCCTGTTTTTTCAAAATTATGCACGCTTACAAAAAAACACGAACAAAATTAGAAACAGGATCATCTTTTAAAATTCACAAACATTTTTTGAAAACACCAACTTCTTTTATAAAAACATGAACATTATTGGAATTTGTGAACATTTTTTTAGAATGGGAACATGTATTTGTTTTTGAAAATGTGTATCTTTTAACATTATTTTGAATTGTGAAAAATTCACTAAAACAAGAGTGTTTTTCGAATTTTAGAAAATTCCATTTTCCTTGTAGAAATCTCGAACAATTTTGTAAAACAGTAAAAAGTGTTTGTAAAAATGTGAAACTTTTTCAAGTTTCGAATATTTTTTTAAAATAGCAAAAAAATTGGAATTCTGAACATTTTCTATAATTTGATTTTTTTTCAGAAATACTGAACTTTTTTGAGAATTTTGAATTTATGAAATAAATTCTATAAGAAAAGTAAGCTTGGTAGGGAAAAAAAGATAGGGGAAGGAGAATAAAAATAGAAGTAAAACACATAAACAAAGAAAAATAAGCCAGCATATTATTGGTTGCCCTGTGCAAAGCTCCAACTATTTGTCGCTCTATGCAGAAAAGAGAATTTTTCCAGGTGCGTGTGCAGAGAAATAAGTCTGCTGGCGTTGCAGGGCCACAACGCGTGGCCCATGTACGAAATTCTGGAAAAGCCTTTTTTTAGCTGATGAACACATAAGAATTTAGTACCACCTCAGATAAAAAAAATCTTTTTCCACAGTGAACGGATGAAAAAAGAGAGAATTCCTTATTTAACACCGTATCTAAATTTCATGCCCTGTTTGACATCGACAAATAGTTTTTTCCCTATCTTACAACGAGTCTAAATTTTATGCCTTTTATAACATTTCTGTTTATTTTGAGCCTAAATGACACCTGAAATGACCCTTTTGCCATCAAGTGGTATGTTTGCGCGTGCGTGTGTGCTACTGCTGAGTGTGTGTGTGTGCGCGCGTGTTGTTGTGTGCATGTGTGCTGTTGCGTGTGTTTGCTATTGTGTGTGTACGTGTGTGTGTGTGTGTGTGTGTTTGCTACTGGTTATGTACGTGCGCATGTGTGTGTGCACACGCGCGTGTTGTTGCGTGCATGTGTGCTACGTGCGTCTGTGCTGCCGTGTGTGCTGCTGCTGCGTGTGAGTGCTTCTGCGTGCGTGTGTGTGTGCTGCTGTGTGCGTATATGTGTGTTGTGTGTTGCCGTATATGTATGTGCTACTATGTGTGTGCTACTGCGCTCGCACCGATGTTGCCTGTGTGCTACTGTCCTACACACATATCACATGAAGGGTAAAAGAATTTTTTCTGGTACTATTTAGGCTTAAAATGGATGGAAGTGTCATAAAAGGCATAAAATTTAGACTTGTTGTTAGATAGGGAAAAAAAGTTTCTCAATATCAAATAAGGAACGGAATTTAAGATAATGTTAAATAAGGAATTTTTTCCTGAAAAAATTGGTGAAACACACCTTGTTTTATTATTAGGTAAAGATAAAGATTTTTTTTGCGGAATTAGTAGGTATAGATTAGGTATAGGATAGGATATAGGAATAGGTATAAGATATAGATTTTTTTGAGGGGCAGGTATAGGTATTAGGTATAGGATAGGATATAGGAATAGGTATAAGATATAGATTTTTTTTGAGGGGTAGATATAGATTCGTTTTTGAGACAAGGGTAGATATAGATATAGATATAAGAAAGAAGTTCGTTTTTCACCCTCAAATCCGTCCTGAGGGAAAAATACCTCCCTGAACTCGAATTTGGTACAATTTCCACCCAAAAATCTTCAAAACCAGATATATAACCCCCTTAAGTGGTTTTGCTGTCGACTTGTCAGATTTTAGGTGGTTTTGGAAGATGATTAGGTGTTTGACTCTTGACATGGCACCAGACCAGTTTTTCTTTGCATCAAACCAGTTCATCCTTGCTCCATTCTTTTTTCTTCATTCACAATGGACATCGTTGTAGACCATGGCAACGAGGCTGCTGCTGTAGAAGTTGTTGCTGTCCAAATCCTCAACCCACTTTTCTTCTTAGTCTACGGTTTGGCTTTTCGTCCAGATCCCCCGTAAGCATTGGGCGCGCCGTGCTCCTCGTCCACGGCAAAGATCATGTCATCGTCACCCTGGAATGCTGCGGAAGGGCCCTTCCACCTAGCGAGCATGTCCTCCCACCTGCAGGCCACGGGGTCGAATGCCACAGCCTCCTTGGCGCCGCTGCCGTGTAGGTTGACCATACAGATCTCCCAGCCCGAGCAGGCGGCGTCTCCGGCGTGCCAGTTCACCGCCTAGTCCCGCAGCGGAGGGAGCGGCTCCCACGGCACGGACGGCGTGTCGGGGTCCCATATCTTCATGGAGCACGCGACAACTAGGTTTTAGCTGGCGCCCGCGGCGAACAAGCACCCGCGCCCGCCGTCCACCACCTGCGCAGAGCGAGCGAGAGTAGCGAGCCAGCCAGCCAGCACGGAACGGGCGTGGTGGCCAGGTCAAACATGAGCGGACGATACAACACCTACTGGAGCGGCTGCATGCACTGCGCGACGAGGACGACCCACCCCGCCGCAGCTAAAAACTGGAGCGGCAGCCGGCAGGAGAGGAACGATGAGTCGCAAAGCATCGGGGCCACGGCAGCCCGTCCCACCATGCGACGATCTGTTCGTAGGCCGTGGAGATCGTGTCACCGTCGCCGGTGCCCTCGAGGAGCGCGTAGAGTGAGAGGAATAGCAACAACGACAACGCAAACAGGAGGCGGCGCCACGGCAGACGACGTGCATCAGGAGGCGAGTAGATAGAGTTTTGATCATGCCATGTCACACTTTCTGGCCCCAAAACCGCCTAAAATTGATGCAAAACCACCTAAGGGGGAGATTTACCCGGTTTTAAGGAATTGGGGGTTAAGATCATACCAAATTTGAGTTCAGGGGGGTATTTGTCCCTCAGGCTACATTTTGAGGGTGAAAAATAGACTTCTTTCAGAAAGGAGGGACATCAACGAGACGGCCCGCTTCGTTCGCTTGTGCGTGCGACTGAGGGCCCGATCCAGCTTCTCGAGAAGCCAGCGAGAAGCGACCCGAACAGTTCACCTCTGAGAATCCCGCTCCAAGAGACCGAGCGGCCTGCAGTGTAAATCCGTGGAGCAGCAGAAGCGTAGCTTCACGTAAAGGAGGGGGAGAAGTTGTTGGTAATTACTGGTAAATGCCCTTCCGAAGTGCCTCGGTGCGAACCGTTTTCTTTCGCTCAAACAGTTTTCCTCATTACGAGCAACCAAACTGGGCGACAAACTGGCTTCCTGGGCTGCCAGCCCATGATGACGGAGAGGAGAAGCTAGCGGCGGCTGGCTTCTCAGGAAGCTGGCTATTTCATGAAGCTGGATGAGATCCGAACGGCCCCTGAGTTCCTGGCCCAATGAGCCGCCCCTTCTAGTTTATCGCCCTTCTTTAGCGTCTGTGGCCCAATGAGACGGTATAATATTGAGTCTGTCGCCCTTCCTTCCTCCCCCTCCACTAGTTCCTCCACCAAAAACTAGGGTTAGGGTTAGGGCGGCGGCGGCGGCGGCTTTATTTCCGATCGCGATCGCCATGGCCACCGGAGGCGCCCCAAAGCCGGAGGAGGAGACCGTCGTCTTCCCCGATTGGGTGATGCTGGAATGCATCTTCCGCAAACGGTGCCACGACGACCTAGACGCTGCTGGTGAGGCCGTCAACAAGAACAAGACCGCCGCTCCAGTCAAGATTGACAGCGACCACTCCTGCTTCGTCTCCTTCACCCTCGCAGCTCCTCCATGGTCCTCCTACTTCAACCTCCATTGGTCGGAGAGACAAGGCTCAGAAGGACTCCTTGCCTTCGTCCGGGCAATCGACAAGAACCTCGTCCTCTTCGATATCTCGATCCCCGACCGGATTCGCTACATGGACGCTCCGCTAGATCTGTTCGTCTACACGGCCTCTGCTCCTTCCCCCTCGGTGCAGCAGCTTCCTTGGTGCAGCACAAAGTGGTTCCTGGCTCATGAGTTCACCACCGGCATTCTGCAGCTCAAAGCGGAGCACTGCTACATCATTGCCGACCTCAATGTCCACCTCAAGAAAAAGGGCGTTAGTGCTGAACTCTGCATCTTCAACTCCGGCGCCAACGAGTGGAGAATCATCACCAAGGTGCTTGCTGATAAGCTCCTTGACCTCTGGTGGACCGATGATGTGTTTGCTTTCGACGGCCGTTTCTTTTGCTGGGTGGACTACTTCAGCGGCGTCGTGCTGTGCGACTTCTCCAAAAATGTGGACTCCCCGGTGCTCCACTTCGTGCCTTTTCCTGGAGGAATCAAATACCCTGATGACGCACGGTTCCCGAGGTACTTCCCAGGGAGGTTCCGAAGTGTGTCCATTAGCCAAGGCATTATCCGCTATATCCACATTGACAATGACTTTCATGAAACTATCCACTCTGGCTGGCAAGGGATTCCTCCTAAGAGAAGCAAACGGCGGCAGAAGCAGCTAACCCACAAAATCACCATTTGGACGTTGAACTCCAAGTTCGAGTGGGAGGTGCATTGTGAGATCAACCTGGATTGTCTCTGGACACAACCTCATTACTGAGGTCTGGGCTTACCTCGGCGTCTTCCTGAGTTCCCAGTAATCAGCATGGATGACCCGGGTGTTCTGTGCTGCCTGCTGAGGGCGAAGGAATTTGATGGCAAGGAGTGGATGATCATGGTTGACATGAACCATGCGGATCTGCAGTCATGTACTGATGTGAATGTAGAAGACAAATTCTCTAATACCACCCAACTTCCAACTGTCTTCTCCAAATACCTTCAAAAGGAGAACAGGTAACTGGCTACAAGAAGCTCCCTTAATATTCAAATGACATCTTCCACGTACGTTCTTACATATTATATAACATGGTTGCCTTTGCTTAGCTTTCTGTTGGATACGGTACCGGTAAACACTGGTGTTTTTCCTTACTTATCGTACCTATGGTGCAATAGACATGCTGCCTGGTTTTTCATTCCATTTAGGATTCTCAAAGAACTTCTTTCTTAATTAATGTCATTCACGCACATTCTTACATACATACAACCTCCGTCCCAAATTAATTGTCTTAGATTGATTGGACAAATCTAAGACAAGTAATTTGGGAAGGAGGGAGTATTATATAACATGGTTGCCTTTGCTTAGCTTTCTGTTGGATATTGTAGTGGTAAACACTGGTGTTTTTCCTTATTTATCGTACCTATGGTGCAATAGACATGCTGCCCGGTTGCATTCGGTGTAGGATTCTCAAAGAACTTTGGCTTTGGTGCACGCTTTATAGCTTACTGCATGTTGTCTGCTCCCCGTATGAATCACTTTGAAGTGTCCCCTTCTTTCATTGTCAACTCTCTGCACAGTGACTAACCCATACCATCCTACTAATCAGGGTTGTTTTCCCTATGTTATTCTCTGTTGCTTTACTCCTGCCCCAAAGTTTCTATTTTGCTGCCTTCTGCCGTTGCATGTCCTCTAGTGTTGCTGTGTTATAGTAATATATATATATATTAATTGAAGCATTTAATATGTTGTTGCCTTGTATCTTCTGTTAGGCTGTTCCAGTGTTTGAGTTGTAGCTGCTTCAGTTGTGTAGAGATTCCAATATGGACTCCCTCCGTTCGTAAATATAAGTCCTTTTTAGAGATTCCAATATGGACTACATACAGAGCGAAATGAGTGAGTATAAGCTTTGGTCCTTCTGCCATCAAGTTTTCCTTAAGAGTCTAGAGTCCTCTATTTCTCCTTATTGGATCTTTTGCTCTTTACATGGGATTGTCCATTATCTATACAAATGGGACTGTAATTCTTTCAGCAGCCTTCTGTCGCCACTAGCATGGTGCTATTTTGAAGTGAATTCTTGGAACCACATTATTTTGATTGTTGTTGTAAAGCATAAAACTATATTGTCCTCCAATTTCTGTAGGGGGGACAAGCGTCTATGAAGATTTATTAGCACATACTTCTCTGTTGGCAAAATTTCTTTGGTTTACTTTGGGTCAATCAGGTCACATCTCTGACTGTTTTTGTTAGAATCCTTTTGTTTGAGATAGCATATACCATGGTTTTTAAGGCAGTAAATTGTCCTAAGGCGTTCTACCCCTGCTCTGACGCCTAAGCGGGCACCTGAGCACTAAGGCAGACTAAGCGCCTAAAGCGGGCAGATTTCCAAGGCGCTGCCAGGGCGCCTAAGCGTCCTAACGCAGACGCCTTAAAAACCATGGCATATACTATTATATCTTCTAACTGAGTGCTGGCCATGATGGAGCTTAGTGTAGACCAACAGGGCCCATGCCCCCTCCCCCCCCTTAATTTTTCCATCCATCGAAGAAAATGCTATTAATTTGGTTCCCTTCGAGTAATGGCCCCTCTTGAATTATGCTCAAGCTCTGCCAGTACTGGGCCAGTGAGCCATTCTCTTTAATCTCTCTCTCTCTATATATATATAGATTAATTGAAGCATTTAATATGTTGTTGCCATGAATCTTCTGTTGGGCTGTTCCAGTGTTTGAGTTGTAGCTGCTTTAGTTGTGTAGAGATTCCAATATGGACTCCCTCCGTCCGTAAATATAAGTCCTCTTTAGAGATTCCAATATGAACTACGTACAGAGCGAAATGAGTGAGTATAAGCTTTGGTCCTTCTGCCATCAAGTTTTCCTTAAGAGTCTAGAGTACTCTATTTCTCCTTATTGGATCTTTTGCTCTTTACATGGGATTGTCCATTATCTGTACAAATGGGACTGTAATTCTCATCAGCCTTCTGTCGCCACTAGCATGGTGCTATTTTGAAGTGAATTCTTGGAACCACATTATTTTGATTTCTGTTGTAAAGCATAAAACTATATTGTCCTCTAATTTCTGTAGGGGGGACAAGCGTCTATGAAGCTTTATTAGCACATACTTCCCTGTTGGCAAAATTTCTTTGGTTTACTTTGGGTCAATGAGGTCACATCTCTGGTTGTTTCTGTTAGAATCGTTTTGTTTGAGATAGCGTATACCATGGTTTTTAAGGTAGTAAAGTGTGCTAAGGCGTTCTACCCCTGCTCTGACGCCTAAGCGGGCACCTGAGCACTAAGGCAGACTAAGTGCCTAAAGCGGGCAGATTTCCAAGGCGCTTCCAGGGCGCCTAAGCGTCCTAACGCAGACGCCTTAAAAACCATGGCATATACTTTTATATCGTCTAACTGAGTGCTGGCCATGGTGGAGCTTAGTGTAGACCAACAGGGCCCATGCCCCCCTCCCCCCCTTAATTTTTCCATCCATCGAAGAAAATGCTATTAATTTCGTTCCCTTCGAATAATGGACCCCTCTTGAATTATGCTCAAGCTCTGCCAGTACTGGGCCACTGAGCCATTCTCTTTACACGGGAGTGCCATTAGCTAAAACCCCTGTAGTATTAGCTTTGATGGCCTTCTCATGTTACTGTCTTACTCTTGATTCTGGCTACAACCCTTTTGATTGTTCTCTCTATCCTCTCATGCCTCATTTCATTCTCTCACGCCTAATCCGACATTGGTACGGCTGGACTGTGGTGAGGACTCCAATTTTTCTCGAGTATGTTGCCCTGTCGCCGCGTTCAGCCTCTTGTTACACCTGAACACACACACACACACACACACACCATGCCTGGCTGCAGCATGTTTGCTACCAGTCCCTGCATGTCAGTTGTAGTCCTTACCAGAGGCTGTGCCTGCTCATTGAGGCCACACCGCAACGCCATGGCTATGTGGTGTTCTGAATATTATGTCAAGCTAGGCGATGACATTACCATCTGAATCCATGTGAAATATATGATGCAATTGCATTTGCATTAATATTGAGTGCAGAACTATTTTCTTTACCAATATACTCCACTGCAATGCCATTTGTCTTTCTTGTTTGTCTTTTTTTAAACTACCCTTTTCAAGTGACAATTCAACTTATCTGTTTATACTGTTCGCAAACAACATACTCAGATGTTCAGATGGTGTATATATCTGAGTTATTTTTATTTCTATTTTTTAAAGGGATGGCATGGGACAACATTGAGCTAACTTCATTGAAATGCAAGTCTGCAATATGAAGACCTGTAATCTGGTGACTGAAGGTGAACACTTTGCGGATGCTCAAATCAAAGATGTTGTTTGTCAATGACGCGGTGCAGGCAGAACAGTTTGATGATGTACTGATGAATATCTATTGGAGTAATGCTACATGTTCTGGATCATTTAATCATATGTTTTAGCATTAAAAGTATGAGATTGAATATCTTTTCTTTCATGAAAATTGAATTGAGGGCAAGCACAAGGAAAAAAAATAGTGCTAGACATTATTTTTGGTTTTCTTATCGAGGCCAAAATGTCTTAATTACAGAGATCTTCCAATTTTTCTATTGGGGGTTCTTCCATTCCTTTTTTTTGAGGAATTATGACAGTGGGGGAAGCTCCCCACTGACCTTTATATTTCTCATTCCTTTTATTGAGCACAATCATGTGAATCAGGCTTTAATAAGTTCTAATACGAAGCGGCACAATTCATGCTCACTTGTACTCCCTCCATTCCTAAATATAAGTTTTTCTACATACGGAGCAAAATGAGTGAATTTACACTCTAAAATATGTCTATATACATCCGTATGTTTCGTTCCTAAATATAAGTAGTCAGTTGTTGGAATGTCAGCTCTCCCTCGATCTTGCTACAATAAAATATGGGTCCCACTTAATCCTAATAGTGTTCTTATTTTCTCTAAAATTATTCGCTTGCTTACTCCTAACAAGTGGGGTCCACACTTATCATTGTGAGATAGATAGAGTTGACATGTGGGTATAGGGGTATTTTGTCATATAACATGGTCAACGAGTTTGACCTGACAATAACAATGTCTAATGGCATTTCTGAGCAAACATCTAATGGAATGATGGCAATTTTCAGATATCTAATGGCATTTTTGAGAAAATGTCAGGACCCCGACTCAATGCCACATCGATCTAGCATGTAACACCTCATATCACTTTGCGGCCTCACGCACGGTATTCCCACGGGTGTCGCCTTACCTTTACCCGGGACCGTTTGCGCCTTTTGGCACACGTATATGACAGTGTCGCTAGCATCCATATGATAAGGAGCCCGGGCTGACATGGCTAGTCGTAAACCCAAAGTGGCACAAACTTACAGGGACAGGCATCCATGACCCAGCATCGAACGTGTCGGTCATTAGCGAGTGAATCTAGGCTGTAGCACTGGGCTAGCAGGACTCCGATGAACCAGGCTGTAGCGGGCTAACAGGACTCCGTTATTCATCGCGTGACATTTCCCCGAAGGGACAGACACAGGAACGAAGAAGGACACATGCCGGCCAGCCTAAGTGTTCCGGAGCAGTAGCAAGCTACCATGGCTCAATGGAAACACTAGGAGACATTTCCCGGTAAGAGAGGCTACTAAAGATAAACAACTAGATAGTCAGATCCCACACATACCAAGCATTTCAATAACATACACACAATATGCTCGATATGTGCAAACACAACATGGCATCACAACATGACTCTACGACTCAAGTATTTATTAGGCTCCGAGGAGCGAGATATTACAAACATGGATCTCATGACCCAACAATCAGAGCATACAAGTCAAAGCACATGAGGAAGCTTAACATGTCTGAGTACAAACAACTACAAATGAAAAAGGCTTAGAAGCCTGACTATCTACCAGATCCTGCCAAGGGCACAAGATCGTAGCTGAGGTAACAAGCTAAACCTCGAAGTCCACGTGGAACTACTAGTGAGACTGAAGTCTCTCTGCAAAAACATAAATTAAGCAACGTGAGTACAAATGTACTCAGCAAGACTTACATCAGATCTATCTACATATGCATCATTATCAACAAAGAGGATGGTGGAGTTTGACTGCAGCAAGCCAGCTTTTACTCGGTGGCTATCCTGAACTACGACTGCAAGTAACTCTTTTGAGGTGGCGCACACGAGTCCACATATTCACCATATCAATACACCACTATGGATCCGCTCCCGTCTCCCTACGAGAACACCATCCATAGCACTCACGCTTATCTTGCGTATTTTAGAGTATCCACTTTCACTTGTCTATGAACTATGCAAGGGGTTCAAGTTTCCATATCCGAGGAATCCGGCTATTCAAATAGATAATGATAACCCTGCAGGCGTGTACATCTTCACACACGCTCTCGCCACTTACCGCCCTGGACACGTCATGTACCTCGGCAACCTTCAAGCGGAAACCGGGCGAGGGAGTCGGCCACGACCTGACTAACCGAACAAGTCTCTAGTCCAGGTTTATCGCCTATTCGGGTTCCATCCGCAAGGAGATCCGGCCGGGGTGTCGCTTACGGCCCCAAACGATGTGAGCAGGGTTCCCAAGCCCACCATCCGGGTGCCACTTGGTACACCGTGCCACTGTGCCTAGTCTGTCCCAAGCCCACCTGTACCGGGTGCCACTTGGTAGACTACTAACACTACCTACAAACACCAGAAACTAGTTGCAACTCCTGGACAGAGATCATGTTAATTAATAAGTCGAGAGGGGTCGAGTTACCGGAACCCAATGTGTGGTAGTAACTGGTCATGGATCACAAACACAGAACTCAGTTCCTGAGGACGGCTGCAATGAGACAACCCACCATGTACTCCTACATAGCTCACACATATCGTGTTCACACACTTAGCTCACACATAGTAGGACATGTTCACACGCCTCTGATTCATCCCCGATGAATCAGACCTGACTCAACTCTAAGCAGTAGCAGGCATGACAAACAAGCATGAATGAGTAGGCACATCAGGGCTCAAACAACTCCTACTCATGCTACTGGGTTTCATCTATTTACTGTGGCAATGACAGGTCATGTAGAGGATAAGGGGTTCAACTACCGCAGCAAGTAACAAATATGTCGTTGTTGTTCTAATGCAGTAAAAGAGAGCAGGAGCGAGAGAGTGGGATTTTATCGGAATGAACAAGGGGGTTTTGCTTGCCTGGCACTTCTGAAGATAGTATAGCTCTTCATCAGTGTCAACGATCACATCGTCGGTACAACGTCTATCGAGGGGGAACAATACCGGCAAATAGAGAAGAAACACGATCAATGCAATGCACAATATGATGCATGCTATGACATGGCAATATGAATGTGTTTTGGGCTAATGCACTTGGCTATGATTTAAATGAAGTTGGTTTGACTACATGATTCAAATTCCAACTCCATATATGGTTATTTAAATGCCCTTTATTTGTTTTGTCCAAAACAGAGGACAAACATTGTTCAAACATGCATGAAAATGGTACAGATGGATAGATTGGATTTTCTGATCATTTTTCATATATAAATTATTTAATTTGGAGTAACGGTTGAATTTCTATGAATTATTGAAGTTTTAGCTATTTTCTGGAATTTATAAATCATTTCCTAATTTATTTTAATTCCAGAAAGGAATTATTGCGTCAGCATGACCTCATGCTGACCTCAGCAGGTCAACGGGCGCTGTCCAGGTCAAACTGACCTGTGGGACCCATATGTCAGTGTCACAGTTAGTTAACAGGGGGTTATCTGCTTAATTAAAGGATTAGGGGGGGTCGAGGCCCACTGGTCAGTGTTAGTGGCTAATTAGGTTTAGTTAATATTTAACTAAAGTTAGCAGGGCCTGGCCCCACTAGTCAGCGACCCTGGGGGGTCAAACCCCAGGTCGATCAGGTCAAACCTGCCGGCGACTTGTCGCCGGCGACGACAGAAACGGCGGGGCGACTCGGGATTGCGATACAGGGAACCATTCGAGGCGCCATTGGGCTCTACGGAAAGCTGGCGATCCCGCGCATCCAACGGTGCAACCGGGGTGAGCTGGGGTGGCCGGAGCTCACCGGAATGAAGCTCACGGCGGCGCCGGCGTTCGGGTGAACTGGGTTTCGGGGTTAGGAAGCACGACAGGAGGCAAAGAGGGGTGTTACGACCTCCTGGGGTTGCACTGAGCACGGCCGCGTGCTCGGTTGCAGCTCTAGGCAACGGTGGCTACGGCGGCGACATGGCCGGCGGCGAAGAGCTCTCGGCTCCGGTGGATATTGGCGTTAGCGGGAGAAAAAGTGCTAGGGGAGGAAGGGGATCGACGCAGCGGCTCACAGCGGATCGAACGAAGGGGTTGGTGAGCTCGGGGGCATCCTCGTTGCTGCGAATCGAGCGGCGACCATCGGCGGCGGTCGAGGATGAAGACGACAGCGTGGAGGCGATGCAGAGCTTCCTGAGGGGCTTGGCTTGGTGGGGAGGAAGAGGGGGTCGAGGTGGAGCTCCTGGGCTGCTCAAGGGGACGAGGGAGGGGCCACGGCCGCGGTGGTGCAAGTCAGCGGCGGCAGGCGCGTTCGGTGATGAGAGGGAGGAAGAGCAGAGGAGGGGAATGAGCTCGGTGGAGAGGGGAGAGGCACCAGAGGGTTTGGGGGAGTGAGGGGGAAGGTGCTGGGCGTCTCCGTGGCGCGGATTAGGACGAAGGGCGGCCTCCAGCGCGAAGCAGGAGGTGGCCGGGGCTCTCGGGCGTGCGCCACGCCGCGGTCCTTCTGGCCAGGAGGAAGACGACAGGGGGGGGGGAGTGGAGATGGGCTGGGCCGGTTTCTGCAGCAGGCCGCACAGGTGAGTGGGCCTCAGGTAAGCGTCAGGTAAGTTCCTTCTCTCTTTTTTAATTTTTCTGTTCTGTTTGTTTTATTAATTTATTTTGCCACTGTTTTGAATTTAAAATAATTCAAACAATGCCAAAAACTCCTCTGAATATTTTTATATTGCTAGATGGACTTTTCCAAAAGCTTATAAAATATTTCAGGGGTACTTGAAATTATATTCTAATTATATGAATATAATTCAAATTCAAATAGCTAATGATTTAAATTCAAAGTCCCAAAATAAATCCTTAAAAATGTTCAATATTTTGGTTGGGACCAGAACCCTTGCCAAAAATTATCAAACATTTAAGAAGAGCATTTTGGAACAATGAATGAGATTTTTTTTAGGGTTTTTGCCCTTCTTTTATTTAGGGTTTTGAGGCTTCTGAATTCCTCAGTTCAAGTTTCAAAAATTTAAACATGATGCACAGATGGAAGCAAGCGTAGGTCAGGCCAGAACTAGGGATGTGACAACTCACCCCCACTAAACAAGAATCTCGTCTCGAGATTCAAGCGTAGGGTAAGATGAAGGGGAAACGCAAACTAGTATAATCTTCACGATCCAGGTTGCACTTCAAATGAACATTGATTCGATCACCATCATGGTCTCGAAGTCTTGCTCTGAGAACTCCAGTTGTTATGACAATGAGGAAAGGAAAACTCTAGAAGGATCGATCTTCTCGAAGATCGAACAACTCAGGATTAACTCACGAAATGAGACATAGAAACCTCTCTCGAGCTGAGACACTAAACATACATCCATGGGAATGGAGTGAAGCAGATGACGAAGGTTCACTAGGTAGACAACAATTTCACGCTTAAGAAGGTGGTAATTGATTGTCAACGTAGCAAGGAGTTGAGTTGCCATGATACCACAACGAGGCATCTTAGGGATGGTGACTCGTAGATATATCCCCTTAAGTGGCAAAAAGAATTACCTTTGATATAGAGATCATTGAGACTCTCTATATCAGCCTAAGGCAAATCCAAGCAATCGATTGGTGGGGTCGGTAGAATGGCATACTCGGACTTGGATGATGTGGATTACCTTGTTGAAGACAATGTAATGGATGAATTTGCTTACCACCGGAAATGGAAGAGACCCATGGTAGAATGGCACATTGGCAGTGCAAGCTGGGAACAAAATGCAAATGCTGGGAATGATTCTGGTAACTGGGGGGGAAGAACCCAACAATAAAGAGTGAATTTACTGTTTGAAAGGTCATAGCATTGCCGAGGAAACTGAGAGGAATCCCAGTTAGTGCTGATGATAACACCTAGCGCTTGTGCGTGCTCTCAAGAACTTGAGCATTTCCACAATCATCAAGGTTTTATCAACATCCGTATCAAGGGTGCTGACAACACAACATACTACCATGATGGCTAATGATGGATGATGCAGATGCAAAGGAAGATAACACTTTCTCAGGTTTCACCTTAGCGAGGCCAAGGAAGCAAAATCTGGATGATCGACCGAGAGACATTTAGCACTCCGCTTCTAATGTTCTCCTTGATGTGCTAGCGTAATCCACCCATAGATACGGTTTGATATCTAGAACATCAAGTAAAAGGTCGGACTTTGGAAGCTCAAGAATCCATAAGGAGTAACTTATTGGAGTAAAACCCTACGAAATCCTTATGGGAAGGTGGCCAACTTCCTCAAACAAGATACTACAATAATAGGTCTTCCGGCTGGGTGTGTTGGCCACGACATCCACTTTACCGGTTATCGAGGGACCAATATTATAGTTCTTGGGAAATGTTCCAACCATCATATCTGCCTGAGACTCAGATCTGGTTGGTGTCAGGATATTCCAGACTCATCGAGTCTAGGAAGAAAAATGAAAGTTTGCAACACAAATCGACGAGATGACATTGCGAGATTCTCGGGAAATGAACTACGATAGCAAGCTCCAAAACATGAGCTGGTTCTGCTACGAATATGTGAACACGTTGTCCCAGACAAGCATGCCCACATGGTAGTCTTACAATAAAACACTACCGAGTTCTGGTTGGGAACCATCAGCGAGGATATCGAAGTTCTTTCATAAGTGCGGATTAGCTCTTATGAAGATACTCCTTCTCCTTGAACAAATCAGTCAGTGGCTTGGTGTGCTAGGATACACATATGGAATGAAGATGATCAGTCTATCAAACCACAGAATACTTCGCACGTGCATAACTGACTTGGGATGGTTCCAGAGGAAGTAAAAACATGCTTTCTCGAATTCACGGCGGCAACTTACATCAAATGCACGTGAATCAAAGGAAGTCACTTCTTTCATCCAAACATATACCTCAGAGACGGAACTCGAAGGCACTGTTTACAAAGTTTCCAACAATAGCTTAATGTTCAACAAAATCATGGAGGAGATAAGGATGTTGTCGATGGGCTCAACAACAATTCATCCAGGTTCCCTTTTAAAAGGAATTCCATAGTTAAGTGAACACGGTGATAGCATTGGTCAGACCAAAAGATATAATGGTGTATGCTCGAGGAAAATCCACGAATAAGACAGCATTACGAACATCGTTGGTTCTGATTTGATTTGACGATAGCCCATACTCAATCAAAGGTTTGGGTAAGATAATAGATCCAATAATTGTTCTCAAGGATCAATTGATGAAGATATCATCTTTCTTCAACACACACTACACAAGGATATCCCTTTGGAACGAACTAAGTTAGGCAAGCTTTTATCTTCCAACTCTCCAAGTTGTTGTCTAGCTTAACCAACTAGCTCAGGGATATCTAACACCGATTCTTGGAGAGAGGGTGATTCACAAGAAACCAACTTGATCACGAGCTCAACATAACAGTCAGGGGACAACCTGGTAATACTTCCGAGAAGATATTCGGAAAATCACGAACCACCGGTATGTTACTAAGCTCGAGAGCAATCTTTCTTTTCAGGGCAAGATGATATAATCAAATGAGCGAGGACTTGACAAAATCCTAACTCATTAATCAAAGAGTGCACCAGGAAATAAGGACTAGGTAGCACAATCTATCTTAGAATGGTGATTCAATAACCAACATGCTAAGAATGAGAATATTGTCCATTTACTACCAAGCAACTAGTTGCTAGGGGTACTGATTTCGCACATCATGGTACACTTGTCGGCATTCCGGTTACAATGACACGGGAACCGAGGAATGAACAATGATGGCAAGAAGTATTACTGTGTCAAGAATTCATAAGAGGTGGTGCAATTCTCATGACAATCCTGACATAAAGAGGGTAACACTTCAAGGTAGAACAGAACAAAAGCTGGATTGGCATTTTGATCTGCGGAATACAACTACCTTGACCCAATTCTAGATATGGATGAGGTACTGGAGTTTGTTTCTCCTAGTCATTCTGGAATAGAATGGCTTGACAAACCACAAGAGTAATAGGCATCGATGAACGAATGCACACATAATCTTGACTATCAACTGATAGGCGAGGGTCAGAAGACAACTAAAGAGGGACAACTCAAAGGAACATACGATTTTTCGAGTTGTGGATGCATAGATTAGTATGTCGAACCAAGTTCAACTTAATTCTTCCGGATAACCCATGCAGAAACGTTGAGCTGGCAGAGTCACAATATAGCATGGAGAACTCATCGAGAGCACTCTTGTTGTCATCTTTTGATCCAATAAACATCTGCCATAGAGTGGTTCTTAGTATTTGGAAGAAGGAAATACCACGAACTTCAAGGACTATCGCAAGGTTACTAATATCCTAAAGGAACTAGCAAACACTATCAACATGAAGTAAGTAGAGTGAATCTCGGGTTCAAAACCCAAGGAGTAGAATACCTACTCCTAAGTAGCATCACGAAATGCTTTCGAGGATAAAGGCCAGAATCATCACACTGGGACACAAATCATAGCTAGATTACTAGATGATCCCCTAAGACACCTAGGGTCATAATAATGTCTCCAACATATATGTCAAGGCAACAGAGTACCTCAACTCACCGATTAGTGTGGTTAATCTGGCCCAAAGGAACATCGAAACGGGAGGAAGGAATTTGCAAATGCATCAGACTGTTTAGAAACCTGGGATGACTCGGACAACATAACGGCTGTAAATGCTCAAAAGATTGGAGACATGCTACAAAAATGGTGGCATAGCCACTCAGTAGCACAATATCAAGGTTTCGAGATCAACAGATAACATACAGAAGTAGTAGGAACTGAACTCAAGCTTAGAACCATCAATCCTACAAGTCTGCAGATTAGTAACACGTGATCCTGATAGAAAGAAGAGATAGCCTAGTTCCTTAACCCCGTAGGAAAGATAAGATGACTCAGATCAGAAGGGCATGAGGTAAAGGAGTAAAAAGAGCCTTACGTTCCATCCCACAATCAATTCCCTTATATAACTAAAGAATTTCTAGACTCAACTTCGACCCGTTTGGCTTGGTAATCCTACAGGCAGTCAAGCTCTGATACCAACGATGTCAGGACCCCGACTCAATGCCACATCGATCTAGCATGTAACACCTCATATCACTTTGCGGCCTCACGCACGGTATTCCCACGGGTGTCGCCTTACCTTTACCCGGGACCGTTTGCGCCTTTTGGCACACGTATATGACAGTGTCGCTAGCATCCATATGATAAGGAGCCCGGGCTGACATGGCTGGTCGTAAACCCAAAGTGGCACAAACTTACAGGGACAGGCATCCATGACCCAGCATCGAACGTGTCGGTCATCAGCGAGTGAATCTAGGCTGTAGCACTGGGCTAGCAGGACTCCGGTGAACCGGGCTGTAGCGGGCTAACAGGACTCCGGTATTCATCGCGTGACATTTCCTCGAAGGCACAGACACAGGAACGAAGAAGGACACATGTCGGCCAGCCTAAGTGTTCCGGAGCAGTAGCAAGCTACCATGGCTCAATGGAAACACTAGGAGACATTTCCCGGTAAGAGAGGCTACTAAAGATAAACAACTAGATAGTCAGATCCCACACATACCAAGCATTTCAATAACATACACACAATATGCTCGATATGTGCAAACACAACATGGCATCACAACATGACTCTACGACTCAAGTATTTATTAGGCTCCGAGGAGCGAGATATTACAAACATGGATCTCATGACCCAACAATCAGAGCATACAAGTCAAAGCACATGCGGAAGCTTAACATGTCTGAGTACAGACAACTATAAATGAAAAGGGCTGAGAAGCCTGACTATCTACCAGATCCTGCCGAGGGCACAAGATCGTAGCTGAGGTAACAAGCTAAACGTCGAAGTCCACGTGGAACTACTAGTGAGACTGAAGTCTCTCTGCAAAAACATAAATTAAGCAACATGAGTACAAATGTACTCAGCAAGACTTACATCAGATCTATCTACATATGCATCATTATCAACAAAGAGGATGGTGGAGTTTGACTGCAGCAAGCCAGCTTTGACTCAGTGGCTATCCTGAACTACGACTGCAAGTAACTCTTTTGAGGTGGCGCACACGAGTCCACATATTCACCATATCAATACACCACTATGGATCCGCTCCCGTCTCCCTACGAGAACGCCATCCATAGCACTCACGCTTATCTTGCGTATTTTAGAGTATCCTCTTTCACTTGTCTATGAACTATGCAAGGGGTCCAAGTTTCCATATCCGAGGAATCCGGCTATTCGAATAGATAATGATAACCCTGCAGGGGTGTACTTCTTCACACACGCTCTCGCCACTTACCGCCCTGTACACGTCATGTACCTCGGCAACCTTCAAGCGGAAACCGGGCGAGGGAGTCGGCCACGACCTGACTAACCGAACAAGTCTCTAGTCCAAGTTTATCGCCTATTCGGGTTCCATCCGCAAGGAGATCCGGCCGGGGTGTCGCTTACGGCCCCAAACGATGTGAGCAGGGTTCCCAAGCCCACCATCCGGGTGCCACTTGGTACACCGTGCCACTGTGCCTAGTCTGTCCCAAGCCCACCTGTACCGGGTGCCACTTGGTAGACTACTAACACTACCTACAAACACCAGAAACTAGTTGCAACTCCTGGACAGAGATCATGTTGATTAATAAGTCGAGAGGGGTCGAGTTACCGGAACCCAATGTGTGGTAGTAACTGGTCATGGATCACAAACACAGAACTCAGTTCCTGAGGACGGCTGCAATGAGACAACCCACCATGTACTCCTACATGGCCTCTCACCGCTACCTTTACCAAATCATGTTCACACACTTAGCTCACACATAGTAGGACATGTTCACACGCCTCTGATTCATCCCCGATGAATCAGACCTGACTCAACTCTAAGCAGTAGTAGGCATGACAAACAAGCATGAATGAGTAGGCACATCAGGGCTCAATCAACTCCTACTCATGCTAGTGGGTTTCATCTATTTACTGTGGCAATGACAGGTCATGCAGAGGATAAGGGGTTCAACTACCGCAGCAAGTAACAAATATGTCGTTGTTGTTCTAATGCAGTAAAAGAGAGCAGGAGCGAGAGAGTGGGATTTTATCGAAATGAACAAGGGGGTTTTGCTTGCCTGGCACTTCTGAAGATAGTATAGCTCTTCATCAGTGTCAACGATCACATCGTCGGTACAACGTCTATCGAGGGGGAACAATACCGGCAAATAGAGAAGAAACACGATCAATGCAATGCACAATATGATGCATGCTAGGACATGGCAATATGAATGTGTTTTGGGCTAATGCACTTGGCTATGATTTAAATGAAGTTGGTTTGAATACATGATTCAAATTCCAACTCCATATATGGTTATTTAAATGCCCTTTATTTGTTTTGTCCAAAACAGAGGACAAACATTGTTCAAACATGCATGAAAATGGTACAGATGGATAGATTGGATTTTTCTGATCATTTTTCATATATAAATTATTTAATTTGGAGTTACGGTTGAATTTCTATGAATTATTGAAGTTTTAGCTATTTTCTGGAATTTATAAATCATTTCCTAATTTATTTTAATTCCAGAAAGGAATTATTGCGTCAGCATGACCTCATGCTGACCTCAGCAGGTCAACGGGTGCCGTCCAGGTCAAACTGACTTGTGGGACCCATATGTCAGTGTCATAGTTAGTTAACAGGGGGTTATCTGCTTAATTAAAGGATTAGGGGGGGTCGGGGCCCACTGGTCAGTGTTAGTGGCTAATTAGGTTTAGTTAATATTTAACTAAAGTTAGCAGGGCCTGGCCCCACTAGTCAGCGACCCTGGGGGGTCAAACCCCAGGTCGATCAGGTCAAACCTGCCGGCGACTTGTCGCCGGCGACGACAGAAACGGCGGGGCGGCTCGGGATTGCGATACAGGGAACCATTTGAGGCGCCGTTGGGCTCTACGGAAAGCTGGCGATCCCGCGCATCCAACGGTGCAACCGGGGCGAGCTGGGGTGGCCGGAGCTCACCGGAATGAAGCTCACGGCGGCGCCGGCGTTCGGGTGAACTGGGTTTCGGGGTTAGGAAGCACGACAGGAGGCAAAGAGGGGTGTTACGACCTCCTGGGGTTGCACTGAGCACGGCCGCGTGCTCGGTTGCAGCTCTAGGCAACGGTGGCTACGGCGGCGACATGGCCGGCGGCGAAGAGCTCTCGGCTCCGGTGGATATTGGCGTTAGCGGGAGAAAAAGTGCTAGGGGAGGAAGGGGATCGACGCAGCGGCTCACAGCGGATCGAACGAAGGGGTTGGTGAGCTCGGGGGCATCCTCGTTGCTGCGAATCGAGCGGCGACCATCGGCGGCGGTCGAGGATGAAGACGACGGCGTGGAGGCGATGCAGAGCTTCCTGAGGGGCTTGGCTTGGTGGGGAGGAAGAGGGGGTCGAGGCGGAGCTCCTGGGCTGCTCAAGGGGACGAGGGAGGGGCCATGGCCGCGATGGTGCAAGTCAGCGGCGGCAGGCGCGTTCGGTGATGAGAGGGAGGAAGAGCAGAGGAGGGGAATGAGCTCGGTGGAGAGGGGAGAGGCACCAGAGGGTTTGGGGGAGTGAGGGGGAAGGTGCTGGGCGTCTCCGTGGCGCGGATTAGGACGAAGGGCGGCCTCCAGCGCGAAGCAGGAGGTGGCCGAGGCTCTCGGGCGTGCGCCACGCCTCGGTCCTTCTGGCGAGGAGGAAGACGACAGGGGGGGGAGTGGAGATGGGCTGGGCCGGTTTCTGCAGCAGGCCGCACAGGTGAGTGGGCCTCAGGTAAGCGTCAGGTAAGTTCCTTCTCTCTTTTTTAATTTTTCTGTTCTGTTTGTTTTATTAATTTATTTTGCCACTGTTTTGAATTTAAAATAATTCAAACAATGCCAAAAACTCCTCTGAATATTTTTATATTGCTAGATGGACTTTTCCAAAAGCTTATAAAATATTTCAGGGGTACTTGAAATTATATTCTAATTATATGAATATAATTCAAATTCAAATAGCTAATGATTTAGATTCAAAGTCCCAAAAATAAATCCTTAAAAATGTTCAATATTTTGGTTGGGACCAGAACCCTTGCCAAAAATTATCAAACATTTAAGAAGAGGCTTCTGTTTTTTTAGGGTTTTTGCCCTTGTTTTTTTAGGGTTTTGAGGCTTCTGAATTCCTCAGTTCAAGTTTCAAAAATTTAAACACGATGCACAGATGGAAGCAAGCGTAGATCAGGCCAGAACTAGGGATGTGACAGAAAACATCTCATGGAACGATGGTATTTTTTAGCGTTTGTAATTTCTAGTGGCAAAACTGAGCAGTGAGACACAATTAGTGGCATAAATGATAAAAACCCTTTAATCTATCCTCACTTAGCTCACAAAAAAACATTCACCACACCTAATACCAAAATAACAGTTCCACTAGAGATGCAGTGTCATGTGCCGTTGAAATGAAATGCACCGAGCACATTCATATTTATCCTAGATCGGTTTTCAGCATGAACTTTTTCCATCCATCGTTGAATTAATTACGATCATCAGGATTTCCTGTACCACAAAAAACTCAATTAGAAAAACACAACTTTGTTTCTGCTATAAGGAAATTCATCATAGTGGCAAAGGGTGCAAAATATGAGACCAAAAATGCGCATGAAAACCTGGCAATGATCTGATCAAATAAACAATACAAGTTCTCAAAGAAACTATGTCAACTTTCAAGAAACACTTGATGAAGAAACAACATGACATCAGTATTAACAAAATCTTGAATAGGAAAGGATGTTCTAAACAACAGCAGGTTCCCATGAATTATGATTTTGAATGCAAAGAAAATAGCTACAAGAATTTCTTGTTCTCAATACAAGTCTATTGTGGATAATAACACACATGTCCAGGATATTTTGTTACAACAAAGGATATATGGTAGGCTGCCCTGATATATGTATGGCAAGAAGAAATCAAGGATTTCTCAGAATTCAACCAGAAATCATCATCAATATTTTTCCCTGAAGAACGATGTCAACCGCGTCAATTCCTAAATGATGTATAAAGAAGTTTGTTTGTTTACTTGGTTTAGAGGAAGAACCCAATAAACAGGGCAAGCTGTCATAGCCCTAGAATTTGGTTGCAGATAGTGGCATTGCATCCATGCATCATGTCTAAAGTTATGTGAAATTGAAATGGGGATTGATACAAACCCTAGCACCAAAATTAAATCAACTAGGTTCAACTAAAAATTGCATTCAATGAACCCAAAATGCCTTCATCAATGTTTGATATTTTTGCAAGGCTTTGAGTCCAAAAAAAAATGGTGAACATTTTTGTGGAATATTCTGGGCACTGAATTTAAATCATTACTGTATTTTGCATTTGCAATTATATTCATAATATATAAGAATATATTTTCAAAAGCCCTGAAATATTTTATGTGCATCTGGAAATGACCAATGTGCAACATAAAAATATTTAGAGGAATCTTTGGCACTAATTGAAGTCATTTTGATTCCAAACAGTGGCAAATAAATAAAAAGAAAACAGAACAAAATAAAACAGAGTAGAAACCTCACCTGGCTTACCTGGCCTGCTCCTGTAGCAGAGGCCCAGCCCACCAGGTGCCGTCGTCCTCCTGGCGCCAGTCGGCCAGGCACGTGGGCGACGCGCGCGCACGCACGCACGGCACGCCATGCCACCAGGGCGCCTGCCTGCCTCCTCCTGCCAGCGAGACGTCGCGAGCACCGCCCGGAGCCGTCTGGCTCTTCCTCTCTCTTCCTGGAGCTCTTCCCCCTCCTCTGGTTCTCTCGCCCTTGCTGTTCCCCACCTCAACGAACCACGCCGCCGTGACCGACGAGCTCCACCATGGCCGCAGCCACTCCCTCGCTCCCTCTCCGCGTCCTCGAGCTCCGCCCCGACCCCGTGGAGCAACACACCTGACACATGCGACCAGAAGAGGCCCAGTCGGCCGGAGCATCTTCGTCTTCACCTCTGGTGCCAGGAGATCAAATCCGTCGATTCGCCTCGTCCAGAGCGTTCCCGAGGCCGCTGACCTACCCCGCCGCATCCTTGTGAGCTCCTGCTCCTTCCCCTTGCTCATCCCCTCCGTTTCCGTGCCCTAGCTGCCTCTCCCACCATGGCCACAAGCTTCTCGCCGCCGACCATGAGGTCGCCATGGCCAGAGCCCAAACCAGCCGCTCCCGCACGCGTCGTCGTTCCCCTTGCCTCTCCAGGAGCCCGTAGCCACCACCAGATCTTCCCCACGTGCCCTATATCCACCACCCGAGCTCACCCGAGCTTCGGGCACCGCCACGAGCTCGTCTCCGGCGAGTACGACGCACCACAGCCGCTGCTGCTTGCTCCGTTGGATGCGGATGAGCACCAGCTTCATGCAGAGCCCCTCCGCCACTCGTTTGGTCGCCGAAGGAGCAAACCCGACGTGCTCCGCCATCTCTGGCTTCACCGGCGACGAGCCGCCGGCCTAATTCCAGTTTAGTTAGTACTAATGACCCCACTGAACACCCCAGAGCCACTGCCATGTGGGCCCTTGTGCCTGTTTAGGTTAGTTTAATTCCTGTTTAGATTAGTGCTAATCTTGCGGTTTTTGTCCAGTTTGTAAACCTGAATACTAGAAACCTGAATACTTCGAAAGAGATTGTCCAGTTTGTAAACGAAGTGCATCCAGTTTTTGCCGTAACCCTGTCTACTTTTCTGAACAATCTATGTGGGTGAAATGATGATACCATGCCAAGTTTCAACTTTTTTAGAGTTTATTTGCAGTGCTTTTCAGTTTCCAGGTCATTTAGTTCTCAAAACAAATCATTGAATGCATGAAAAATATCAAATGAAGGCAGAAATGGTTGAAAGTTGATGGCGTCGCTTTGAATGGTGCATACTGAATGCACAAAAAGTCTGGAGTTGTAATAAGTTTAAAAAATGAAATTCCTTTGTAACAGATGAGTTTAATTTCATCAGAAACCTGAATACTTCGAAAGAGATTGTCCAGTTTGTAAACGAAGTGCATCCAGTTTTTGCCGTAACCCTCTCTACTTTTTTGAACAATCTATGTCGGTGAAATGATGATACCATGCCAAGTTTAAAGTTTTTCAGAGTTCATTTTGTAGTGCTTTTCAAAATCCAGGTCATTTAGTTCTCAAAACAAATCATTGAATGCATGAAAAATAGCAAATGAAGGCAGAAATGGTTGAAAGTTGATGGCGTCGCTTTGAATGGTGCATACTGAACGCACAAAAAGTCTGGAGTTGTAATAAGTTAAAAAAAATGAAATGCCTTTGTAACGGATGAGTTTAATTTTGTCAGAAACCTGAATACTTCGAAAGAGATTGTCCAGTTTGTAAATGAAGTGCATCCAGTTTTTGTCGTAACCCTCTCTAATTTTTTGAACAATCTATGTGGGTGAAGTGATGATACCATGCCAAGTTTCAACTTTTTCAGAGTTCATTTTGTAGTTCTTTTCAATTTCCAGGTCATTTAGTTCTGAAAAGAAATCATTGAGTGCATGAAAAATAGCAAATGAAGGCAGAAATGGTTGAAAGTTGATGGCTTCGCTTTGAATGGTGCATACTGAACGCAAAAAATATAAGAGCATTTACATCATGATCTTATATTTTTTTACAGTCTAAATTGTCAATATGATCTTATAACTTCAAAAATACTTTGATCATCAATGATCTTTGTGTGTACAATCTGAATTGTCAATATGAGTCATCAATGATTTATAAACCGATGAAGACTAGTATTGCGGCCACAAATTCTACACATAGAGTTCAATGAAGACCAAGTGCTTGTGATAGTTTGAGAAATAACATATTTAAGGTGGTAAAAGGCTTGTTAGGGGAGCGAGGTGGGACTAAAAACAGCTCGCGATAACCTCATTAGTACCGGTTCGTGGTACGAACCGGCACTAAATGGTGATGGTGGGGCCATAGCCTGACCGCAGGCTGACACAGCCTCTTTAGTACCGGTTCGTGGCATGAACCTTTACTAAAGGTTCGCCACGAACCGGTGCTATTGATCGCCGCCACGAACCGGCACTAATGTACACATTAGTGCCAGCTGAAATTCAAACCGGCACTATTGTGCTTCACAAAAGACCCTTTTTCTACTAGTGAATGAATAAATACTTTGAGTCATAGAGTTTTGTTGTGATGCCATGTTGTATTTACACATATCGAGCATATTGTGTGTATGATTGAAATGCTTGGTATGTGTGGGATCCGACAACCTAGTTGTCTATCCTTGGTAGCCTCTCTTACGGGGAACTGTAGTCTAGTGCTTCCACTGAGCCATGGTAGTCTGCTATAGCCCAGATTACCGGAGTCCTGCTAGCCCAGTTACTACTGCTCCGAAACACTTAGACTGGCCGACATGTGTCTCACCTCGTTCCTATGTCTGTTCCTTCGGGGAAATGTCACGCGGTGACTTCCGGAGTCCTGCTAGCCTGCTATAGCCCAGGTTCCCGGAGTCCTGTTAGCCCAGTTGCTACAGCCCGGATTCACACGCTGATGACCGACACGTTCGATGTTGGGACATGTATGCCTGTCCCCGTAAGCTAGTGCCACTTTGGGTTCACGACTAGTCATGTCGGCCTGGGTTCTCTATCATATGGATGCTAGTGACACTATCATATACATGAGCCAAAAGGCGCAAACGGTCCCGGGCCAGGTAAGGTGGCACCCGTGGAAATACCGTGTGTGAGGCCGCAAAGTGATATGATGTGTTACATGCTAGATCGGTGTGACTTAGAATCGGGGTCCTGACAGCGTTGGTATCAGAGCCTGACTGCCTGTAGGATTACCAAGCCAAACTGGTCGAAGTTGAGTCTAGAAATACTTTAGTTATATAAGGGAATTGATTGTGGAAGGGAACGTAAGGTTCTTTTTACTCCTTTACCTCATGCCCTTCTGATATGAGTCAACCTCTTCTTTTCTAAGGGGATTAAGAAGTAGGCTTTCTCATCTTTCTATCAGGATCACATGTTACTAATCTGTAGATTTACAGGGATGATGGATTCAAGCCTTTGTTCTGTTCCTACTACTTTTGTGTGTTCTTAGTTGGTCTCAGAACATTGATATTGCAATGTTAAGTGGTTATGCCACCATTTTGCAGGATGTCTCAAAACCTTTTGAGCATTTACAACCGTCATGCTGCCCGAGTCATCCCAGGTTTCTAAATAGTTTGATGCATTTGCAATCCCTTCTTTCCGTTCTCGATGTTCCTTTGGGCCAGATTAACTACACTAGTCATCTGTTGAGGTACTCCCTTGCCTTGACATATATGTTGGAGCTAGTATTATGACCCTAGGCATCCTAGAGAACCACCCAGTAATTTTGCAATGCTTTATATTCCTAGTGTGATGATTCTGGCCATCCTTCTCGAAAGCATCCCGTGATGTTATTAGCTAGTAGGCATTCTATTCCTGGGTTCTTGAACCCAAGATTCACTCCACTCACCTCCTGTTGATAGTGATTGCTAGTTCTTTTAGGATATTAGTAACCCTTGCAATAGTCCTCGAGGTCCGTGCTATATCATTCTTCCAATACTATGAACTTCTTATGGCAGTTCTTTTGAACCAAAAGACCACAACTAGAGTGCTCTTGATGAGTTCCCGATTCTATGTTGTGACTCTGCCAGTTCTACCTTTTCTACATGGGTTATCCGGAAGAAAAATGTTGAACTCGTTCGACATACTAATCTATGCATCCACAACTCAGAAAACTGTATGTTCTTTGAGTTGTCCCTCTTTATGTCATTATCTGACCCTTGTCTGTCAATTGATAGTCAAGAGTAGGTGTGCATTCGTTCATTGATGCCTATTATTCTTGTGGTCCGTCAAGCCGTGCTATTTCAGAATGACTAGGAGAAACAAACTCCAGTACCTCCTCCATTTCTAGGATTGGGTCAAAGCAGTTGTATTCCGCAGATCAAAATGACACCCCAGCTTCTGTTTTGTTCTACCTTGGAGTATTACCATCTTTATGTCAAGAATGTCATGGGAATTGCACAACCTCCTATGAACTCTTTATATAGTGATACCTCTCGCCATCATCATTCATTCCTCGGTTCCGTGTTGATATAACTGGTATGCCAACAAGTGAACTGTGATGTGTGCAATCAATACTCCTGGCAACCCGTCGCTTGGTAGTTAATGGACGATAAATCTATTCTTAGGGTGTTGGTTATTGAATCATCATCCTAAGATTTATCGTGCAACCTAGTCCATTTTCCCTAGTGCACTCCTCGATCAATGAGATAGGATTGTGTCAATCTATCACTCTCTTGATCACATCGTCTTTCCCTGAAAAGCAAGATTGTTCTCGAGCTTAGTAACATATCGGTGGTTCGTGATTTTCTGAATATCTTCTTGGAAGTGTTACCAGGTTGTCACCTGACCGCTATGTTGAGTTCGTGATCAAGTTGGTTTCTTGTAAACCACCCGTTCTCCAAGAATCCATGTGGCATATCCCTGAGCTAGTTGATTAAGCTAAACAACAACTTGGAGAGTTGGAAGATAAAAGCTTGTTTGACTTAGATCATTTTAAGGGATATCTTATGTGTGTGTATTGAAGAAAGATGATATCTTCATCGATTGGTCCCTGTGATCAGTTGTTGGACCTATTGTCTTATCAAAACTTTGATTTGAGTGTGGGCTATCCTAAAATCAAATCAGAACCAACGATGTTCGTAATGTTGTCTTATTCGTGGTTGATTCCTCGAGCATACACCATTACATCTTTTGGTCTGACCAATACTATCACATTGTTCACATAATGGTGGAAGTCCAGTGATATGGAAATTCCGATGAGTTGATGTTGAGCCTATCAGCAACATTTTGTCTCCTCCATGATTCATGTTGAACATCCAGCTAGTGTTGGAAACTTGTGTAAGCATTTTCTTCATGCCCCGTTCATGAAGTATATGTTTGGATGAAAGTACTGACTTTCTCTAAGTTCACGTGCAATCGATGCAAGTTGTCACCGTGAGTTCGAGAAAGAATGTTTTTGTTTCCTCTAGTACCATCCC
This sequence comes from Triticum aestivum, assembly GCF_018294505.1. Classification (NCBI taxonomy): domain Eukaryota; kingdom Viridiplantae; phylum Streptophyta; class Magnoliopsida; order Poales; family Poaceae; genus Triticum; species Triticum aestivum. Next base: position 629,630,234 of record NC_057806.1, read on the forward strand.
AAGTTAGTCATAAATGTGCGAGGTATGCTATGGTTTGACAGGCTCGCTACCTCCATTTCCATATGCATCTCTTAGTACACCAAGCCACTGATTGATTTGTTCCAGGAGAAGAAGTTCCTTCTTAAGAGCAAGAATTTTGCAAGGACTTCGCTATCCTCGATGATGGTTCCTAACCTGAACTTGGTAGTGTTTTATTATAAGACTACTATGTGGGCATGTCTATCTGGGACAGCATGTTCACATGTATGTAGCAGAACCAGCTCATGTTTTGGCGCTTGCTATCGTAGTTCATTTCCCGAGAATCTCGCAACATCATCTCATCGATTTTTGTTGCCAATTTTCTTTTTCAGACATGCTATCTGAAATATTCCGCTGCCAACCAGATCTGAATCTCAGGCAAATATGATAGTTAGAACATTTCTAACATTTCCATTTTGTTCCCATCTTGCATCGTCATTGTGACTTTTTTCTATGGTCTGCCTTCTCAGTAATTGCTGTTCAGGACCGTCTTCAAAAGTGGTCCTACCATGGGTCCCATCCATTTCCGATGATAAGAAAAAATCATCCATTGCATTGTCTTCAACAAGGTAGTCCACATCATCCATTTTAGTTTGGGTATGCCATTCTTCTGAACTCCCTCGAACGATCGTTTGTGATTGCCTTAGGCTGGCATAAAAAGTTTCAATGATCTTTATATCAAAAGTAATTCTTTTTGCCACTTAAGGGAATAATCCAACGAGTCACCTTTCCTAAGGTGCCCCGCTAGAGAATCATGGCAATTATTTCCTCGCTACCTTGACACCATCCACCATCTTCTTAAGCATGTAATTGTTGCCCACGAAATCGAAGTTCGTTGTTTGTTCTTCCATCCCTCTTGATGTATGTTTTGTGTCCCAACTCAAGAGATGTTTCCACCTCTCATTCTACGAGTTGATCTTGAGTGCTCGATCTTCGAGAAGATCGATTTCTGTAGAGCTTCTCTGTCTTCATCATGTTGGACAAAGATCTCGAAGGCAAGACGTCAAGATCAATATGATGTAAGGAATCAACATCTTCGAGAAGTGCAACCTATATCGTGAAGATTCTGTTAGCTTTGTGTCTCCTATGTCTTCTTACCTCATGTCCTGAATCTCGGGATGATATTCTTGTTTAGTGGGGGTGAGTTGTCACAACCCTAGTATTTGGTTGCAGATAGTGGCATTGCATCCATGTATCATGTCTAAAGTTATGTGAAATTGAAATGGGGATTGATCCAAACCCTAGCACCAAAATTAAATCAACTAGGTTTAACTAAAAATTGCATTCAATGAACCCACAATGCCTTCATCAATGTTTGATATTTTTGGCAAGGCTTTGAGTCCGAACCAAAAATGGTGAACATTTTTGTGGGATATTTTGGGCACTGAATTTAAATTATTATTGTATTTTGCATTTGGACTTATATTCATAATATATAAGAATATATTTTCAAAAGCCCTGAAATATTTTATGTGCATCTGGAAATGACCAATGTGCAACATAAAAATATTTAGAGGAATCTTTGGCACTAGTTGAAGTCATTTTGATTTCAAACAGTAGCAAATAAATAAAAAGAAAACTGAACAAAATAAAATAGAGCTGAAACTTCACTTGGCTTACCTAGCCTGCTACTGTAGCAGAGGCCCAGCCCACCAGGCACCGTCATGCTCCTGGCGCCAGTCAGCAAGGTGTGTGGGTGACGCGCACGCACGCACGGCACGCCATGCCACCGGGGCGCCTGCCTGCCTCCTCTTGCCAACGAGATGTCACGAGCATCGCGCGGAGCCGTCTCGCTCTTTCTCTCTCTCCCTGAAGCTCTTCCCCCTCCTCTAGTTCTCCCCCCCTCGCTGTTCCCCACCTCACCGAACCGCGCCGCCGTGACCGACGAGCTCCACGACGGCCGCATCCACTCCCTCGCTCCCTCTCCGCATCCCCGAGCTCCGCCACGACCCCGTGGAGCAACACACCCGATGCACGCGACCAGAAGAGGCCCCAGTCGGCCGGAGCATCGTCGTCTTCACCTCTAGTGCCCGGAGATCGACTCCGTTGATTTGCCTCATCCAAAGCATCCACGAGGCCACTGACCTACCCTGCCGCATCCCTGTGAGCTCCTGCTCCTTCCCATTGCTCATCCCCTCCGTTTCCGTGCCCTAGCTGCCTCTCCCATCATGGCCGTAAGCTTCTCGCCGCCGGCCATGAGGTCGCCGCCAAAGCCCGAACCAGCCGCTCCCGCACGCGTCATTGTTCCCCTTGCCTCTCCAGGAGCCTGTAGCCACCACTGGAGCTTCCCCACGTGCCTTATAGCCACCGCCCGAGCTCACCCGAGCTCCAGCCGCCGCCGTGAGCTCGTCTCCGGCGAGTACAACACACCACAGCCGCTACTGCTTGCTCCGTTGGATGCGGATGAGCACCAGCTCCACGCAGAGTCCCTCCACCACTCGTTCGGTCGCCGGAGGAGCAAACCCGACGCGCTTCGCCGTCTCTGGCTTCACCGGCGACGAGCCGTCGGCCTAATTCCGGTTTAGATAGTACTAATGACCCTGCTAAACACCCCCAGAGCCACTGCCATGTGGGCCCTTGTGCCTATTTAGGTTAGTTTAATTCCTGTTTAGATTAGTGCTAATCTTGCAGACCCACATGTCAGCTTAGACTTTGACCAAGTCAGCGTTGACCGGACCCAAACCAGCCCTGAGTCACTGACCAGTGGGCCCCACTGGTCAGGTTTGACCTGGACCAGCCCAGTTGACCTGCTGACGCCAGGCTTACATCATTATGACCTCATAATCATTTTCTGGTGATTTTATATTTCAGAAATGAATTATAAATACAGAAAATTGTTTAAACTTCTAAAAATCATAGAAAATAAACCGTAACTCCAAATGATATAGTTTATATATGAAAAATTATTAGAAAAATTCAAAGAATCTGAATATGGCATTTTCATGCATGTTTGAACAGGTTAACCTCACTGAATAGGACAATTCAAGATTATGGAATAAATGGTAATTAGTTTTGGAGTTGGAATTTGCTATAGGTTTGAATTCCAATTCAATTAATATGACTAACTGTTGCACTAGGTCAATTCAGTACCTTAATATGACATATCATTCATATGAATGTGCATTGCATTGATTGTGGTTCCTTTTGTCTTTGTCGGTGGTTGCTCCCTCTTAGTCGACGATGTTTCTGACGACGTGATCGATGACACCGATGAAGAGCTATACTATCTCCAGAAGTGCCAGGCAAGCACCCCCCCTTGTTCATCCCAATACAATCCCACTCTCTCGCTCCTGCTCTCTTTTATTGCATTAGGACAACAATGATTCAACTGTTACATGCTGCGGTAGTTGAACCCCTCTCCTCTGCATGACCTGTCATTGCCACAGTAGATAGATGAAACCCACTAGCATGAGTAGGAGTTGTTTGAGCCCTGATGTGCCTACTCATACATGCTTGTTTGTCATGCCTGCTACTGCTTAGAGTTGAGTCAGGGCTGATTCATTGGGGATGAACTGGAATGTGTGAACATGTCCTACTATTGAGAGCTAAGTGTGTGAACATGATTTGGTAGAGGTATCGATGAGAGGCCATGTAGGAGTACATGGTGGGTTGTCTCATTGAAGCCGTCCTTAGGAACTGAGTTTTGTGTTTGTGATCCATGAACAGCTACTACCACGCGTTGGGCCCAAAACGAATAGACCCTCTCGACTTATTAACTGCCCCTGTCCTCTGTCCAGGAGTTGCAAGTAGTTTCTGGTGTTTGTAGTATGCTGGAGGCCGTGCACAGCGCTGACCCGAGGGGTGGGCTATGATGCGGTAGGCACGTGGCACGGTGTACCGGGTCGCCCGTTTGGTGTCTCGGGAACCCTGCACACAACTTTCGGGGCCGTAAGTGGAAACCTCAGCCAGACTCCCTTCGGATGGAACCTGAATAGGTGATAAACCTGGACTAGGGATTTGTGTGGTTAGTCAGGTTGTGGTCGACAGCCTCGCTGGGCTTCCGCTTGAAGGTTGCCGAGTACATGTCGTGTAAATGGCTATAAGTGGTGAGAGCGTGTGTGAAGAAGTACACCCCTGCAGGGTTAACATCATCTATTCGAATAGCCGTGTCTGCAGTTAAGGACTTCTGGGTTGCCTGTATAGTTCATAAATAACTTGAAGTGGATACTCTAAAACTCGCAAGATAAGCATGAGTGCTATGGATGGCGTTCTCGTAGGTAGACGGGAGCGGATCCATAGTGGTGTATTGGTATGGTGAATATGTGGACTCGTGTGCGCCACCTCAAATAGTTACTTGCAGTCGTAGTTCAGGATAGCCACCGAGTCAAAGCTAGCTTGCTGCTGTCAAACTACACCACCCGTTTGTTGATACCGATGCATATGGAGTTAGTTCTGATGTAAGTCTTGCTGGGTACATTTGTACTTACGTTTGCTTATTTTATGTTTTGTAGAGAGACTCCAGTCTCACTAGTAGTTCGGCGTGGACTTCGACATTTAGCTTGTTACCTCAGCTATGATCTTGTACCCTTGGGAGGGTCTTGTAGATAGTCAGGCTTCTTAGCCTTTTTCATTTGTAGTTGTCTGCACTCAGACATGTTTATGCTTCCGCTTGATGCTTGTATGCTCTGTATGTTGGGTCATGAAACCCATGTTTGTAAATCTTGGCTCCTCGGAGCCTAATGAATAAATACTTTGAGTCATAGAGTTTTGTTGTGATGCCATGTTGTATTTACACATATTGAGCATATTGTGGGTATGATTGGAATGCTTGGTAGCCTCTCTTATGGGGAAATGTAGTCTAGTGCTTTCACTGAGCCATGGTAGTCTGCTACAGCCCGGATTACCGGAGTCTTGCTAGCCCAGTTACTACTGCTTCGGAACACTTAGACTGGCCGGCATGTGTCTCACCTCGTTCCTGTGTCTGTCCCTTCGGGGAAATATCACGCGGTGACTTCCGGAGTCCTGCTAGCCTGCTACAGCCCGGGTTCCCGGAGTCCTGTTAGCGCAGTTGCTACAGCCCGTATTTACACGCTGATGACCGACACATTCGATGTTGGGACATGTATGCCTGTCCCCGTAAGCTAGTGCCACTTTGGGTTCACGACTAGTCATGTCAGCCCGGGTTCTCTGTCATATGGATGCTAGCGACACTATCATATACGTGAGCCAAAAGGCGCAAACGGTCCCAGGCTAGGTAAGGTGGCACCTGTGGAAATACCATGCGTGAGGCCGCAAAGTTACATGCTAGATCGGTGTGACTTAGAATCGGGGTCCTGACACAAGCAATCATGAAGGTACATACGGCTTTATTGTGTTTTAGAGTCAATCATGCATGGATTGAGAATTTGGATAGACATATACAAGAGTTCTTTAAATGTTGCAATGTACACTCATGCATACATATACTATCATACTCCAGTAGCTGTTAGAGAGAGACTGCATCCTTATGTACAACGATATGTGCATGCAAGGGGTGCATTGGCTGGCCATTATTGTGCTCATGATTTTTACACCAATGGAATACAACCATCAACATGAGTACTTGTATCCATTATCCAGTGAGAAGAGAATACAATAAATAAACAAAAATACTTTGTCTATATAACATTACGCATCAAGGCATGTCCCACGTTCATGAAACATATCATATATAACATCTGGAACTATAAAAGCAAGTCAATCATGGTACTTTTCCATTGATTGTTATTTCACCACACACAAGCTGCTAGATAGACTTTGCTGCTGTATTCAGTAAAATATTCCACTTTTCCATGGATTGTTAGTGTAGAAGTGCATGCTCTAGCCAATACAATCAAAAGACCAATCTGATGGAAGAGACTAGGCAGCACATTATACGTCAACACTCCCCCTCACGTGTGGCTCTCTCAGGCCTAAACGTGGACCGAAAGTGGGCTGCAATTTAATTGCGCCGGCCGGGTCTTGAACTCAAGACCTCTTGGCTCCGAGCATGCTTTAGCCAATACAACCAAAAGACCGATCTGATGGAAGAGACCAGGTAGCACATTATATGTCAACAGTTAGCAAGCTGCTGCTAGAAAACCTATTCCATAGACAAGCTGCTGCGACAGGCTGATATTCCATGGATCAATCATGTTGCTACCAAGCTGCTGCTAGACAAACTAAATAAGGAAAATCTTACACTACTGCAGGATGCTGCTAACGCGACACTACGATCCGAGACCCTTCGATGAAACTATGTGCGATGCAATAATCGCAAACGGTGGTGTAAAAAAACCGTCAAAAAAGGTGCAAAACGTTTGCGATGGAGGATGTATCAAACATAGTTTAGATTTTAGTTGCGTGTGTGATGTAGGGCATACAGTTTAGTTCAATTAACTATTTGCGATGAGGAGGAACAAAAGAAATGGGTAGCCAGATGAAGGTGTGTGCGATTTACAGCATACGGTTCATTCGGATGAAATGTTTGTGATTAGGCAACACAAAATAAAATGGTTAGCCAAATCAAGGTGTGTAAGATATACGGCAGACGGTTCACTAGGATGAACTATTTGCATTGAGACAAGAGAACAAAAACTGTTCAACTTAACAAGATGTGTGTGATACGCAGCAGGCAAACAGGCCTGTAATCGGAAACATGTGCAAAGACCGATAACAACACAGACGATTGCTGCTAACAATCCGTGTGTGTTGTGAGCAAAGATTGCTGGTATACAATTGTGAGTGATAGATGAAAACATCACCAACGGGTTCCATTGTTTAGTCCGTGTGCAATGTGATTTTCTTTGTCCGCACAACATCTACGCTATGTCTACAGAGCATCAACATATATACTTAAAAAGACAGCATTGCATAACCAAATTAAGAATACATTTACACAAGTGACTACACACATAACATTTTCACACACCAAAGTAAGCAATTACATGCATACTAAACTAGGAGAAATGATGATCTAGTCATCTACTTATTGTTGCTACGACGCTTGCCATTGCTCTGCTTCTGGCTGGATCCCTGGACGTTTTGGGGAAGGAGGCACTTCCTCATGTCAACAATCCGCCTGTACATGTCGTAGCTCGTCTATGCCTCCTTGGCCGCGTACACGACGTGAGCTTTGTCAAGTTTCTCCATCCAGGCCAAGTGCCAGCCACGCTTGTCCTTGTTGCATGAATCCTTCATCTCTCTGTAGTAGGGGTTGATGATGGCCTCGGCAAGGTGAACCTGTTGGGGAACGTAGTATTTAAATTTTTTGCCTACGATCACGCAAGATCTATCTAGGAGAAGCGTAGCAACGAGCGGGGAGAGTGTGTCCACGTACCCTCGTAGACTGAAAGCAGAAGCGTTTAGTAACGTGGTTGATGTAGTCGAACGTCTTCGCGATCCAACTAATCAAGTACCAAATGCACGACACCTCCGCGATCTGCACACGTTCAACTCGGTGACGTCCCTCGTACTCTTGATCCAGCTGAGGCCGAGGGAGAGTTTCGTCAGCACGATAGCGTGGTCACAGTGATGACGAAGTTATCGGCACAAGGCTTCGCCTAAGCACTATGACGATATGAACGAGGTGTGTAACTGTGGAGGGGGGCATCGCACACGGCTAAAGAGATTGTCTGTTGTGTTTTGGGGTGCTCCCCTGGCCACGTATATAAAGGAGGGAGGAGGAGGAGGCTGACCTAGGAGAAGCGCGCCTATAGGGGGAGTCCAGCTAGGATTCCCAATCCTAGTTGGAGTCCCCTTCCTTTTCCAAGTTTGGAGAGAGGGAAGGAGTAGGAGAGGGAGAAGGAAAAAGAGGGGGGGTGCCCCCTCCCAAGTCCAATTCGGACTTTCCATTGGGGGCGAGGGGGCGCACGGCCACCCCTTGAGGCCCTTCTCTCCTTTCCCGTATGGCCCATTAAGGCGCACTACTTCCCCCGGCGAATTCCCGTAACTCTCCGGTACTTCGAAAAATACCCGAATCACTCGGAACCTTTCCGATGTCCGAATATAGCCTTCCAATATATCGATCTCTATGTCTCAACCATTTCGAGACTCCTCGTCATTTTCGTGATCTCATACGGGACTCTGAACAACCTTTGGTACATCAAATCACATAACACATAATACAAATCGTCATCGAATGTTAACGTGTGGACCTATGGGTTCGAGAACTATGTAGACATGACCGAGACACATCTCCAGTCAATAAACAATAGCGGAACCTAGATGCTCAAATTGGCTCCTACATATTCTATGAAGATCTTTATCGGTCAAACCGCATAACAACATACGTTGTTCCCATTGTCATCGGTATGTTACTTACCCAAGATTCGATCGTCGGTATCACCATACCTAGTTTAACCTTGTTACTGGCAAGTCTATTTACTCGTTCCTTAATGCATCATTGTGAAGCCCCCAATTCGACCGTACACTAATCATACACGCAAATGTGTACTATGAAGATCAGGGACTCACGGGAAGATATCACAACACAACTCTAGACACAAATAAAATAATACAAGCTTCATATTACAAGCCAGAGGCCTTGAGGGCTCGAATACATAGCTCGACACACAAGCGTCAGCGGAAGCAACAATATCTAAGTACATACATAAGTTAAACAAGGATGCCTTAAGAAGGCTAGCACCAATGCAACACCATCGAAGAGGCAAGGCCTCCTGCCTGGGACCTCCTAACTACTCCTGGTCTTCGGCGGCCTCCACGTAGTAGTATCTGTTGGTGATGGCATCTGGCTCCAGGGATCCACCATCTGGTTGCAATAACTAGAAAGAAGAAAGAAGGGGGGAAAAGGGAAGAAAAGCAAGCATGAGTACTCATCCAAAGTACTCGCAAGCATCAGATCTATACTAAGTATGCATTGGTATCAAAAGGAAAGGCTGTATCTGTGGACTGAGCTGCAGAATGCCAGAATAGAGGGGAAGGCCTAGCCTATCAAAGACTAGCATCTTCAAGCAGATCCAAGCATCTTGCATCATGTAGAAGAGTAAAGAATAGCAGTTTAATTAACAAACATGTTGTAGCAATAATGCCCAGAGATCCTTCCTCGACTCCCTGCGAGAAAGCAATCCCGGAGCCACATATCTTAAGTATCCATTTCTAGTTGTATTAGATCAAGATATAAGTCTAAACGTCCATAACCGTGGACACGGTATTCGAATAAAGATATTCCCTGTAGGGGTGCACCACGTTTTCCAACATGCTTGATCACTCTGGCCGGACACACTTTTCTGTGTCAATGCCTGGGCTCGGAAGATCAGCACGTCATAGCCCTACCTAGGCTTAGCAGAGAGGTCCCCGCCGGTCTACATCCTAAGCACTCCAGGGTTTGGGCCCATCGCCCGTTGCACTCCGGATCGTTGCGCGTAGGGCGATCCAGGCCACCTCCACTAGGGCGCCGACCAGGCCGTGCTGCAATGCTGAACTGGACGTCTGACAAAGCTTCGGCCGATACTGCGACATCGAGGCCCATACCTATTCTCGCGTGGTGGTTAGTGCGTAAAGGCCAAAGGCCAACTCAGAACAAATACCCAAACCATAGTGTATTATTAACTCGCGGAGATGAGCAGAGACTCATGATAATGTGACCCCGTCGCCCCGTCTCGAGGAAATACGGCAAGGGCAAGCCCAGCCCACTCGAGGGCTGCCTGACTTCCCGGCCGTGCCTCGTAACCATCTTGCGGGTGCTCTCCGGGCCCGCCCGACTTTCCCAACGGTCTCAAGTAATGCCAAGGTCACCGTGTGTCCAAACATCAAGGGGAAAACCCAAGGAATCACCCTCGGAGGATTCCACTCGATGTAATCATCAAGGTGAACATAAGAGGAACCACCCTCGAGGTTCACACTTGAGGGGTTGCACGGCCGAGCCGTATCGGGAATGGTGAAGGAGGAAATCACCCTCGATGACCACGACCGAATAGCTACACTACAGAATTATCATCAGGAGTGCGTTATGAGGAATCACCCTCGACACTCGGTAGTAGCTCTACAGAGTCGAGCAACTAAAGGGGCGTGATGTGATGTGCGGTGTCGGGCTCTGGTCGTTAATTATGTAGCTTGAGTAGTCGATGATGTCGGGTGGGGGTCACTGATGGATCACTAACCAACCTATACTAAGCAGTTTAGGATAAGCAGGTAAGGTACAACAGCAGGTACAAAAGCAGGCTATGCATCAGAATAGGAGCAATCAATAACAGTAGAAAAATCTAATGCAAGCATGAGAGAATGGAATGGGCGATATCGGGATGATCAAAGGGGGGGCTTGCCTGGTTGCTCAAACAAGAAGAAGGGGTCGTCCTCGACGTAGTCGATCACAGCGGCAGTCTCGGGGTCTACCAGAGAGAAGAGGGGGGGAGAAATAGTAAATACAAGCATCCAGTTGCAGCACTAAGCATGACATGATGATACGCGGTGTTAGGCGTGTTCTAACGCGGCGTTACACGATACCGTGGAAGGGGGGAAACATTCAGGAAAGTTTTCCCGAAGTTTGCATTTTTCGGACAGATGAAACAGAGGGAAAAGGTTGCATGTTCAGGTAGTTAGGGGCATTTTGTGGAAGAACGGATCGCGTATTCGGATTCCACTCATCGTTCAGAGCAACTTTGATGTATAAAACTTTTTCATGTGACTTTCGGATAATTTTCTATGATATTTCAAAGTATTAAACATTATTATGAAATTATTATTAATTCGAAAATAATTAACAAATTGCTACGGGTACCCAGCTCTGTGTACACAGAGGCTGACAATGGGCCCTAGGGGGGTCCAGTCAGCTGGTACAGTCAGCAGTTTAACCAGTCAAAGCTTACTGGTCAATTGGCTCACACGGGCCCACATGACATTGACTGTTAAACTAATCTAGCAGTTAATTAGGTAATTATGCTAATTAAGTTAAGTTAATTAAGATAATTAACTCAATTACTAATTAATTAAATAATTATTTTTATTATTTTTATTTCTATTTACATTTTCATTTCTTTTAACAGGGGCATGGGCCCCCCTGGTCAGTGGCACAAGGCCAGGGGCTGTGTAGCCCAGGAGCGGGCGCCGCGGCACCCAGAGGGGCACTGGCGGGCACGACACCGACGGGGGACAGGGCAAGGTCAGGCCGGGGCAGCAGGGGCCGTCGCCGGACGATGGCAGCCGAAGCGGGGACTGCGGGGTGGCGTCAGCTCCAGTAGCAGTTCGGGAGCAGGAGCAACAGCTTGCGGTAGCAACGGCGCGGGCGGAATAGAGCCGTGACGAGGCCAGGGCATGCACGCGCCGCAGTAGTCACGTGGTGCAAGGCCGACGCGAGGCTGCGGTCGTGCGGGGAGCTGCGGTTGCCGGCACGGGCAGCGTGGGTGAGCGACGCAACAAGGGCCGGAGACACGGGCGAACGAGGAGGGAGGTGCGGTGAGCGCGCACGGGCGCGGCCAGAGCGTGCTGACCGCGGGCGGGGACGGCGGTGACCATGGCGACCCAGGGAGAAAGGGGGGAGATGGGGAGGTTCTCACACAGAGCTGTAGGGAGGTGGCAGAGTGCTTGGGGAGGGTCGAGGTGGACGGAGCGCTTAGGCGACGCCGATGAGGTGGTGGTGAGCGGCGTCGGCGTGGCACCAGGTCCCGGGGCGCCGCGGGGTCAAGCCCCTGATTCATCTCAGGTCGAAGGGGCGGGCGCCGTGCGGGAGGTGACGTGAGGCGGGCGACGGCGTCGGGCGGAGCGGTCGGTGTCGAGGGGCGAGCGGGGCGACGCGGGCGGGGTCAAGGTCACTGCCCCGATCCACCATCCAGATCGGGTGGGTGAGGGGAGACGGGAGGAAGTGGGGAAAGTGGGGGATTAGGTCACGGGAAGGGGGGGGGGGTTAAGGAGGCAACGGGGTGGGCCGGCCTGTCTGGGTGGCCGACTGGGCCAATTTGTGTTAGGTGGGCCAAGTGGCCCGGTAGGCTAGTTCCTCTTTTTTTAAAGGTTTTCTGCTTTCAATTCCTTTTAAAACCAAAACAGACTTATAAAATATAAAACACGTTCCTAAATTAGTATAATAAGTATAGGCCACTGCCACAATTAGTTTAGTGTTTAAATAAAATAGTTTGGCATTTTTTATAATTTAAATAGCATTTAAATTATTGTTTAGACAACAATTTTAATTACTTAGGGCATTTAAACACTTTGCAAAAATGTGGGTTCAACATGAAAAATAATCAGAGATTATTTTCCACACTTGAACATTTTAGATTTGACATTTGAAAACTTTTATAGTTTGACTTGATTTTGAATTTTGAATTCAAACGGGATTGGATCAATGCGAGTTATCAACAGTAACTATGGTGACGTGGCATCATTAGTAGAGGGCTACTGTAGTTTGATTACCCGGGCATCACAATCATCCTGCAACTAACTCATTAGTCACATTGCTTGCAAGGCTTATAGTGATGTGCATTACCGAGAGGGCCCAGAGATACCTCTCCGACAATCGGAGTGACAAATCCTAATTTTGATCTATGCCTACCCAATAAATACCTTCGGAGACACCTATAGAGCATCTTTATAATCACCCATTTATGTTGTGACGTTTGATAGCACACAAAGTGTTCCTCCGGTATTCAGGAGTTGCATAATCTCATACTCTGAGGAACATGTATAAGTCATGAAGAAAGCAATACAATGAAACTGTAACGATCAAAATGCTAAGCTAACGAATGGGTCTTGTCCATCAAATCATTCTCCTAATGATGTGATCCCGTTCATAAAATGACAAAACATGTCTATGGTTAGGAAACATAACCATCTTTGATAAACGAGCTAGTCAAGTAGAGGCATACTAGGGAGACTTATGTTTTGTCTATGTATTCACACATGTGCTAAGTATCTGGTTAATACAATTCTAGCGTGAATAATCAACATTTATCATGAAATAAGGAAATAAATAATAACTTTATTATTGCCTCTAGGGCATATTTCCTTCAGTCTCCCACTTGCACCAGAGTCAATAATATAGTTCATATCGCCATGTGATTTAACATCAATAGTTCACATCACCATGTGATTGTCACCCATAGTTCACATCGCCATGTGACCACCACTCAAAAGGTTTACTAGTGTTAATAATCTAGTTCACATCGCTATGTGATTAACACCAAAAGAGTACTAAGGTGTGATCATGTTTTACTTGTGAGAGAAGTTTAGTCAATGGGTCTGCCACATTCAGAGCCGTATGTATTTTGCAAATTTTCTATGTCTACAATGCTCTGCATGGAGCTACTTTAGCTAACTGCTCCCACTTTCAATATGTATCTAGATCGTGACTCAAAGTCATCCAAATCGGTGTCAAAGTTTGCATGAACGTAACACTTTACGATGAACTCTTTATCACCTCCATAACCGAGAAATATTTCCTTATTTCACTAAGGATAATTTTGACCGTTGTCCAGTGATCCACTCCTGGATCACTATTGTACCCTCTTTCAAAACTCATGGTGAGGTACACAGTAGGTCTGGTAGATAGCATAGCATACTTTATAGAACCTATGACTGTGGCATAGGGAATGACTTTTCATTCTCTTTCTATTTCCTGCTGTGGTCGGGTTTTGAGTCTTTACTCAACTTCACACCTTTCAACACAGGCAAGAACTCCTTCTTTGACTGTTCCATTTTGAACTACTTCAAAATCTTGTCAATGTATGTAATCATTGAAAAACCTATCAAGCGTCTTGATCTATCTTTATAGATCTTGATGCTCAATATGTAAGTAGCTTTCACCGAGGTCTTTCTTTGAAAAACTCCTTTCAAACACTCCTTTATGCTTTGCAGAAAATTCTACATCATTTTTGATCAAACATATGTCATTCACATATACTTATCAGAAAGGTTGTAGTGCTCCCACTCACTTTCTTGTAAATACAGGCTTCATCGCAAGTCTGTATAAAACTATATGCTTTGATCAACTCTATTATTGCCTCTAGGGCATATTTCCTTCAGTCTCCCACTTGCACTAGAGTCAATAATATAGTTCACATCGCTATGTGATTTAACACCAATATTTCACATCACCATGTGATTAATACCCAAAGGGTTTACTACAGTCAATAATCTAGTTCACATCGCCATGTGATTAACACCCAAAGAGTACTAAGGTGTGATCATATGTTTCTTGTGAGACATGTTTAGTCAATGGGTCTGCCACATTCAGATCCGTATGTATTTTGCAAATTTTTATGTCTACAATGCTCTACACGTAGCTACTCTAGCTAATTGCTCCCACTTTAAATATGTATCTAGATTGAGACTTAGAGTCATCTGGATCGGTGTAAAAGCTTGCATCGACGTAACTCTTTACGACGAACTCTTTGTCACCTCCATAACCGAGAAATATTTCCTTATTACACTAAGGATAATTTTGACCGCTGTCCAGTGATCTACTCCTATATCACTATTGTAATCCCTTTCCAAACTCAGAACAGGGTATACAATAGGTCTGGTATACAACATGCCATACTTTATAGAACCTATGGCTGAGGCATAGGGAATGACATTCATTCTCTTTCCATCTTCTGCCGTGGTCGGGCTATGAGTCTTACTCAACTTCACACCTTGCAACACAGGCAAGAACTTCTTATTTGACTATTCCATTTTGAACTACTTCAAAAACTTGTCAAGGTATGTACTCATTGAAAAAACTTATCAAGCGTCTTGATCTATCTCTGTAGATCTTGATGCTTCACCGTTTCCATTCCACAGCTGTAAAAGTTCTTCAACTAATGGCCTTAGGTACACATCAATGTTGTTGTCAGGTTGCTTAGGGCCTTGGATGAGAATTGGCATCATAATGAACTTCCACTTCATGCACATCCAAGGAGGAGGGTTATACATACATAGAGTCACGGGCTCGGTGTTGTGATTGCTGCTCTGCTCCCCGAAAGGATTAATGCCATCCACGCTTAAAGCAAACCATATGTTCCAGCTTGGGTGACCTGCAAACTCAGCCCAGTACTTTCTCTCGATTTTTCTCCACTGCGACCCGTCAGTCGGTGCTCTCAACTTCCCGTCTTTCTTATGGTCCTCACTGTGCGATCGCATCAACTTGGCATGCTCTTTGTTTCTGAACAGTCGTTTCAACCGCGGTATTATAGGAGAATACCACATCACCTTTGCAGGAACCCTCTTCCTGCGGGGGTCGCCATCAACATCACCAGGGTCATCTCGTCCGATCTTATACCGCAATGCACCGCATACCGGGCATGCGTTCAAATCCTCGTACGCACCGCGGTAGAGGATGCAGTCATCAGAGCATGCATGTATCTTATGCACCTCCAATCCTAGAGGGCATACGACCTTCTTTGCTGAGTACGTACTATCGGGAAATTCGTTATCCTTTGGAAGCTTCTTCTTCAATATTTTCAGTAGCTTCTCAAATCCTTTGTCAAGCATAGGATTCTCTGCCTTCCATTGCAGCAATTCCAGTATGGTACCGTGCTTTGTGTTTCCATCTTTGCAATTGGGGTACAACCCTTTTTTGTGATCCTCTAACATGCGATCGAACTTCAGCTTCTCCTTTTGACTTTTGCATTGTGTCCTTGCATCGACATTGACCTGGCGGAGATCATCATCATCGGGCACATCGTCTGGTTCCTCTTGATCTTCAGCAGCTTCCCCCATTGCAGCATCACCGTATTCAGGGGGCACAGAGTTTTCATCGTCCTCTTTTTCTTTGCTATCTTCCATCATAACCCCTATTTCTCCGTGCTTCGTCCAAACATTATAGTGTGGCATGAAACCCTTATAAAGCAGGTGGGTGTGAAGGATTTTCTGGTTAGAGTAAGACCTCGTATTCCCACAATTAGTGCATGGACAACACATAAAACCATTCTGCTTGTTTGCCTCAGCCACTTCGAGAAAATTATGCACGCCCTTACTGTACTCGGAGGTGTGTCTATCACCGTACATCCATTGTCGGTTCATCTGCGTGCATTATATATAATTATGTGTCTCAAAAGTAAGAAAATTAGACAAGTATCTATCTAAAGTAAGATTTTTTTTCTTTCAGAAAGAAGATAAGAACAAGAGGCTCACCATGGTGGTGCCGGTGACGAGATCGGCGCGGGCGATCGATGGTGGTGAAGACGGGGACGGGGCATGACGGACCGCTAAACCTAGACAAATCTTGGAAAAAATGGAGCTCGGAGGTCGAGCTTCGAGAGGAGAAAGCTTAACTAGTGTGGCTCGGGCATTTCATTGAACACCTCATGTGCATAGGAGGTGAGCTAGAGCACCCAAATGCCCTCCCCTCGCCGGCCAGCAAAAAATAGAGCACTGTGGAGTTGAAAAGCACATCCTTCCGTCCCAGTTTGAGCCATGAACTGGGACTAAAGCCCATCCTTCCATACCGGTTCATGGCTGGAACCGGGACTAAAGCCCATCCTTCCGTCCCAGTTTGAGCCATGAATCGAGACCAATGCATGTGGGCTAGGTGTGAGTCCCATTGGTCCCGGATCATGCCTAGAACCGGGACAAATGGGTCCAGACGAACCGGGACCAATGCCCACGAGGCCCCGGCTGGCCCCCTGGGCTCACGAACCTGGACGAATGCTCGCATTGGTCCCGGTTCATGGCACAACCGAGACTAATGGGCTGGCCAGGCCTCAACCAAAGCCCTGTTTTCTACTAGTGATGATGTTTGATGGGCCGGCTCGTACTTGGTTGAAAGGGCTGCCCGCTAACTCCATTAGATCATGGCCGGAGTTGAAAAGACGTTTCATCCAAAATTTTAAAGACACATGCAAGGAGCCCATGTCAATACTGGATTTAGACTCTTGTGTCCAAAGCGAGGGCGAGTCGACAACCAATTGGGTGCGCCGGATCTCAGCTGTTATACATTCATCAGACAGTATTAATGCTGGTTCAACAGTCCTGATGTTGGAAAAGAATTGACGTTTGCTTCCCCATAAACAAAAATTGGGGTGGATTAAATGCCATTGCAATGACATGGGGGAGCTCATGGCGTCTCTTCTCAAATATGCCGACTCTGATAGCACTAAAGACCCTGACTCTGATGAGGAGAAGGCTGGTAAGGGGAAGAAGAGTGGCAGTGCGAAGGGACAACAGCATAACACGGCGGGTCACGGTGGCAATGGTAAACGCAAGGCTGAGGGCGGTTTAAACTTTGTGGCCAACACCAATACGCAAAACAATAGTCAGTGTCAGAAGGAAAAGCCACCCCGACTTGGCGGGCCCAAGTTCAACCTTGAGGCGATGATGAACCAGCCTTGCCCAAAGCACGGTATGCAAGAGAAGCCGGTCAGTCATCTATGGAAGGATTGCTTCATCTTGAGGGCGTATAGAAACTCCAATTTTTTCCAGAACAATCACGGCCCGAATGGCGGACCAGGATCCAGCTCTCACGGGCCTGGCTTTGGTGGAGGCGGCTCAAGTTCTGGTTTCCAGGGCCATGGCAATCAAGGTGGTTTAAGTCAGCAGTATGGTTAAGGGAATCAACAGGAGCAATCTGGTTATTAGAGTAACCTGAAGCAGCTAAATAGTGGACCATATCATGTGTTCACCACGAGTTTATGCAAACAAGATCAGAAGATTCATAAAAGGGTGGTGAACGCAGTTGAGCCAGCGTTTCCCTGTTACCTGCGATGGTCTGAACATCCTATTCTTTGGAGCTGGGAGGATCACCCGCCCCCGGTTGACAATACAGGTCAGTTGGTTTTGTTGGTTGCACCTGTCGGATTTCGGGTTCCGGCAAAACCCTTGAGGTTCGAACTCTAGGGTGCGCACAAAGATCTCTCTTCCCTCTCTAGCTCTCGCCCTTACCATGATCTCAAGGCCTAGCTCGTCGAGCCCACAGAACAAAGAGACACACGGTTTATACTGGTTTGGGCCACCGATGTGGTGTAACACCCTACTCCATTGTGGTGGTGGTGGATTGCCTCTTGGGCCGAGGATGAACAATTACAAGGGAAGAATAGCCTCCTGAGGAGAGGTGTTTTTGTGCTTGGTGGGTTTGTGTGGGTGAGGAGCAGAGCTAGATCTGATGATTCCTCCTCTAGATGAGATGCTCTCTACATTGGTGGCTAGTCCTATTTATAGAGGCCCTGGTCCTCTTCCCAAATATTAAGCGGGAAGGGATCCAACAAAGGCCAAATTTGAAGGGAGACAACTAGTACAAGTTATCCTGACTAAAGGTGGTCTTCGCCTGCCAAAGGCTCTGGTTGAGACGTCGTCCTGGGTTCCATGTTGACCTCCGTCCTACCGTCCTGTCGTTCTTGGTCTTGTTGCATTGATATGGAAACGTTTGCCTGATGCCTCGGGACTCCTCGCCCGCGCTTGCCTCTTTAGCACCAAAGAAGAAACAAGGACACTGCTCGCGCTGGCGCTCGCCTGGCCTCAGTCGTCATGGCTTGCATCATAGGAACCTTGCGAGGTGCCCCTTACCTTGATCTCTCCGCCCCTCGCGAGCCAGCCTGCTGAGGCCGCCCCTGAGGAGGTCTTGCATCGTTCGCCTTGTGAGGCTTGGCCCCTCGCGAGGGTCTTGAGTGTTTGCTAGTGAAGATGGGCCATACAGGGCCGTAGGTAGAGCCATGCGGTGAGCCGCAGGTAGGCAAGTCTGGGGACCCCCGTTCCTTGGACGCCGACAAAAGCCCCAGGGCCCAAGGCGCGCTTGGACTTGGCTTCGAGGCGAAGACAAGGGGCAAGTGCGGAGAGCCGCGGGCCCCCACAGCCTGCGGCCTTGGTTGATGCATGGTGGTTGATGGGACGTGGGCGTCTTCGCTTCCCCACGCAGCCTCGGCAACTGCCCAACTTGACGAGTCCTTCGCTCGCTTCTTCTTCCTTGCTTCATTGCCAGCCCCGACTCCCATGGCACCGATTCGGAGGTTCTCGGCTGCGGAGAAGGGAAAAACCCCTCACGACGATGCCGGGCCACTTCCGCCGAAGAAGAGGCTGGTGAAGGAAATATGCCCTAGAGGCTATAATAAAGTGATTATTTATATTTACTTATATCATGATAAATGTTTATTATTCATGCTAGAATTGTATTAACCGGAAACTTAGTACATGTGTGGATATATAGACAAAACAATGTGTCACTAGTATGCCTCTACTTGACTAGCTCATTGAATCAAAGATGGTTAAGTTTCCTAGCCATAGACATGAGTTGTCACTTGATTAATGGGATCACATCATTAGAGAATGATGTGATTGACTTGACCCATTCCGTTAGCTTAGCACTTGATCGTTTAGTATATTACTATTGCTTTCTTCATGACTTATACATGTTCTAATGACTATGAGATTATGCAACTCCCGAATACCGAAGGAACACTTTGTGTGCTACCAAACATCACAACGTAACTGGGTGATTATAAAGGTGCTCTACAGGTGTCTCCGACGGTACTTGTTGAGTTGGCATAGATCGAGATTAGGATTTGTCACACCGAATGTCGAAGAGGTATCTCTGGGCCCTCTCGGTAATGCACATCACTATAATCCTTGCAAGCATTGCAACCAATGAGTTAGTTGCGGGCTGATGCATGACGGAACAAGTAAAGAGACTTGCCGATAACGAGATTGAACTAGGTATTGAGATACCGATGATCGAATCTCAGGCAAGTAACATACCGATGACAAAGGGAACAACGTATAGTGTTGTGAGGTTTGACTGATAAAGATCTTCGTAGAATATGTAGGAACCAATATGAGCATCCATGTTCCGCTATTGGTTATTGACCGGAGACGTGTCTCGGTCATGTCTACATAGTTCTCGAACCCGTAGGGTTTGCACGCTTAAAGTTCTGTGATGATCGGTATTATGATTTTTTATGTTTTGATGTACCAAAGGTAGTTCAGAGTCCCGGATATAATCACGGACATGACGAGGTGTCTCGAAATGGTCGAGGCGTAAAGATCATTATATTGGACGACTATATTCGGACACCGGAAGTGTTCTGGGTGGTTTCGAAGAAAGCCGGAGTGCCGGAGGGTTACCGGAACCCCCCTCGGGAGAAATAATGGGCCTTAGTGGAGAGAGAGAGAGGGCTGGCCTAGGACAGGCCATGCGCCCCTCCCCCTCTGGTCCGAATTGGACCAGGAGAGGGGGGGGAGGGGTGGCGCCCCCCCTTTCCTTCTCCCTCCCCCCTCCCTTTTCCCCTCCTAGTAGGAGTAGGTCCTACTCCTACTAGGTGGAGGACTGCTCCTCCTGGCACGACCTACAGGGCCGGCCGGCCTCCCCCTTGCTCCTTTATATATGGGGGCAGGGGGCACCTCTAGACACACAAGTTGATCATTGATCTCTCCCAGCCATGTTCGGTGCCCCCCTCCACAATAATCCACCTCTGTCATATCATAGCAGTGCTTAGGCGAAGCCCTGCGTCAGTAACTTCATCAACATCGTTATCACGCCATCATGCTGACGAAACTCTCCTTCGAGCTCTACTAGATCGTGAGTTTGCGGGACGTCACCGAGCTGAACGTGTGCAGATTGTGGAGGTGTCGTGCGTTCGGTACTTGATCGGTTGGATCGCGAAGATGTTCGACTACATCAACCGCGTCAACTGACGCTTCCGCTTTTGGTCCATGAGGGTACATAGATGTCACTCTCCCCTCTTGTTGATATGCATCACCATGATCTTGTGTGTACGTAGGATTTTTTTTGAAATTACTGTGTTACACAACAGTGGTATCAGAGCCAGGTTATGCATAGATGTTTATGCACGAGTAGAACACAAGTGAGTTGTGGGCGATACAAGTCATACTGCTTACCAGCATGTCATACTTTGATTCAGCAGTATTGTTGCATGAAGCGGCCCGGACCGACATTACATGTACGCTTACGCGAGATTGGTTCTACCACGGTGCTTCGCACATAGGTGGCTAGCGGGTGTCAGTTTCTCCAACTTTAGTTGAATCGAGTGTGGCTACGCCCGGTCCTTGTTGAAGGTTAAAACAACACATACTTGACGACATATCATTGTGGTTTTGATGCGTAGGTAAGAACGGTTCTTCCTTAGCCCGTAGCAGCCACATAAAACTTGCAACAAACAAAGTAGAGGACGTCTAACTTGTTTTTGCAGGACATGTTGTGATGTGATATGGTCAAGATGTGATACTATACTTTATTGTATGAGATGATCATGTTTTGTAACAGTTATCGGCAACCGGCAGGAGCCATATGGTTGTCCCTTTCCTGTATGCAATGCAATCGCCCTGTAATTGCTTTACTTTATCACTAAGCGGTAGCGATAGCCGTAGAAGCAATAGTTGGCGAGACGACGACGATGCTACGATGGAGATCAAGGTGTCGCACCGGTGACGATGGTGACCATGATGGTGCTATGGAGATGGAGATCGAAAGCACAAGATGATGATGGCCATATCATATCACTTATATTGATTGCACGTGATGTTTATCCTTTGTGCATCTTATTTTGCTTAGACGACAGTTGCATTATAAGATGATCTCTCACTAAATTTCAAGGTACAAGTGTTCTCCTTGAGTATGCACCGTTGCAAAAGTTCGTCGTGCCGAGACACCACGTGATAATCGGGTGTGATAAGCTCTACGTTCACATACAACGGGTACAAGCCAGTTTTGCACACGCAGAATACTCGTGTTAAACTTGATGAGCCTAGCATATGCAGATATGAACTCGGAACATTGAGACCGAAAGGTCGAGTGTGAATCATGTAGTAGATATGATCTACATAGTGATGTTCACCATTGAAAACTACTCCATCTCACGTGATGATCGGACATGGTTTAGTTGATATGGTTCATGTGATCACTTAGATGATTAGATGGATGTCCATCTAAGTGGGAGTTCTTAAGTAATCTGATTAATTGAACTTAAATTTATCATGAACTTAGTACCTGATAGTATTTTGCATGTCTATGTTGTTGTAGATAGATGGCCAGTGCTGTTATGTCGTTGAATTTTAATGCGTTCCTTGAGAAAGATAAGTTGAAAGATGATGGTAGCAACTACACGGACTGGGTCCGTAACTTGAGGATTATCCTCATTGCTGCACAGAAGAATTATGTCCTGGAAGCACCGCTGGGTGCCAAACCTGCTGCAGGAATTGAACCAGATGTTATGAATGTCTGGCAAAGCAAAGCTGATGACTACTCGATAGTTCAGTGTGCCATGCTTTACGGCTTAGAATCGGGACTTCAACGATGTTTTGAATGTCATGGAGCATATGAGATGTTCCAGGAGTTGAAGTTAATATTTCAAGCAAATGCCCGGATTCAGAGATATGAAGTCTCCAATAAGTTCTATAGCGCAAGATGGAGGAGAATAGTTCTGTCAGTGAACATATACTCAAAATGTTTGGGTATAATAATCACTTGATTCAACTATGAGTTAATCTTCCTGATGAAAGTGTCATTGATAGAATTCTTCAATCACTGCCACCAAGCTACAAGAGCTTCGTGATGAACTATAATATGCAAGGGATGGATAAGACAATTCCCGAGCTCTTCACGATGCTAAAGGCTGCGGAGGTAGAAATAAAGAAAGAGCATCAAGTGTTGATGGTCAACAAGACCACCAGTTTCATGAAAAAGGTTAAAGGGAAGAAGAAGGGGAACTTCAAAAAGAACGGCAAACAAGTTGCTACTCTGGAGAAGAAACCCAAATCTGGACCTAAACCTGAGACTGAGTGCTTTTACTGCAAAGGGACTGGTCACTAGAAGCGGAACTGCCCCAAATATTTGGCGGATAAGAAGGATGGCAAGGTGAACAAAGGTATATGTGATATACATGTTATTCATGTGTACCATACTAATGCTTGCAGTAGTGCCTGGGTATTTGATACTGGTTCTGTTGCTAATATTTCCATCTCGAAACAGGAACTACAGATTAAGCGAAGATTGGCTAAGGATGAGGTGACGATACGTGTGGGAAATGGTTCCAAAGTTGATGTGATTGCGGTCGGCACGCTACCTCTACATCTACCTTTGGGGATTAGTATTAGACCTGAATAATTGTTATTTGGTGCCACCGTTAAGCATGAACATTATATCCGGATCTTGTTTGATGCGAGACGATTATTCAATTAAATCAAAGAATAATGGTTGTTCTATTTATATGAGTAATATCTTTTATGGTCATGCACTCTTGAAAAGTGGTCTGTTCATATTGAATCTCGATAGTGATGATACACATATTCATAATATTGAAGCTAAAAGATGCATAGTTGATAATGATAGTGCAACTTATTTGTGGGACTGCCGTTTGGGTCATATTGGTGTAAAGCGCATGAAGAAACTCCATACTGATGGACTTTTGGAATCACTTGATTATGAATCACTTGGTACTTGCGAACCATGGGCAAGATGACTAAAATGTCGTTCCCTGGAACTATGGAGCGAGCAACTGATTTGTTGGAAACCATACATACTGATGTATGTGGTCCAATGAATGTTGAGGCTTGCGGCGGCTATCGTTATTTTCTCACCTTCACAGATGATTTGAGCAGATATGTGTATATCTACTTGATGAAGCATAAGTCTGAAACATTTTAAAAGTTCAAAGAATTTCATAGTGAAGTGGAAAATCATCGTAACAAGAAAATAGAGTTTCTACGATCTGATCATGGAGGAGAATATTTGAGGAATAGTTTCGCAACTCACGCCACCCGGAACACCACAGCGTAATGGTGTGTCTGAACGCCGTAATCATACTTTACTAGATATGGTGCGATCTATGATGTCTCTTACTGATTTACCGCTATCGTTTTGGGTTTATGCTTTAGAGATGACTGCATTCACGTTAAATAGGGCACCATAAAAATCGGTTGAGACGACTCCTTATGAACTGTGGTTTCGCAAGAAACCAAAGTTGTCGTTTCTTAAAGTTTGGGGCTGCGATGCTTATGTGAAAAAGCTTCAACCTGATAAGCGGAATAGTTTCATAACTCACACCACCCGGAACACCATAGCGTAATGGTGTGTCCGAACATCATAATCGTACTTTACTAGATATGGTGCGATCTATGATGTCTCTTACTGATTTACCGCTATCGTTTTGGGGTCATGCTTTAGAGACGGCTCCATTCAAGTTAAATAGGGCACCATCTAAATCCGTTGATACGACTCCTTATGAACTGTGGTTTGGCAACAAACAAAAGTTGTCGCTTCTTAAAGTTTGGGGCTGCGATGCTTATGTGAAAAATCTTCAACTTGATAAGCTCGAACCCAAAACGGAGAAATGTGTCTTCATAGGATACCCAAAGGAGACTGTTGGGTACACCTTCTATCACAGATCTGAAGCCAAGAAATTCTTAGCTAAGAATGGGTCCTTTCCAGAGAAGGAGTTTCTCTCGAAAGATGTGAGTGGGAGGAAGGTAGAACTTGATGAGGTAACTGTACCTGCTCCTTTATTGGAAAGTAGTTCTTCACAGAAACCGGCTCCTATGAGGCCTACACCAATTAGTGATGAAGCTAATAATGATGATCATGAAACTTCAGAACAAGTTACTACCGAACCTCGTAGGTTAACCAGAGTAAGATCCGCACCAGAGTGGTACGGTAATCCAGTTCTGGAGGTCATGTTACTTGACCATGACGAACCTACGAACTATGAGGAAGCGATGATGAGCCCAGATTCCGCAAAATGGCTTGAAGCCATGAAATCTGAGATGGGATCCATGTATGAGAACAAAGTATGGACTTTGGTGGATTTTCCCGATGATCGGCAAGCCATAGAAAATAAATGGATCTTCAAGAGGAAGACATGCGCTGACGATAATGTTACTGTTTACAAAGCACGACTTGTTGTGAAAGGTTTTTGACTCAAGGAATTGACTACGATGAGACCTTCTCACCCGTAGCGATGCTTAAGTCCGTCCGAATCATGTTAGCAATTGCTGCATTTTATGAATATGAAATTTGGCAAATGGATGTAAAAACTGCATTCCTGAATGGATTTCTGGAAGAAGAGTTGTATATGATGCAACCTGAAGGTTTTATTGATCCAAAGAGTGCTAACAAAGTGTGCAAGCTCCAGCGATCCATCTATGGACTGGTACAAGCATGTCGGAGTTGGCATAAATGCTTTGATAGTGTGATCAAAGCATATGGTTTTATACAGACTTTTGGAGAAGCCTGTATTTACAAGAAACTGAGTGGGAGCTCGGTAGAATTTCTAATATTGTATGTGGATGACATATTGTTGATTGGAAATGATATAGAATTTCTGGATAGCATAAAGGGATACTTGAATAAGAGTTTTTCTATGAAAGACCTCGGTGAAGCTGCTTATATATTGGGCATCAAGATCTATAGAGATAGATCAAGACGCTTAATTGGACTTTCACAAAGCATATACCTTGACAAAGTTTTGAAGAAGTTCAAAATGGATCAAGTAAAGAAAGGGTTCTTGCCCGCATTATAAGGTGTGAAGTTGAGTCAGACTCAATGCCCGACCACTGCAGAAGATAGAGAGAAAATGAAAGGTGTTCCCTATGCTTCAGCCATAGGCTCTATCATGTATGCAATGCTGTGTACCAGACCAGATGTGTGCCTTGCTATTAGTTTAGCAGGGAGGTAAGTAATCCATGAGTGGATCACTGGACAACGGTCAAGAACATCCTGAAATACCTGAAAAGGACTAAGGATATGTTTCTTATTTATGGTTGTGACAAAGAGCTTGTCGTAAACGGTTACGATGATGCAAGCTTTGACACTGATCCAGACGACTCTAAGTCACAAACCGGATACGTGTTTATATTAAACAGTGGAGCTGTCAGTTGGTGCAGTTCTAAGAAAAGCGTCGTGGCAGGATCTACGTGTGAAGCGAAGTACATAGCTGCTTCGGAAGCAGCAAATGAAGGAGTCTGGATAAAGGAGTTCATATGCGATCTAGGTGTCGTACCTAGTGCGTCGGGTCTAATGAAAATCTTTTGTGACAATACTGGTGCAATTGCCTTGGCAAAGGAATCCATATTTCACAAGAGAACCAAGCACATCAAGAGACACTTCAATTCCATCCGTGATCAAGTCAAGGAGGGAGACATAGAGATTTGCAAGATACATACAGATCTGAATGTTGCAGACCCGTTGACTAAGCCTCTCTCACGAGCAAAACAGGATCAGCACCAAAACTCCATGGGTGTTATAATCATTACTGTGTAATCTAGATTACTGACTCTAGTGCAAGTGGGAGACTGAAGGAAATATGCCCTAGAGGCAATAATAAAGTGATTATTTATATTTCCTTAGATCATGATAAATGTTTATTATTCATGCTAGAATTGTATTAACCGGAAACTTAGTACATGTGTGGATACATAGACAAAACAATGTGTCAGTAGTATGCCTCTACTTGACTAGCTCATTGAATCAAAGATGGTTAAATTTCCTAGCCATATACATGAGTTGTCATTTGATTAAACGGGATCACATCATTAGAGAATGATGTGATTGACTTGACCTATTCCTTTAGTTTAGCACTTGATCGTTTAATATATTGATATTGCTTTCTTCATGACTTATACATGTTCCTATGACTATGAGATTATGCAACTCCCGAATACCGAAGGAACACTTTGTGTGCTACCAAACGTCACAACATAACTAGGTGATTATAAAGGTGCTCTACAGGTGTCTCCAACGGTACTTGTTGAGTTGGCATAGATCGAGATTAGGATTTGTCACACCGAATGTCGAAGAGGTATCTCTGGGCCCTCTCGGTAATGCACATCACTATAAGCCTTACAAGCATTGCAACCAATGAGTTAGTTGCGGGATGATGCATTACGGACGATTAAAGAGACTTGCCAGTAACGAGATTGAACTAGGTATTGAGATACCGATGATCAAATCTCGGGCAAGTAACATACCGATGACAAAGGGAACAATGTATAGTGTTGTGCGGTTTAACCGATAAAGATCTTTGTAGAATATGTAGGAACCAATATGAGCATCCAGGTTCCGCTATTGGTTATTGACCGGAGACGTGTCTCGTTCATGTCTACATAGTTCTCGAACCCGTAGGGTCCGCATGCTTAAAGTTCTGTGACGATCGGTATTATGAGTTTTTATGTTTTGATGTACCGAAGGTAGTTCGGAGTCCCGAATATGATCACGGACATGACGAGGAGTCTCAAAATCGTCAATACGTAAAGATCTATATATTGGATGACTATATTCGGACACCGAAAGTGTTCTGGTTGTTTCGGAGAAAACCGGAGTGCCGGAGGGTTACCGGAACCCCCCCGGGAGAAATAACGGGCCTTATGGGCCTTAGTGGAGAGAGAGAGAGAGGGCTGGTCTAGGGCAGGCCGCGCGCTCCTCCCCCTCTGGTCCGAATTGAACTACGAGAGGGGGGGGGCGGCGCCCCCCTTTCCTTCTCCCTCTCCCCCTTCCTTTCCCCTTCCTAGTAGGAGTAGGAAAGATGGGAGTCCTACTCCTACTAGGAGGAGGACTCCTCTTCCTGGCGCGCCCTACAGGGCCAGCCGGCCTCCCCCGTTGCTCCTTTATGTACGGGGGCAGGGGGGCACCTCTAGACACACATGTTGATCATTGATCTCTCCCAGCTGTCTGTGGTGCCCCTCTCCACCATCATCCACCTCGGTCATATCGTAGCGGTACTTAGGCGAAGCCCTGCGTCCGTAACTTCATCAACATCGTCATCACACCGTCGTGCTGACAAAACTCTCCTTTGAGCTCTACTGGATCGTGAGTTCGCGGGACGTCACCGAGCTGAACGTGTGCAGATCACGGAGGTGTCGTGCGTTCGGTACTTGATCGATTGGATTGTGAAGACGTTCGACTACATCAACCGTGTCAACTGACGCTTCTGCTTTCGGTCTACGAGGGTACATAGACGTCACTCTTCCCTCTTGTTGCTATGCATCACCATGATCTTGTGTGTGAGTAGGTACTTTTTTGAAATTACCGCGTTACCCAACAGCTGGCCCACCGCCGCGACGCAGTCGTGTGGCCGGAGGTGTCAAGGCCGTGGTATGTGCAGCCACCTCCCGGGTATCCGCTGCCTCTGCACAGCCAAGCCGAGGGCTCTGGAGGGAGAGGCGGCGAGCGGCGTCACCCTTGCCGTGGCCGCGGTAGACGTGCCTTCGTGACGCATGCCATTGCCCTAGTAGCCCATGCCGCGGACTCCTCGCGCGAGCTCGTGATGTGGGCGGCGATGCCCCCGCGCACTTGGATCCTCTTTCTGTAGTTCTTCTCCGCTGATATGCCACCGAGGGCCCCCCTCGAACTCTGGCTGCAGCATGCTAATTGCAATGCCCCGGCGACTGGAGCAGAGGTTGAAGCCGTTCCCTCCGGCGAGGTCATCATGACCCGCGGCTGGGGCGAGGTTGCTCGGTTCTGCCGTGGTAAAGGCGCCCTCGTCATCCATTTTGAGTACGATGGCGCTTCCACGATGTTTGTCGGTGTCAAAACCGGCGGATCTCGGGTAGGGGGTCCCGAACTGTGCGTCTAGGCGGATGGTAACAGGAGACAAGGGACACAATGTTTTACCCAGGTTCGGGCCCTCTTGATGGAGGTAAAACCCTACGTCCTGCTTGATTAATATTGATGATATGGGTAGTACAAGAGTAGATCTACCACGAGATCAAGGAGGCTAAACCCTAGAAGCTAGCCTATGGTATGATTGTTGTATGTTTTTTTTCATCTATCGACTAGCCTGGCCCTGGTTTATATAATGCACCAGAGGCCTAGGTTAACAAGAATCCTAGCCGAATACGTCGGTGGGGAGAAGTCCTTGTCTTGATCGCCAAGTCTTGTGGAATCTTCCTTGTATGCGGCAACTGTCCGAACTGGCCCATGAGTATACGGCCATGGGGGTCCTCGGTCCAATCTAATAGATTGGGAGACGACGTGGTGAGTACCCCCTAGTCCAGGACACCGTCAATGTTCTTCAAAGTCTTCAACAAGGAAGGCCGCCGCCTAGAGTGCTGTCCCGGAGGGGGTCGTTGGGACGGTGCAGCGACCAACGCCGAGCCTGCCGCTGGCTTTGCTAGTGGCTTTTCTAGCAGCAGCGGCAGTGCTTGGGACTCAAGCGACTCTCCCGAGCCCTATGAGACCCTGGAGACGAGCGACGACAACTATTTGCCCCCAAGCTCTCGCCGCGCCCGGAGCAAGGCCGCAGCGTCCGCCCGTCGATGTCGCTGATCTGGATGGGGTTGGCACCGGCCTCCCGTGGCCCACTATTGACGATGGCGCCGGCCACGCAGGCGCGTGTAGATAGGGCTCCTGGAGACTCCCTTCTTTTGTTCCCTGCGAGGAATCGAGATGGACCCGCAGGTGTGTGTAAGTGATCTATAATGTATTTTGTTGATATTATCCTTATTATGGAAATTTGCGAACGAATGTCTTGTTTTGGATCGGTCTCCCTTTTCCAACCCCGCGGGAACTTGGTGTTCTATGCTAACAGGTTCCGGTCCCCAGGCAGGCTGCAGCCGTCGCCGTGGTCAAGGCAAGGAGGTGAGCGGCCCGAGGTCTAGTAAGAGCTCTTGAGGTGCGATGCTCAATAGGTCCCCTTTAGCGCACAAGCAGTCACCAAGAAGTAAGAAATGGAGGCGATGTTGCCGTCGCAAGGCTGCACAGGTGGAAGTTCTATGCTGTAGCACTCGGTCGATCGGGTGCGAAACTTATCTTGGCAGTCTAGATTCGGTTCCTTGTGTTGTGCCAGACTCGTGCGTCGGCAGCCATGGCTTGGCTAGGTCAGGCCCGTGCGAACCTCCCCCTCTTCTCCATGCTCTTCTAAGTGCTCTACTTCCTCAGTTCCCGGCCCTCGAGCGAGCTCAGCCGCCGCTGGTATGCCAGGTCGCGATGCCGTGGTCAAGGCCAGGGGGTGAGGGCTGGAGAGCCAGTAAGAGTTCCTGAGCCGCGATGCTCAGGAGCCCCCCTTTTAACGTGCAAGCGAATCACATAGGAGAAGAGGGAGCCCGTGGTACCGCCTACCGTCGTCCTCGGGAAGTCCTTGCAGGTTAGCGCGAGGAGGGGCACATGTTGCCATTGGTTGTTCCGCAAGAGGATGGAGGCACTGAGGGGAATGGTGAGGTGACGTGCGCGGGGCGTGCCGCGAGTTAGAGCTCGACCGCTCAGATTTATCAGAGTTCCAAGGACGGACCCGTGCGCAAGCACTGTGCCGATAGGCAGAGTTCCCGTCGTGGGGTAGACAAGAAATCGGTCAGTGATGCAGGAGGCCGCGAGATGTAAACCAGGAAAATGATAACCATAGGTAAGCATGCTAGGAGGCAAGCTAATTGGAATAGACGCGAGAACGATACATGCCAGTGGGTCGGACCCGAGCGGCTTGGGGATGATGCAGCCTGAAGGGCACCCCAAGCAGGGTAGGCTAAAGATATAAAAAGGATACATGCCGCAGGGACAGGCCCACATGGCCTGGAAATGATGCTGCCCAGGGGGCGCTCCCAGCTAAATAAACTTGGAAAATCTCACCTCGTTCCGTTTTCGAAGGGATGTCGAGGTAGGTGAAGATGCACGGCGAAGGGGCTGCCCCTCATGAGCCGCCAGGGTCCAGAGCCTTGGGAGGCTCAAGGGGCCCTGGTGGTTCCTTGAGCGTCGTCTCCATCTCCGTCAAGACCGCGCGATGCCGGGCCTCCTGAGCCGCCAGGACGCTCTACAGGTTATGCTGGAAGACAACTGCCATGCTCGGTAGGCCGAATGGCATGTGAACATAGCTGTGAGGTGGGCCCTCACAACGTCCCACGCGCGCAGGCCAGAAGCGCTCCTGACATGCGGCCCTGTTGAGCTCTGGGATGCCAATGCAGACGCGTGGCCCGCTATCCTCGTCTGGATGTGGGGCTGCGCCAAGCGAACGGCGGTCGCCATGCATGGCCCTTGCATCCTGTAGCTCCTGAGTGGTCTTGGTGATGAACTCCTGAGCACCGGGCGCTCCTTGCCCGGGGCCCTTTTGAGGAAGACGTTCCGCAAAGCACGCCTCCATGTGGTGCCCGAGCGCCTCCCTCGTGATGCTGGTGAGGTCCGAGGCCCTCCAGAGGAGAGCCCCCGAGCCCTGCCCGAGGGGGGCGCCGAGCGCGCCTTCCTATGCGAGGGAGGGAGGCGCCCCAGGTGCGGGCGCGGATCCTGATGTGGCACCGCTAGAGGCGCTGCTCCCCTGAGGCCCTATGCGGATTAGTTGCTTCTTCTTGGGGTGACCTCAGGAGGGTACTCGCCCTTGCTGTCGGGGTCTTTGATTGCTGGAGCTTGAACTGCGCGCTCGAGAGAGCACACCGCATCTTTTTTCTTCGCAGGGGACTGTGATGATTCCGCCACTTCCTGGCATCTTGAGAATATTGTAGCCGTGGTGTATCACTGCCATGAACTTGGCTAGTGCCGGCTACCCAAGGATAGCATTGTACGGCAACCGGATGTGGGGGACGTCGAATTCGATGAGCTCAGTGCGGTAGTTGTTGCACTGGCCAAAGGTGACAGGGAGGCGAACCTGCCCTATCGGGGTGGTGGAGCTGTCAGTCACTCCTGAGAAGGATGTGGTAGGCTGCATTTGATCGTATGGCACTTGGAGGTTGTCGAACGTGTCAACGGACAGGATGTTAAGCCCTGCGCTGCCGTCGATGAGGGTCTTGGTGACTTTTATGTTGCTGATGACGGGTGAGCAGAGCATCGGGAGAGCGCCAGCAGTGGCCGCGCATTTGAGCTGGTCCGCAGTGCTGAAGGTGTTGGCGCAGTTGGACCACCTAAGCTGGCGTGTGGCCTCAATCCTGGGGAGCACTGCGTTCTCCTCACGAGCAAACTGCTTGAAGATACGCTGAGATGCTGGGGCCTGAGCTCCACCCAAGATGCAGGCGATTGCATGTGGTTCCTGGAAGCCCCCAGCCCCCTCGTACTGTTGGTGGTCGTCGTTCCTTCTTGGTGGTGGCGGCAGTGGAGGAAGACCGGCATTGCCCAGAGGGCAGTCCTCCCGAGGCTGATCCCTCCAGGCACCCTCACGAGGCTGGTCCTGCCAGCAGTCCTCGCGAGGCCGGTCGCGCCACCCCTGACGGTGGCCGCTGTCGTCCCAGTGTCCTCCACCTCGTCCTCCTCCTCGGCCGTAGCCCCGATCGTTGCGCTCGGGGCATCGACCAAAGCATCCATCTCAGATGGCCCGGAGCTCTTGACAGTCGTTGGTGTTGTGGCTGTGCAGGTTCACTAGTAGAAAAAGGGTCAAATGTGAAGCACATTAGTCAGAGTTTGTAACAGAACCGGCACTAATGTGATCAATAGTACCGGTTCGTGGCGGAGATCAATAGTACCGGTTCGTGGCGTATCTTTAGTACCGGTTCATGCCACGAACCGGTACTAAAGAATCTGTGGCAGGCTGCGGTCAGGCTGTGGCCCAACCATCACGCTTTAGTGCCGGTTCGTGCCACGAACCGATACTAAAGAGGTTGTGGCAGCCTGTTTTTAGTCCCACCTCGCTCCCCTAACAAGGTTTTTACCACCTTAAATATGTTACTTCTCAAACTATCACAAGCACTTGGTCTTCATTGAACTCTGTGTGTAGAATTTGTGGCTACAATATGAGTCTTCAGCGGTTTACAAACCGTTGAGGACTCATATTGACAATTCATATTGTACACAAAAAATCATTGATGATCAAAGTATTTTTGATGTATAAGATCATATTGACAATTCAGAATGTAAAGAAATATAAGATCATGATCTAAATGCTCTTATATTTTTTGCGTTCCGTATGCACCATTCAAAGCGACGTCATCAATTTTCAACCCTTTCTAACATCATTTGCTATTTTTCAGTCATTTACCGATTTGTTTAGAGAGCTAAATGACCCTGAAATCTAAATGCCCCGAACCGGTACTAATGAGGCTGTGTCAGGCTGTGGTCAGGCTGGGGCCCCACGAGCACCTTTAGTACCGGTTCATGGCATGAACCGGTACTAGAGTTTCTTAGTAAGCTGTTTTTTAGTCCCACCTCGCGAAGAGAGAGGCACTAGGAGCATTTTATAAGCCCTGAGTGCAGAGACGATGAAGAAGAGGCTCAATGCTCACCTGCAGGTTGCTTAGCTTCAAGCCTTGAGGAATATGGTAGACTGCACGGAGCTATTTGCAGTGCAGTCTACACTATTCCTAAAGGCTTGAAGCTAATTAACAAGCATTGCGCCTCTTTTTTATTTTTAATAACTTATTACAACTCCGGACTGGATGCTCTTCGTGTACAAACTGGACAATCTCTTTCAAAGTATCAGGGCCGGTTTCGGACGAAAACTCATTTGTTACATTGGCACTTCATTTTTTTAACTTAATACAACTCCGGACTTTTTTGCATTCAGTACGCACCATTCAGAGAGATGTCATCAATTTCCAACACGTTCTGACATCATCTGCTATTTTTCATTCATTTACTAATTTGTTTAGAGAGCTAAATGACCGTGAAATTGAAAATCACTACAAAATGAACTCTGAAAATGTTGAAACTTGGCATGGTGTCATCATTTCACCCACATATCATGTGCAAGAGAGTAGAGAGGGTTACGGCAAAAACTGGACGCACTTCGTGTACAAACTGGACAATCTATTTCGGAGTATCAGGGCTTCAGACGAGAACTCATGTGTTATACGGGCACATCATGTTTTTTAAACTTATTTGAACTCCAGACATTTTTTGCATTCAGTACACACCATTCAAAGCGACGTCATCAATTTCCAACACGTTCTGACATCATTTGCTATTTTTCATTCATTTACCGATTTGTTTAGAGAGCTAAATGACAGTGAAATTGAAAATCACTACAAAATGAACCCTAAAAATGTTGAATCTTGGCAAACTATATAAAAAATAATCACAAATAAATAGAATAAAACAAATATAACAGAAAAGAAAAAACTATATAAAAAACTACGCAGAAATAAATAGAAGAGAAAAATAAAGCAGAAAAAAAACTATACAAAATAAGATTGGGGCGCTGCCTAGTGGGCCTGCTAGGCCACGGGCGTGCAATTATAGGCCCTCAAGGCCCAGTAGGCTCACAGGGCAGCGCACCGTAGTTAGGCCTAGAAGCCTGCTTTATAGGGGAGTTCAAAGGGGTAGCCGCGGCTGGGTTTGTAAACTAGTGCGGCTGCCCTTCGCCCGGCGACGTGGGACTAAACTTTGTGCACCGCTGGATGGCAGCGCACAGCCTTTAGTATCGGTTGGTGGCTCCAACCGGTAATAAAGGCCAGGCCTTTAGTACCGGTTGGTGGCCCCAACCGGTACTAAAGGCGTTCGTTTCCCACTGCTTGCCCTGGCGAAAATTAGCCTTTAGTACCGGTTGGTGGCTCGAACCGGTACTAAAGGCCCCTCCTATATATATAGCACTTACGAAAATTTCAGTTTCATCTCCCCACTTCTTCTCCAACCTCTTCTCGCGACATCGCCGCGCGGCGCTCCCGTCGTCACTGCCGTCGCTGTCCCCGTCGCCCGTCGTCCGTCGGCGTCATCGCTGTCCCCGCCGCTGCCCGTCGTCGTCGTCTTCTCGCGCCACCGCCCCGTATGACGCTGCCATCCGTCGTCGTCGCCGGCCGTACGTCTCTCGCACCCGCCGCCCCCGTACGCCGGCGCCCCCGCCGCGTACGCCGGCGCCCCCGCCCCGTATGCCGCCTCCCCCGCTCATACATACGGGGCAGCGGCGTATGGGGTGGCACTACACACATACACACACACACGTACACACACTGCACACACACACACAATCACATACACACACACACACATTTTAATTAATTAGTATACTTTTACTTATAGATTAATTAGATGAGTTGCCAGTTTATTTATAGATTAATGCTTAGTTGAACCAGTTTATTTTTAGTAAATGCTTAGTTGAACTAGTTGAATTAATAGAGAGCTAGTTTATATATATATTTAGTTTATATATACACACAACACACACCCACACATTTTAATTAGTAAGAAAATTAATAGAACTATAGTTTATTTTTAGTAAATTCTTAGTTGAATTAATAGACCTAGTTGAATTAGTAAAAGTAGTTGAATTAGTCGAATTAATAGAACTAGTAAGTGTTTAATGTTTCACCTATATGAACATAGGAAATGTCTTCTGACGACGTAAAAGATTTCATTATATGCGAACACTGTGAAGACCAGCGCGACCTGTGCGACAGCAATTTCCTTGTGGATGATAGGCGCTTCTGCATCAAGCTGGATTGAGACCTTCGAAGTGGATACAGTAAGTCACAACGACAATTTTAAATTTTCTCGTAATTAAGCATGACTTATGCTTCATTTGCTTCATCTTATAATTTTAAATTTTCACAATTATACTAGCGCATCCCCTGCCATGCAAGAATTTTTGTCTTGGATAAGATAGGTTCTAGTGCTATGGATGATATGGAGGTAAAGAGAGTTTACTTGAAGACTGAGCATGGGTATACTTTCAATGTCAAATTATAAAATGGAGACACATACACCCATTTTGAATGCAAGGCTTATGCATTTGAGCCTGATATGGTTATCACCTTTGATATTCGTCCGGAAGATGATATTGAAGGTAATAGAGACATCTGGGTCGATGTGCAAACGCCTCCAGTTCTACCATTATGTGAGTTTTTCTCAACCATGCATGTTTATGTCTTTGATATTGTTTATTCAAAAATAGTTGACAACTAATTTGTATTGTCAGCTTATTTCGGTTCAAGCAAACATGTCCAACGCTTGGTAGACAGGACCTACTACTGCCCCGGGGCTGAAATAAACTGCGAGGAGATAAGTCATTATGTTTCATGGCTTGAGGATCTTCATACTGTCAAGACAAATTTTCTTCCTACACTTAGAAATGTTAGTACTCAAAACGTGCGACCAATAGTGATCGTATTAAACTACGGTCACATCTATAATGGAAAGATGGTAAGATTTTTACTATTTGTCCTTAGTGCATCTTTTGCATACATTATTTTTGAAGCTAAACTTTCATTGCTAAGTATATTAATTACTATACGATGTTCTTCAATAGGGACTCCCGATGACATTTGTGCCTCAGTGGATCGAGACTAAAGGTCGCATGTCAATGGTTAGCTTACGGCCAAGATATCCTAGATGGCACACGAGTACATTCAGGATTTCTGAAAAGCGATGAATGCTTAATAGTGGAAGATTGGAGCAAAATTGTTAACGATCCCAGAGAAGTACTAGGGGGCAGCAATGAGAAGTGCAGGCCACGATTAGGTGACAGGTTCATCTGCATGCTCCAGTATGATGAATCAGGAGAGCTATACATGTTCTATGCTATTTTACCTGAGAGGGAGTAGCAGGAGTGATTTAGCTAGTTCATGCTCTTAGTACTTGTCCTCTCATGTCCGTGTTCTTCGTCCTGACCTTAATCTCAAAGAGTGATTTGCTTTTGTGGTGTTATGAACGCGCTTATAATATAATGATCATATTGAACTCGATGATATCTTTGCTTCTGGTACAAGTGAATGTTTCTGCTTTATGCTAGTGTTAGTGCATGTGGATCCTAGATAGCTAGCTAGCTAAGTGATCAAGTATATGCCATATCCATATTACTTGATCACTTTAGGTGATCAAGTAATATGGATATGGCATATACTTGATCACTTAGCTATCTAGCTATATATCTAGGATCCACATGCATCTAGTCGAAACTAATCTGCGATACTTTCACCTAATGATTTAACAAATCATTATAACGTAAAACAATCCTAAATTAAATTGAAAACACAAATTTAAAGGAAAAATAAAAAATAAAACCAAAACCCACAAACATTTAGTACCGGTTGGTGTTACCAACCGGTACTAATGATCTACCACACCCGTGGCCTAGCTCGTGCCACGTGGTGGCACTTTAGCGCCGGTTCGTGCCGAACCGGTACTAAAGGGGGGGGCTTTTAGTCCCCACCATTTAGTGCCGGTTATGGAACCGGCACTAAAGGCCTTTGTGAATCGGGACTAAAGCCCGATTCTGCACTAGTGGTTGTGGAAGGCGCAGAACAGTCGGTTGCTCTTGGACGACTCGGGGTGGTCCCGACCGCACTTTGTGTCTGGCTCCGCCGCGAGCACGGCTACTCCCTTGCGCTTCACGTCCTTGGACTTGGCTTTCTTCTCCTGTGGGTCGGTAGCTGGGAGCTCGAGGAGGGAAAGGCGTCCCTCCTCAGCCCTTGCACAC